>NC_066872.1:32665160-33012537 GCF_022985175.1 Labeo rohita | reverse complement strand
GGATTTGAACCCAAGCCTTCTACCATATCTTTGTCCGCAACCAACATGTATTTAGCCACTAGCACCATCATGGCTGTCACACTGAGGGTTGTCATTTGGGGCACTTTGTAGGATTTAATGACAACAATTTAACATAAGCAATAGTGTGGTTTGAACTCAGTTCTGTTAATTAAAAATGCATTGATTTACCACCTGAACCACTGGGAACGTGGGGTGTTTTGGACAAGAGCTTTGTGTAAAATAATGAGAAACCTTAACAAGTGTAGGATTTGAACCCACGTCATAATTGTACCTATAATTTAATCAATGTGATTGACCACTACACCACTGTGGTTTTCCTATTGGGTATGGTTATTTAGAAAGCTTCATTCAATTTAATGACTAAAATTTAACAAAAGCAAGAGTGGGGTTTGAACTCAGGTCGCTTGGTTAAAAACATATTGCGTTACCACCTGAGCCATTGAGCATGTGGAAATATGGACTGTTTTGGACAAGGTTTTATTGAGAGCTTTGTGTAAAATAATAAAAAAACCTTAACAAGCGTGGGACTTGAACCCGCGTTATATTTGTAACTTCTATCATTTAAGCAGCATGTGTTTAACCACTACACCACTGTGGTTTCGGCGTTAAGTGCGGTCATTTACAAAATTTAGTTAATTTTAATGACCAAAATTTAACATAAGCTAGAGTGGGATTTGAACTCAAGTCTCTTAGTTAAAAAAAGCAGTTCTTTACCACCTGTGCCATTGGGTTGGCTTGGCTTTACGGTGTTTGGACAGTTTTTGTTAAGAGCTCTGTTTTATATGATGAAAATATTGGAAATTATTGGATTTGAACCAAGATTTTATATACAGCCAGTTGTGTTGGTTTCACTCTTTTTAAGAATTATTAACAGTTTCATCCCAACTGCTGCATTAAATTAATTTAAAAACAGAGGGATTTGATCTTAGGACATCAATGTCAAAGGCCACAGCTCTATTACCTGAGTCACTGAGTCTGACAAGCTGCTTGAGTGTTTTTGTGTTGTCAGCTTTAGCTTTTAAGGGTTATTTACTGTTTTAGCTCAGTTAAAGCATTAATTACAAAATCGAGAGTGGGATTTGAACCCACATCGTAATTGCACCCTTACCGCAAAGGACATATTTTTAACATTTAGAAAGCATTCTTCAATTTAATGATTAAATGTTATCATAAGCAATTGTGGGATTTGAACTCAGGTCTTTAAAATTAAAGAGCAACACTTTACCAACTGAGCCACAGAGTCTGTGGAGCTGATAGTTGTTGTGGGCAGAGTTTGATTGAGTGCTTTGTATTATATACAGATAAACTTTGCATTTGTGGATTTTGGATCCACATCTCAATCACAGACTTATCACAAGCAGTGTGGGTTTAACCACTGCACCACACTGGCTTTCACAACAGAGAAGTATATTTAGAGAGCCTCATTCGAGCAGATGACAACAATTTAAAGTAAGGTAGTGTGGGATTTGAACTCAGGTCTCCCAGACAAAAACACAAGAGTTTATCTCCTGAGCCACTAAGTCTGTTGGGTAGATGATTATGTTGGACAAGGTTGCATTGATAGGTTTGTTTAAAATAATGAAAAGCCTTACCATGTGTGGGATTTGAACCCACATTATAATTGTAACTATAGCTTAAACAGCATGTGTTTAAAACCACTACACCACTGTGGTTTCCTTAGTGAATATGGCCATTTAGAAAGCTGATGACTAAGGATTTGACCTCATAACGCCCAGCCCAAGAGCACAGTGCTTGATTTACTGAATGTTGTTTTTTAAGGGGTTTATTTATAGCTTTGTCTAATATAATGATAAACAAGCCTAGTAATTGTGGGATTTGAACTCAGGTCTCTAGATTAAAATCCATTGCACTACCAACGGAGCCACTGAGTCTGATATATTTATGAAGTGTTTTGAATAGGCTTTGTTAAGATTTTGAAAATTTTAGGACCATTTGAACCAAGATTTTATAAGGTTTATTTACTGTTTTACCTCATTTGATATATTAAATTGATTAAAGGTGAGAGAGGGATTTGAACTCTAGATTTCTAGATGAAAGCGCAAAGCTCTATCGCCTGAGCCACTGAGTCTGCTGAATTATTTGATTGTTTTGGGTTTAGGTGTTGGGGATCCATGTCTCAGTCACAACCATATTTTAATCTACAAATAATTGTTGTTAAATGACCATAGTGGTAATTATGTCAAGCATGTCCATTTAGGGAACTTTGTATGATTTAATGACAATTTAACTTTAGTCATAGAGGGAGTTGAACTCGGGACTCTGGGACTAAAAACAGTTTATCACCAGGGCTACTGAGCTGACCAACATCATTGAAATCATTTTCTTAAGACCTCTGTTTTACATGATGAAAAATATTGTGGGATTTAAACCTAAATACTGGTAAACAATCAGATTTTATAATGTTTGCAAGTTTTTTTGTTTTTACTGGAACATGAATCATTTCATTTACTGCACATTATCTGTGTTCATTTGTATACTAGAAATTTTAATATGAATTTAAAAACACCTAGTGCTTCTGCTTAAGATTGAATGTGCATCAGAAAAACAGACAAAAGAAACAATTATTAAACTAGTGTGTGTTCATGATATTGTGCTCAAGTGTATCAAATGTACAAACAATCACAAAAATGGTAATTAGGAACTTTAATCATTCTTTGTCAAAATCAAAAAATAGCACATAACATCATTTCAAATGAACTGTATTAGTCTGTATATTTAAAAACAGTCAAACAAGCCATTCTGGAAGTTTTCAAGCAGTCTTGAAGATCTTGATAATCGCTTTCAGGTGTTTTTAATTAGGGTTGGAGCTAAACTCTGGAAACTGGCTTGCCAGGAAAAGGATTAGACACTTATAAATTAAATAAAGTAAATTTCTTTTTTTATGTATTAATGCAGATACAGTTATTGTCTGAAAGGGGGGCACACTGACACATTGATCTCTTTAATGCATGTGCCTGTCAGTAACAAGTTACCATTAGACATCACTTAAATGAAGAGCAGTTTCATTAGTGTATATATTTTAGATTTTAGTTATTAAAAATGAATACAAATAACCAAACTGTCATCAAACATAAGTACAAATAAATAAATAAACATCTTTCCCCAGAGGACATCCTGTGTTTTATGTGAATTTGCTATTGAGTTCAGCACATTTTATCTTGTCGTCCCACATCAGTTGAGAGCTGATCTGGAAAATTTACTGAACTTACACTAGATCCATGTTGCGCCATTAGTCAAAACCCTGACAAAAAAAGATTTCTCAACCATCTCACCTACAACTGGTCACCTTTGTCATTAAACACTTGAAAGACTTGTTGGTCACGAGGAAGCTTCTGTGTGTTATTATATAGATATTTAATTTTAAAAATGGTATGGAAATATTAACGTATGTGTGACGTTTGGCACTAAAATATAAAGTGAAACTGAAGTGCGTTCACAAGCCGTTTTATCACGTAAAATTTTTGTTTGACTGTCCGTTTTGGACAGTTACAATTGTACTTTAACAAGACATCATTATAATTTGACTAGTCATAGTAGTAATTAAAGATATCTGCAATTATAATTGGACTAGTAAGAAATCTGATTAGAGATATCTCCAAATACTTTATGGCTAGTCAAAACTCCATTTAAGATATCTGTGATTACGTCATAGGTATCTTCAGTAGACGCATAACATACAAAGGTAATTAGAGATGTCTTGATGATGAATTAAAGATATCTTAAATTGGATTACGCCTAGTCAAATACCAGTTAGAAATATCTCATTTAATTATCACTAGTAAAATTGTAATTTGAGATATCTCTAGATATCTTTAACTACAGTTCCTACCAGTCAAAGCTCATTTGTAGATATCAGAAAATATTTTCCAATGGAAGTCAATAGAAGAATATGACTAGTCGTAATAGCATTGTAGATATCTCGAATGTATATTATGACTAGTCAAAATAACATTGTAGATATCTTAATCCCAATTATGACAAGTCAAAGTTGCTGAATAGATATCTGGAATTAGAATGCAGATGACAGCATTATATCACTTAACAACACATATTCCAGCTCATATGCAAACAAAACAGATGCGCTTTTCATCTGTTTTGTTTGTTTTGTTTTTATTCAATTTACTGCTATTTAAAAATGTTGTCTTTCCCCTACAGAATTAAGGAGGTGTTTGGACATTCACACTCTGACTGCACATTGACTGCAATGATGGACATCTGCTTATGCACAGGTAATGCTTATAACATTTTAACGTGTGTTGGCTACCAGCTTTTTTTATATATTTATTTATTAAAACTTTTCAAATGCTAGTCTACTTTAGATTTATATTATAAACAAATTGTGTGTGTATACATATGTATATATACATGCATATCTCGTATGGCTTCTTTAGAATTACAATAGCTCTTAGCTTGTTTTTGGTCATTTTTGGACCTACAAACTGTCTTGCATTTGCAAAATCTTGCATTTATGTGCTGAACATGAAGGAAAACATTGCCCTCAGTTTACGCTAAATATCAATTTTTATTCTTAAAAACCATACACGATACTCGACAAGTTTAAAATGTAAGTTAAATCACGATATCCATTTACATTGCGCAAGATAAACAGACATGTTCTTTTATTTCCAAACTTTAAGATTTAAAAAAACAAAAAAAAACCTTAAAACAGATGGATAAACATTCATTCCCATTATAGGAAGACGCTATAGAAAAAAAGTTATGGATTCTTTTATTATATCTGCTCTAAATTGCAAACTTAAGCAGTTTTTTATTTAATAAACATGAAAAATGAAATAACTTATTCAAAAAAACGAAAAAAAAAAAAAAAAAAAATGTGCAGTTGCAATGACTGAAGAAATGCAAATCCCTTTCTCCTGTTTGTCTTCCTTTCTTCTCCTTTATTACACCCTTAATGAACCCTAATGGAGAGAAGCAACAGTCTGAACTGGAACCCTGCTGCCAGAAAAAAAAAAAATCTACTTCTAAACATTACAAAAAACACAAAGCATGTTAGTATTTTGACCATAAGTTTCATGCTAGAAGCCACCCTGAGTATTATATTACTTGGAGAACCAATCACGACCCTTGTTTAAAGAATGCCCCGCCCCCCCCCCCGTGAATATAATTTATGTAAAATCCCTGTAGGTCTGGTTCAGCAGGTTGAGATGTCGTCATTTCCGCATAAAAATACAATTTATTTATATGGTCTGTATCAAAATGTTCCTTGGGAATCTGAAATAAAGTACCCTGTGCTGTGATACCAGTGTTACACGCATGTCGCCTTGAAAATGCTTCATGTTGATTCCTTTCCAGTATTTCAGGTCTTAAATATATTCTACAAACAATTGCAGCAAGGACAGCAATCTTTATGGAATATGAAGGAAAATATAAAGTACAAACTTTCATTTTTCATATGATCAACAAACAAAACACTTGAGGAAATCTTTAAAGAATCCAAAAAAAAAAAAAAAAAAAAAATTGAAAACAAAGTTAATCATTTTCCTTTTTATTATTTTTCCTTTTAACCGAGACAGCAATTTACTACCTAAAAGACAATCTTAAGTTAAAATGCTTTACTTTTTAATCATTGCATCCTTTTCAATTCAATTTTCTAGTTAATGTTTTTCAGCCTGAGTAAACAAACTTATGATACATTGGCAGGAACTTAATGTCTTGATGTCAATGAACTGACTGTGGACCATTTCAAATAGTTAAATAACAGATGCGTTAATTCTTCAAAGGCGGACCTGGTGTGGCCTTCACTTCAAAAAAAAAAATTTTAAATCACACCATTAAAAAGCGTGAAGACTCCAGCTCCAGCCAGATACTTCCAAAGAGAACGAGACACGAAAAGTCTCGTAACTAAAAAATAAACCCAACGATGAATTAAGGGGTGAAGTAGTAAGTATGAGAGGAGATTTACGGACAGAGATCCAAATCTACGGCTTCCTCCCCTCACCCGTCCAATGAAAAAAACCTCCCATGGACCTCAATACCTCTGCTCACACTGCTATACAAGCCTTAGTGTTATCTATTTGGCTTGAAGGTTTCTATACATCTACAAATATATAACAAATAAAAGCAGGCAAAAATAGTTCGGTTTCCAATAGAAACACCCTTTTTTCCTGAAAATACAGCAGTATCTGAAATATTTCTCTTATTTGTCCCCATTTCTCTGCATCAGGAAGCTCTTCCACCAACGAACAGAAGAAAAAAAAAAGTATCTACAAACTTTGTAAACAGACAAATCTTTGTCTTTCAAAAAAATTAAAAAAACAAAAAAAAACCAAAACATAAATAATAATAATAATAATAATAATAATAATAATTCAAAATATTAACAGCCAAATGATGCAGAAATCAGTGTTTGAATAAGCAAAGGGCAAAAAAGAGCAAATGTACAACACCATCCAGATAAAGAGAAGCAAAAGCCTATGAGCTAAGCTCCCGAGAGCTCCTTGGCTCCGCCCCTCTCATCCAATGAGTTCTCCAGGCATCAGTCTCTGTGGAGACAAACAGGTGTTGTGTGTCGTACCGAGGGGCGGAGATAATCAAAGGGACGTCTCTAGGCTGTGCATGGGGCTCCCGGGAGCTGAGGGTGTGGCTGGCTTGCTGGGATCCAGGAAGAGGTGGATGCCGCTGTCAACGGCGTTATTGTTCTGATTGGGCGAGGGTGGGGGAGGAGGCGTGGGTGTGGCGTTTCTCTTAGTGGGGGCGTCGTCCTCCGCGTCCGTGTCGTCGATGAGCGGGATGTGGGGTTCCGAGTCCTCTATCCGGAACTCCGGATGGGTCATGAAGTTGTGGATGGAGGTGCGGGACTCTGGCTTCTCCAGGCCCTCATAGGGCGACAGCGAGCTGCGGAATGCATTCACCACTCGGATCTGCGGGAGAACGGGACGGAAAGTCAGCTTCGCCACTCTTGAGAAATCCAAGAGCCACATGTACACAACAGGCACACCAGAAACATTCCTACTTTATTTTTTTTTTTTTAGGTACATGTTAAACCAAAGGCCAAATGGGCTGGTTTTAATTGATGAGTGGGTGAGGTTAGCGCACCAAAACCGTCTGAGAGAGAGTGTGTGAGCGTGTCAGATGTCGTGCAACTGAGTGGACGAACTCTTCAAAACCTGATGCTTGTGTTACGGTGAGCTTATCCTCTTTTCTCAAGAAACTGGAAAGAACTTGGGCGTCTTCTCAGTTGTGAAAAATCACAGAAAGCCAATTTTCAAAATGCAAATGAGAAAGAGAGAGAGACAGGAAAAGAGAGAGGCCAAGGTAACCCCAGAGGACACAGCTCAACACATGAGGTTAATATTTTCGGGCATGCTCATATTGGAAGGGGAGGGATCGATCACTGATTATGTTGTGAAGTCGAGACGCAAAACTTGAAAGCAGCCAAGCAAGTTGAAGCTTTAAACCAGCACAAGTAAATTCACAAACGGTCTAGAGACTGGACCCATGCAGAGCAGCGCTACCTTGTGGTTCAACAGAGGTAAACCTTTGAGTATAGCCCATGACACATTTCAGAGAATCTAAGAGGGAATATGCGGCAGTCAGTGTTGGAGCATTTCGTACCCTGTCCGTTAGCAAGACTACAACAAGAACACAGAATACAAAAAGTGCCCTGAACAGAGAAAAAGGGGGTTGTGGACAGCCAGGACCTGATGAAAGATGGAAATATTGATGTGGTTAGAATCGAGCTGAAAGACAAACAACATGATTCCCCATTGGCTTTTCATCCAGTCGCAGATCTTCCCTGTAAAATAACGAAGTTACATCAATAAGGACAGACAGAGAGAAAGAGGATGATAAATCTGGCACTGAGTATGAGACAGTGTCGCAGAATGGGTGAACGAGCAAAAACTGACGCCACAGGAAAGGTGACGAACTACTAAGAGGAGAGGAAGTTCACTTCTGTCTGATCCTACAGATACTTACCAAAACGCTGCCTTTAAACATGACAACAGAGCAATTTTCTGCGATCGGTCTGGTTATCAGTGACCATGGGCGTATACTCAAAACATTTACTCGCTAGGAGCCTGGCGAGCACGCGCAGGGCTGCAGACACACCGGACGGGATTAGACAACGACTCTTCGTCGGTGAGAACCCAGCCAAAGCGTCAAACACAGACACAGATACCTCAACCTTAACACTTAAGATACACAGCCGTTAACATTGAGAAGCAATGTGGAAGATGTTTCATTTCGTTTGGAACAAGAGAGCGAGAGAAAAAGAGAGAAGGAAGGACATTAGGAGAAGAATGAAGACCGTTAGGCGAGAGGAGGAAATGTTAATTGTCATGCACTAAGAAACACGCACTCACACCCGACAGTGGCAGAAGCGGTGTTGAAGGCAGTAGCAGGAGATAAGGCTACATGTGTAGGGCTAGAAACATTGGTTACATCGTGCTGTTGGCTGGTGCTGGAGGGCTGGCGCCTGACGGCCGCCTGAAAGGAAATTCCGCTCTGGAACGCACTCACAACATCCATCTGGAAGGAATCAGAGAGTGTGATAGGCCCAGAGAACGCACAGGAGAGAGAAAGACAGAGAGTGAGAAGTAGAAGTGAGAAGAGGAGGGATAGAGGAAGAAGGGCACCCATATAAAAGAAGACAGGGACAGAGCAGCTGAGAGAGAGAGAGAGAGAAAAAAAAGGCACTGAATTAAAAGAACCTGACCTGACATTTGCCTTTAGCATTGATCGGCTTATTGCACTGACAAACTGCATTAATAAACCCTCTTCCACCAGTATAAGGTCACCATAAGTGGCCGATCGATTGAAGGGAGTACTAACTCAAACCATAATCATGGGGAGATCAAAACTGATTAAGCAAGGCGGGCGATTGGGTTGTTCCTGAGCTCGGACTGCAGAGCAGTGTGGTTTTCAAGAGGTTACCTGAGTCTGAATGCGGTTCAGGCCTCTGAACCAGAGGATCTGCCCCCTGCGGAGCTCGCGCTCAGCGTGATCGATTTCATCCAGGTCCTCCAGCTCCTCCAACTCCTCGTCTGGGATTTCTTCCTTCTGCGTTCCATGACCGGCAGTCTTCAGGAACTTCAGCCGGCTCGTCGGAATCGAGGAGATGATCTGAACGAGGGCGTAGATATAAATCAAATGGCCAGAAGATAAAAAACTAAATGCTCTCAGTCTAGCAATTCGGTTTAGTGCCTTTAGGGGGCACTGGTTTGTTACTATTGAGAAACTCAGATTGGTGTATTGAAAGCAAGTTACTGGCTACAAGTAGTTTTTTTGCTCACCTGTCCCCACAGAAGACATCCAAAGCCTAAGAAGATGCACCATAGCCAGTGCTCAATGCTCAGCCCCACACAGCTGAATGGCTTTCCTCCAAATTGCACTATGATGATCTAAGTGGGAAAAAATGTAAATCATTTTTTGAGTGACACGCTTAGATCACACTCTGCTCAGCGATTTGTGTCCCTGGACCACAAAACCAATCGTAAGTAGCACGGGTATATCTGTAGCAATAGCTTTTTTTTAATGGCAAAAATCATTAGGATACCAAGTAAAGATCATGTTCCATGAAGACATTTTGTAAATTTCCTACTGTAAATATCTCAAAACTTAATTTATGATTAAGTTATTAAGGTATGCATTGCTAAGAACTTCATTTGGACAACTTGAAAGCTGGTTTTCCTCAGTATTTAAATTTTTATTCCACCCTCAACGTTTCCAGATTTTTTAAATAGTTGTATCTCAGCCAAATATTCTCCTATCTAAACAATTTATTAAGCTTTGAGATGATATATAAATCTCAGTTTCCAAAAAAATTACCCTTATGACTGGTTTTGTGGTCCGGGGTCACATTTGTAGGATTTGCTGCATACCTGAATAACAAAAGTCCCAAAGACGATTGTACAAAAGATCATGTTGTTGAAAATGCCTTCAAAAACATTTCGTTCTCCATGGATCTTTCGTGCGTTGATTTCGTTGAACAGCTGCATCATGACAAAAGTGTTGAAGACGATGGTGTAATGCTCAGAAGGAGGAGCGTGAAGAGGGGCGTTACGGCCATTGTCGATGTCGAACATCTTTTCACCTGAGAAATGAGCAGAAAGTACAGCATTGTAGACTCTTTTGAAGGACACATCCTGTATTTTGTAATAATGCCACAAAGGGCTATGACTGCAGGTACTATAGAAAGAGCTCAGTTGACTAATTCTTTCAGCAAAAGTGCAAAGTTTTCTTATTATGCACATTATTAACTTGTTAAACTTTTGGTTTTTGCTGTTATTATGTGCATGGCTCAATCACACTTGCTGTTAGTTCTTACCAGCAAAAAGTAGAGTGAAGATGATAGTGAGCTGGTAGACCGCATGACCCAGTATGTTCTTCATCATTGTCCGGGAGATGAGGGGTTTATTACGGCCGTAAGGCTTCCTCAGCAGAAGAGATTCAGTGGGGGGTTCAGTGGCCAAGGCCAAAGAGGCAAATGTGTCCATAATCAGATTTACCCATAACATCTGTACAGCTTTCAAAGGAGAGTCCTGGGAGAGTGAGAGAGAACAGGAGGTGACCGTTCTGACCTCATTCACTGCTGCCACCTTCATAACATTCAAAAACACCCTCTCAGCTGTGCATTAGTACTGAATCCTTTGCTCAGTTTTTTGCACAGATTTTGGGTAAAATCTCTGAAATTCTGCAATGAATTTAATGGGTTAGTTCACACAAAAATAAAAAATCTGTCATTAATTACTCACCCTCATGTCCTTCCATACCCGTAAGATCTTTGTTTATCTATGGAACACAAATTAGGATATGTGACTCTGGCCACAAAACCAGTCAATAGGGTCTTTTTTTATTGAGATTTATATATGTGAAAGCTAAATTAATAAGCTTTCCATTGATGTGTGGTTTGTTAGGATAGGACAATATTTGGCCGAGATGCAACTATTTGAAAATCTGGAATCTGAGGGTGCAAAAAAAATAAATAAATAAATAAATAATAACAATCACCTTTAAAGTTGTCAAAATGAAGTTCTTAGCAATGCATATTACTAATAAAAAATTAAGTTTTGATATATTTACGGTGGGAAACTTGCAAAATACCTTTACAGAACATGATCTTTACTTAATATCTTAATGATTTTTTTTGCATAAAAAAAATCATTTTGATCCATAAAATGTATTTTTGGCTATGGTTACAAATATACCCATGCTACTTAAGACTGGTTTTCTGGTTCAGGGTCACATATTTTTGAAGAAATCCGAGAGGTTTCTGACCCTGCATGGACAGCAATGCAACTGACATGTTCAAGGCCCAGGAAAGTAGTAAGGATATCATCAAAATAGTCCATGTGACATCTGTGGTTCAACTAGTGGTAAACAAGGCGTTGTGGTACTCTCGTGAACATGCATCGAAGACTGACACGGAAGAGAAGAAACTGTTGAACAAAGTCATCATTTTACTTTTTTTTTGAGCACAAATGTATTCTCGTAGCTTTATAACATTAAGGTTAAGCCACTGATGTCATGTGGACTATTTTAACAATGTCCTTACTTCCTTTCCGGGCCATCAGTTGCATGGATGTCTATGGCGGGTCAGAAAGCTCCCAGATTTCATCAAAAATGAAAATCTGTGTTTTGAAGACGAACAAACGACTTACAAGTTTGGAACAACATGAGGATGAGTAATTAACAACAGAATTTTCATTTTTGGGTGAACATACCCTTTAAAAATGAGAATACCAAAATCAGATTAGACTGTAATTAATAAACAAGAACTTCGGAATGACAGGTGCTGAAATTCTCATGGAATTTGATTCTGAGTGGGTCTGCTCATGAGCAATTTCCAGGGACAATTACACACGAAACAAGCAGAACACCTGAGGCTCGAGGCCACATCCAGCCTTGGCTACTGACAGCAATGCAAAGCGCAAATGTAATCCCTCCCATTCATTATGCAATAATACAGAACCTCAACTGCAATCAGCCCGACTATCATTCCATTTAACAGAGGAGAGCTGGCTCATTTCGGCCTGGTGCTTTGCCTGTGGACAGCAGTGCCAGACCCCATGCCGACTGCCTTGCAGTCTTCCTGCCTCAGACTAACAATTTCCAATCACTTCACACAGGATGGGTAGCAATCAGCTGCTTCCATCAACCACCACGGTGCATCTGTTAAGACGCAATCCTTTGCGTAAAGCTGCGCTATTTAGCTTAAGCTCTTTTATACTGATACCTGTGTGATGCAAGCTCCAGTGAAGGCCACGATCACAGCCACCACATTGACGGTGAGCTGGAACTGGAGGAATTTTGAAATGCTGTCGTACACGTTCCGCCCCCACATGACGGCCTTGACGATGCTGCTGAAGTTGTCGTCAGTGAGAATGATATCGGAGGCTTCTTTAGCCACGTCTGTGCCGGCGATGCCCTGAGAATACAAAGCCCA
Source organism: Labeo rohita (assembly GCF_022985175.1). NCBI lineage: Eukaryota > Metazoa > Chordata > Actinopteri > Cypriniformes > Cyprinidae > Labeo > Labeo rohita. Next base: position 33,000,089 of record NC_066872.1, on the reverse strand, counting down.
TTCAAAATGAATCTAGCGCACAGAATCCTTGGAGGATTCGTTTTTTCTGTAGCCACGTCAGGCAGACCCACATACCATGGCGAACCCAACATCGGCCTTTTTTAAGGCAGGGCCATCATTGGTGCCGTCTCCTGTTACCGCCACAACCTGCCTCTGCTCCACAACGGTGCTATCAATTATACCTAAGAGAGAAAAGACATGCGTCAAGACGAGCAGGATGACATTGCAGAGCAAAATTATACTTTTAAACAGAATTTCTGAGCACCTTTGACTAGCGTATGCTTGTCTGTCGGCGAAGACCTCGCCAGCACCCGGAGTTTAGGCCATATTTTGTCAATCCGCTCTTGTTCGATCTAAAACAAAAAGGATTACGTTATGAGCTTGTGAGCTTCTGTTTATCCGAGTCTTGCTGCTAATGAATTGTGCCTCTCACCTCTCCCTTTTCATTACGGATCCGGCGGTTGAACTCCTTGCCCTCCAAGCAGAGAAAGTCATCTCCTGGCTGCAGGATGCCACATTTACTTGCAATAGCGCGGGCAGTGTTAAGATTGTCCCCGGTGACCATGCGCACCGTGATTCCAGCACGCTGGCACTTTCTAATGGCATCAGGGACCTGAGCAGGAAAGATTTATTAAGTTTGCATTTTACAAAGAAATTCCTCTTCAAAACTTGTTTAGATAGCCAAGGCTTGTACCTCTGGTCGAACTGGGTCTTCAATGCCCACGACACACACACAGGTGAGCCTGGTCAGGATATCGCTCTCGTTATCCCAGTCTGGTTCACCTTCAGAGGCAGGGAAGTCCCTGTAAGCCAGGCAGATGGTCCTCAAGCCCTCGGAGGCCATTGGTTCAATCACTCTCTTCACCATGTCGTCTCTGTCTCTGGGCCGAAAAACCTTTGCCTCGCCCGTCGCTGTCAGGATTTTATAACACCTGGGTGAGGAGAGAGCAGGTAAGATATTGCAGATACCCAACAGCACAGCAACTGAGCCATCCAAGTAATTTCTCCAGGGAAATCTATCAGTAACACAGCCTCGGGGCTTTAGAGCGGGAGGTGAAGCATTTGATCTATCAATCAAGTTTGCTGACACACCTCTCTCACATGCTTCTCGCTAGAATACTACAGTGTTTTACTAACTATAAGATGCTACGACGTGAACTTGTGTTGGGCATTTATGATTGAGGATGGCATACTTCTTCAGCAGAATCTCGGAGGCTCCTTTGCTGAACATCTGGAAGCTTCCGTCAGGATTCTTTAGCACGGTGCTCATGGATTTCCTGACAGAGTTGAAGGTGTAGACCTTGTAGAGCTTCTCTTCAGGGATTTCGTTGCGAATTGCTTGATACTCTTTTTTCAAGTCCAAGGCAAAGCCCAGCAAGGCACATTCAGTTTTGTTGCCCACCTGACGATTCAGGCCTCCCTCCTTCTCAGGGGGCTGAAAAAGAAGATAAATAAGTTTTAAAAACCAAATGCATTGAAATACCAAGAAATTGTTAAATGAAGCTTTTTTGGTTTGCTTTGTGCACAAAAATATTCTTGTAGCTCCATAACGTTAAAGGTTGAACCACTGATGTTACATGGACTATCTTAACGATGTCCTTACTACCTTTCTGAGCCTTGAATTTGTCAGTTGTGTTGCCATCTATACAGGGTCAGAAAGCTTTAAGATTTTATCAAAAATATCTTAATTTGTGTTCCAAAGATTAACAAAGGTCTTGCGGGTTTGGAACGGCATGAGTAATTAATGACAGAATTTTCATTATTGGGTGAACTGTCTCTTGAAAGGTGCTATTTTATATACTGTTATAGTATTTTTTGAACATTTTGAATTAGCCTTGATTTTTATATTTTCAGTTTTCATATTAGTTCAAGTTATTATACATATAGTTTTATGTGGTTTAGACATTTAAAGCCAAAAAATATTTTTAATAGGTTTAGTTAACAATAAATAACACTGGTGAGATTTACCTCAATACATTACTGACTTACAGTGCATAAGACAATGTGTAGTTAAAATGTTTAAAAAGTTTTAAAATGTTCTTTTAATTTAATGAAATTAATTTTCTTATTATAATTATTTTTTTATTTTCTTTAAGACGTCTCTTCTGCTCACCAAGCCTGCATTTATTTCATCCAAAGTACAGCAAAAAGTCAAATTTTTACTATTTAAAATAACTGTTTTCTATATACATATATATTTTAAAATGTAATTAATTCATATGATTTCAAAGCTGAATTTTTAGCATCATTACTCCATTCACATGATCCTTGAGAAAGCATTCTAATATTCTAAATTTCTGCTCAAAAAACATTACTATTATGTTGAAAACAGCTAAGTAACTTTTTCAGGTTTCTTTGATAAATAGAAAGTTGAAAAGAACAGCATTTATCTGAAACAGAAATCCTTCGTAACATTATAAAGGTCTCTATCATCACTATTGATCAATTTAAAGCATCCTTGCTAAATAAAAGTATTTTTTTGTTTTGAATGATATACTGTATGATTTATCTTTAACAGCAAATCAGCATATTAGAATGATTTCTGAAGGATCATGTGACACTGAAGACTGGGGTAATGGTGCTGAAAATTTAGCTTTGACCACAGGAATAAATTACATTTTAAAATATATTCAAATAGTAAAAATATTTCACAATATTACTGCTTTTGCTGTATTTTGGATCAAATAAATGCAGTCTTTGTGAGCAGACTTTGACTGGTAGTGTATATGGGTATTATGCTTGCCTAGAGACTCACCATGATTTTGGTGGTGTAAGCACAGTTCACACTGATGCCCAGTATAAGCATGTCCATGATTTTGGAAGGAATGACATCGGGCTCAGGGACTTTCCTGTAGTGCTTATCAGCGATAAAAACCTGAACAACTGTCATCCGGTTCATAGTCAGAGTCCCTGTTTTATCCGAACAGATGGCTGTTGCATTGCCCATGGTTTCGCAGGCATCAAGATGCCTCACCAAATTATTGTCTTTCATCATTTTCTGAAAAACAGCAGCGAAGTAAAACAATAAAAAAACCTGAGATTTTATCACCATAAACAGACAGACAAACAATAAACAGAAAAAAAGTCCACTAATCCACAATTACATGGCAGAAATCCAGAGAAGTAATATTACTATGTATTGTCTAACAAAGTCTGGACAGACCACGAACATTTAAACAGAAGATGCAGGGTCATACTTTGACAGAGTAAGCCAGCGAGATGGTTACAGCCAGCGGAAGACCCTCAGGAACAGCCACCACCAGCACGGTCACACCGATGATAAAGAACTTAACAAAGAACTGGATGTAAATGGGAGTGCAATCTTTTTCCCAAGGAAGTCCCTGGATCCAAAAAGTGTCCATCACGAAAAGCACCACCAAAATGATCACCGTGATAGCTGACATCACCAGACCTGCACAGGAACAAACACACCTCTAAACCCATGCTACATATGCCAAGCAAAAACCATTACCACTGCGAAACCACAAATGCAGTTTTCTGTATTATGTTGACATATTTCCTATTCAAACCAGAAGTTAGGCAAGACATCCTTTCTGAAATAGCTAACAGACTTTAGTGATGTCACAGCCGTGAACTACTGCACATTTTAAACGCATCTACCTCCTAAAGTATCTTTTTTTATGTTTAAGAGAACCATGCTTACCTGCTTTTCCGATTTGGACCGCTAATTTGGTCAGTTTCCCTTGCAAAACTGATTTCTCTTTCTTTGGCAAGTTGGCTTTTCTCTTCTCCTCACCATCAGCCCCTTCATCACTGTTTAGAGGCTGCATCTCCATTGCAGCACCATCCTGGGCTTTAGCTACAAACAGAAACACAGAAAACTAAATATGCATTCATATTATCTGCTGCTGGTGACTATGATTTTCTCCACACCCGGAGCACAGGAAGCATTTTCTAATTAAATTGTGGTTCCCTCTATGTGACAAATATAATTAAGTGAGCAGATGCATTAATTATAATAGTGATTATAAATGAATGGTAATTTTATTACAGTTTGAGAAAACACAGCTCAAGATCATCCACACATTTAGAAGCCACATGCAAGCCAATGTGACCAAGTATCCTAGCATCGCCACACTCGAATGTCCAGTCCGTCACTTATCGTTATCGGTTATAAAAGACGAAATGCACACACTTATCCGTCGCTCTGCGTGCTCAAAGTACAGCCTGCCAGTGAGGTGACATCACACAACAAAGAACTCAGCATGCGTGCAATCATACAGACAAGCACGCAGCGGGGTATCTCCGTCTATCTCTGCTGTAGTATGACGCAGTCGGCCTGTGTGCAGGATTTAACCGGTGTGTGATGTGAGGTAATGTGACTGCGTTTGAATTAACGGGGGGTAAAGGCCGACGCGGGACTGCTATTCTACTGTGCCGTGTTGCTGTGCTCTACTCGCAGAGCCGTAATGCTAGTCTGCTGGATTACAGCTCACTTCTGGCAGGGCGATCTGTAGCCGGGGCTTCAGTAAACACACTTTTTGAGTAAACGCTACAGAGTTGGTTTTATTTTATTATGCCGATTTGTCACTTTTGATCAAATTAAAGGATTCGTTCACTTCTAGAATACAAATTTCCTGAAAATTTACAAAATGTTCATTTCTGTCTTTCTTCAGTCGAAAAGAAATTAAGGTTTTTGAGGAAAACATTCTATGATTTCCTCTATATTGGTGTTCATTGGGGATCAGCGGGTTGAAGGTCCAAATTGCAGGTTCAATGCAGCTTCAAAGGGCTCTCTACTAGGGATGTACCGATATGAAAATCTCACGATACAATAATATCGCGATATGAAGTCCACGATATGATATTTACTGTAATAATAACGAAGAACTGGAAAAAATAGAGAATTTTACCATTTTAAAGTTAAATTATTTTATCTAATGCACTGTGAGAGTTTACAGCTTCAACTTATGTTCTTAACTAAGAAACCCTCTTTTTATTTATTCTGTCTCAGTCTAGATTACATTCACACTGGTGTTTTAGGAAGCCAAAAAAAAATTGGAATATAATAACAACAATGACAGTAACAGCCATATATTGTAAAACAACTGCATTGCAAAATAATTAAAAATGAATATTTCATAGGCACATTATTATTGCTTTACACTACAGTAGGGAAATTGCAATACTTCTTTCCTAATTTCTACACTTAAGAGATTTTTTTTTAAAATTTGGACTGCAGTAACATTACCCATTTAAACCGCTAGCTGTCAGCAATTCATACTGCACTTTGAAGTTTTTATTTTGACATAAACGACAGTAGAGCTTTTATTTTGAAGGAAAACTCCAGCTTCAGTGAAAGCAAGCTTACAAAAAAACGTCTCACTACAAATCTAACGAAATGATGTAATCATTTGCCGCGAAAATAAAGCATAACTGGTGGCCGTTGCGTTCCCAAATACGCACTGAACTCCGGTGGCAATAAACAAGTTTGCTGTAAAGTGGGGTGCAGAAAACACAGGTTCACGAGCTGATCGCCTCAACAACGTGTGCGAAACAGATGAAGGGTTTAAGCCATATTGTGCTTTCGGTTTTAGTTCATTAGACAAATACAGTTTCAACTTTAAAGACCTTTTATGTTAGAATAAGTAGTTTAAATACATTTTAAAAACTACACTTTTTGCACGGAAGACCTATCTTTCATATTGTCATGTAACCACGATAATATCGAGACAGCTGTGCTATCACGATATTGAAAATATCATAACATCCCTAGGCTCTACACGTTCCCATCTGAGGAATAAGGGTCTTATCTAGCAAAACAATCAACAATTTTCTAAAAACAATAAAAGTGTACATACGTTTTTACCACAGTTGCTCATCTTGCACTAGCTCGACTTCACACATTATAAGTCACGTTGGAAAGGTAGGCAGAAGTTTTTCACCCGACCCTTCCTTTTTGACCCAAATTAACAGTCGAAGTACTAACCATGCATGACCTTTCCAATGTGTATACATAATGCACAAGATCAAGTTAAGTACTTGTGGTTAAAAAGTATATACATTTTAATTTTAGTTTTAGAAAATGACAGATTGTTTCACTAGAAAAGACCCTTATTCCTCAGCTGGGATTGTGTAGAGGCCTTTGAAGCTGCATTAAAACTGCAATTTGGACATTCAACCCACTGATCCCCATTGAAGTCCACTATATGGAGAACATCTTGGAATGCTTTCCTCGAAAACCTTAATTTCTTTTCGACTGAAGAAAGAAAGACATGAACATCTTGGATGACATGGGGGTGATTATCCAGAAATTTTTATTCTGGAAGTGAACTAATCCTTATAATTAATGCAAACTATACATTTCTTTCAAATCTCTAAAACTTTCAAATGGTAGCGTAATAATCCGAAAACTGGCTAACTTCTCGACACTTCACACACGCACACTAGTGTGGATAAGCTTTAATAAAGATCCAATAGCACTAATGGGTTAAGGCGATGTTTTTAATGCAGGCTGCAGCATGTAAGCGGGTGGCCTTCTAAGCCAATATGGTGTTCATTATGTCATTAAGTCAATAGGGTTACTCACCTTTCTTTCTGTTCTCCACAGAGCCATCCTGCTTTTTATCTGTCAAAAGAGAGAGACAGAGAAGCCACATAACAAACACTCACTAATTTATTCATTATTCGCCATTATGCAAGCGACGGTTCTGCAGCGCACATTTAAACATATTTCCAATTATGCAAATCTTCTCTTTGATTTAGCAGAATGAGAAAAGGCCCTAGAATATTTACGAACAGATGTGTGCCACGACCTCATGAGGTTTTTTAAATCCACAGCCGTGGCTAGACCACAAACACACAAAATTGCAATGAGGTGCACAGTCGCTGAACAGCAACTTGGGGCCCAACCTCTGCAAGTACTGAAATATTCATGTATCTGCAGGCACTCATTTGGAGACCCAACACGTGAGCCACGGGCTGCAGAAATGCATTAAACTGCAGTTAGTTAATGGAGCGCGCAAGAAATCGTTACATTTTTCTATGAGTCATTGCTTCAGACATTTTATACCAGACAGAAAAATACTGCTAAATTTAAAAAAAAAAAAAGAAAAACAACTCTCTTTTTTTGAGTTTGACAAAAGCACACTTTCATGAATGCTGGAACACACACACATATGCCCAGCCTATTCAATTCATCTCTGCCGCCACAGTAGCTACAGACTGAAAAGGCCACTGGTTGGTCTATTTTAGTTTCTAAAAGGCAGCAAATAATACAGACAACTTACTTTTCTTCTCTTTCTTTCTCTCCTTTTCTTTCTTCTTCTCCTCTTTCTCCTCCTCGTCCTCATCATCTTCTCCCGCTCCCAATAGCGTGAAGATGATTCCAGTTTGGGAATTGACTCCGACAGCAGTGACAACCATTTTTCCAGAGCCCTCCATGACATGAGTACCTGCACAGAGGAAGATGAGGTGAATAAGGGCCAGACCAAACAATATTTTTACCTCTGGATCTAAAAAGTCAGAAACACCTCAGTTTTCTCTCAAAAAAATGGTTGTAGCGATTCATTATTGCATTAATTCACTTACAGAATAAAGATTTCCTGACAGTTTACTAACCCCCACATCATCCAAGATGTTCATGTCTTTCTTTCTTCAGTCGCAAAGAAATTAAGTTTGAGGAAAATGTTCCAAGATTTTTCTCCATATAGTGGACTTCAATGTTGACCAACAGTTTAAAGGTCCAAACTGCAGTTTCAGTGTAGGTTCAAAGGGCTCTACACGATCCTTTATATAACGATTGGTCATTTTATTAAAAAAAAAGACAAATGCTCGTCTTGCACTAGCTCTGCGACGCGCATCCACAACTTCACGTATTACATAATCACGTTGGAAAGGTCATGCCTGACTAGTTCTTTGTCTGTGCACTTTGGTTCAAAAAGGTAGTAGGGCAGAAAACTCCTTTAACTTTAAAAATCGATCCAATATCATTTTACCTTTTTTGGTAAAGAGTGTTTGACTTTCTTTGCACGTTTACTTTGTAAACACTGGGTCGGTACTTCCACCTACGTCACATATGACCTTTCCAACGTGGCTACATAATTGGTATTCTTTTTTAGAAAATGACTGGTCGTTTTACACGATCGTCTGGGATCATGTAGAACCCTTAGAAGTTGCACTGAAACTGCAATTTGGACCATTGGATCTCATTGAAGTCCACTATATGGAGAAAAATCCTGGAATGTTTTGCTCAAAAACCTTCATTTCTTTCCTACTGAAGACAGATATGAACATCTTGGATGACACTGGGGGTGAGTAAATCATCAGGATATGTTCATTCTGGAAGTGAGCTAATCCTTTAAAGCAGGATGGATTCTGATTGGCTGTGAGTGTTTTTATCATTCATCAGCTGGAAAAAGTCATTTCGAATTTAATTCCAACAATCGTTTCTCTGTCGTTATCATTACAGATGAGGTGTGGAGGTGTGTATTTCTTTAAATTTTAGATGGTTTTTAAAATTAGATCTTTATGGCTATCATTATAGTTAATGTCCTTTGAGTGAACAAGCTTTGAAACAGGATGAACACTCAAACAGGCAGGTCTTCAAAGTGCCCATTTTTCTGGCCTTTATTACAGACTATTTAAGCTTGAGAAGGGGGTCTATGGGGAAAAAAAAAAAAAAAATGTCAGGGAGAGGTTTCTGCTGGGGTAGACTCAGCATGCTAACGCAGGCTCTGCTGGAGAAGTGCCCATTCAGGCTCACAAATCCCTCCTCATCTCCTCTGGGATGGCACACAGCAATGTCATTCTATCAGAGGATCAACTGGCTTTCATAAAATGGGATTAGCTGAAGATGCTAGCCTCGCTGAGAGGGAACAGGTCCTACATAGCAAACATCTGAACTCCCAAGTTGGACATTTATTTGGTTTGGCTGAAATTTTGAGTAGAGGTGAGACAGGACACATAGAAAATGCTAAATTGTGCAACCAAACATTGGCTTGTTTGCCACGTCCCACCTGACAGCAGCATAGCATCTTTCTCCAACGATTTCTTCACATGGTCAGACTCTCCAGTTAAAGAGCTCTCATCTATTTTGAGGTCGTTGCCCTGGATGAGAACGCCGTCAGCAGGCAGGAGGTCACCTGATGAAGATCAGTGAAGCATCCCATCACAATAACGTACATTACCGTCAGCAGCTTTTGAATTTATTTCAAGGTGACTATACAGGAATGTCAGAGTAGCTATATTTAAACTTCTGATTTTCCTTCTAAGAAAGAAAACGAAAGATCCTGCAAATTTACCAGCTTACCATATTTAATTTGTGCAATGTCCCCGACGACAATCTCGGCCACAGGGATCGGAATGACTTGCCCTCCCCGAACCACCGTAAACTTCTGCTCTTGTTCAATGCGGCTCTGTAAGCCACGGAACTGCTTCTCTTTGCTCCAGTCGTTGAAGGCCGTCACGAGCACCACGCAAATAACAGATAGGAGGATAGCTGCTCCTTCTATCCAGCCGGCTTCAGCTTCTCCTTCATCCTCTACTCCACCCGCTGCCTTCCCGCAATCTACACACACACGCAAACACCAAATAAAACTCAGCTCAGAACAACCAGAATTTGAGATGATGATCTATAAATAAGGCAGAAGGAAATAAATAGGTGACTTACTTCTATTTTCTGAATCCGGAGGTTTATAAAAAGAAAGGCCTAAAGAAACTATTGCTGCCACTTCCAAAATAATCAATGTTACGTCTTGTAATGCTTCCCATACTAACTGAAGAAAGGTTTTTGGCTTTTTCGGAGGTATAAAGTTCTGTCCAAATACTACTTTTCTTTTTTTCGATATCTGAAGGCTGCCCACTTAATCCTAGAAGAAAGGAGAAGGGGAAAAAAAAAATTAATAATTCAAGTAAACACTGAACACAGCTCTTCATGTATAGCAACTTATGATTTATAATAGGTTTATATGAGAGTCAGGATTAGTGAGAAAGAAAGGACCTATGGGTCAACAACAGTAGCTTTTAAAGATAAAGACTTTCTGAATAAGACTAAAAGGTCACATAGAAGCAATATGAAAAAAATTAAGGATTTAACCGCACAAATATTACATATATACATAAAGTAACTTACTCACCAAGGCTGAAAAAAAAAAATTGCAATAGATTTTTATTTATTTCAAAATATTGTAAAATGTATTTATTCAGTTTATCCTATTTATTTATTTAATTATTTTTAATTTATTTAATATATTGTAAATTTATTAAGTTATTAATGTAAATGAAAAGCTGAATTTTCAGCAGCTATTACACTCTTGCAAATAACATTTCTTTAGTCAACGTTGAAAACAATTGTGCTGCTTAATATGTTTGTGGAAACTGATAAAAAAAAGGATTTAAAAAGTTTAAAGAACAGCATTTATATGAAACTGAAATTTGCAACATTGTATTTACTGTCATTTTTGATCAATTAAAAAAAATCCTTGCTGAATAAATATGTAATTTAGTTCAAAACCCCAAACTTTTGAATGCCATTGAATGTCAATATTTTTTTCTATATTATCTTTGACCATCTGCCCTCTTACCACTAAAAAGTAACTGTCATGCGTCTACACGTGTCTGACAGAACTAGTTTCAACCAATTTTAGCCATGTCTGTCTATATCCAGGCTAAAATCTTGATTCAAAAAACATAAGCTTACACTGTTTTGTATTTAATCGACTATGAGCTATTAGCACAGCTAATCCACAGTAAAGCGTGTGGGATTTTGACAAGACCATGAGAATTTCCTGGGTGTGAAAACTTAATCCGAACCAAATAAGGAACGTGATAGGGCAACAACAAACGTTGAGTACACTGTATGCTGGAATCATTCAAATGCACTGGTTTAACAGCAGTCCTCTGGTTTGCCCATTTGAATAACATCTCTATATTCAAAGCAGGTATTCAAAGAAGTCATGTTGTGTGTATTTAGTTCACTCACTCTGTTCACTCGCTCACCACATGTTAAGAGACAAAAACAGGATGACTAGATGTGGTGAATGAGCTATGTGGACGAAAAGGTTGCATGCAGTCATGTGTGTTTATGCATCTAGTGTCTGGGCTCAGAATGAATGCGTATGTGTGACTGAACAGGATGGTTTGCCTGCCAGACCAGAGAGCAGCCTGGTCAGCAGAGCCTATTGTCATGACAACATCCTCCACATTACTCAGCACCCATTCAGCCAAAGGTTTCACTGCATGTTAACACTCGGTGTCTCAAAAGCACATTTCTGCTACTGGATTACACTCGGCATTTGACTGCACACAACTAAGTCGCCTTTTATCTAGACAACTACAGTGTCTGAGAGATTTGCATGAATTAATTTGACACTTTTTTTTTTTTTCCAAAGCTACTTGCATTGCATTCAATGCATTGCATATGGGCATTCCTGTAGCTCAAACACCAGGGCAACTACAATGTCTTGGGTTTGATACCCAGGGAATGCATGAACTGATAAAACACATACATTGAAGTCAATTTAGATAAAAGCATCTTCCAAATGCGTTAATGTAAATTAAGGCATATGGATTCCTTTTTCTGGGACTCAAATTACCTTCTCACTACAAGAATTATGTTCTACCAGCAGTGTAAAAATGATTTTTCGAAGCTGTAAATAAAACAAAAATTGAATGAGCTATTCTACTTAAGTCTCATGTTTAACCCAGTGCTTCTTTCGAATTATTTGTCAAATATACTAGCAATAGTAAACCAAAAAAGTAAATTCTACACCAAAATGCTTTTTAAAAAACCTGACTACAAACAAAAAAAAAAATCATGACTCTACATTCTCAGATTCATCGTTTCTATAACTCTACCGGTTTCTATTCTAGGCAATGCTATTTTTACAGAATACCCTGAATGTTATTGATCTTTGTGTTAGTAATAAAGTCTTTTGTTGGCTGCATGTACACTATAAACTTATGAGCTTTAAATAGCATTGGATTACAACTTGAACAATGACTTCTCCAATGACCTGCATACAGTAGACATGCACAGTGTTGCTCTAATTGGTTACTAAGGAAGAGAAGCCAACAATGAATCAAACCAAAATCAAATTTTGTTTGTACTGATCCAAAAGGTACTTCTCGATGTACGCACAGGAAAACTTCAACTGCTTCAACACCAGTGCATTAAATCCAGACTTGTGTAGTGTGGAAATTGAGGCTGAGGATTACATTCTGTGTCCCTGCTTGGAGAGTGGGCTAAGGAGCAGATGAGTCAGGTCTTACGCCTCTGTCAAAAATGCATTTATGCTGCAGTACACATCTCAATTCCACTCTCACTCCAGATCATGAACACAGCTACCCAACTCAACAGAAGACAGTCAAAAAAAAAAAAAAAAAAAAAACCCTTCGAAGACCAGCAAAACATGGGTGACAGCTAATTATTCATTTGCATGCTACTTCACTCAGTGTTACTGTGATTGCAGGAAGTGCTTAGGTTGTAAGTCTAAAACTAATGTTGGCACTAGTTGCTGCAAAGACTCCAAGGTTTTTGCAGTTTCCCAAAGGAGACCGAATCATGACGTGAGTTTCTACTTTCACCTGAGACCTTGAAAGCCTCAAAACATGGGCCTCTATGGAAAAGAAAATGTTTTTTACTAATCTCTAATGCATTAATGAAAGAAACAGGGCAAATTACTAACACAGCATTTGATAAATATTTAAAAAGGCAGATAAAGGAAGAGAGAATGTTAAATAATAAATAACTATGCTCATCAATCCATTCAATATACAGACAACAACATGTACAAAGCCATCGCTGGTCATTTCTAATGATAAGCTCCATTTATTTAGCATATTAGAAGTGTTGGGGGTAACACATTAAAAAAAGTAATCTGATTACGCAACTCGTGATACTTTTAAGTAACTAGTAAAGTAACTTTTTTTTTTAAATAAGTAACACGTTACTTTGCTTGATAGCTCTCCTGTCTCCATGTTGATAGAAATCAGGAGTAAGTTCAGAGATATTGTGTGTGCTGTTTCAGTATTCATTTAAAAAATGAATAAAAACAGTGAAATGCAAACTCACACAAATATCCTTCACATATTTAATCCCAGTCTAATAACCAATGACGTGGCGGCTGACCTTCGATGATCTAATTAAGCCATACTAAGAAGCAAAAATTACTTTAGATAAACTTACACTTGTGCTTCTTTTTCATATTATTGCTGAAGAGTGTTGAAATTTCTGTACAGATGTAAATTTACTTTTCCTTCAGCCTGAGGTTTATTCAGGTCACTTTTGGTGTGAAAGGGCTTTTACGTTTGCTGTCAAATCAATTTGACAGCTCTACCAAAAATAGAACTTTTTTTATTAAAAACTAACAAGCAAGCCCTGCCAAGATTTTAAAAGTAACAAAAAAGTAAGTAATGTAACATTACTTTTCATAAAACGTAACTAACTAGTTACTTTTTCAAGAGTAGCGCAATAATGCATTACTTTTAAAAGTAGCTTTCCCCAACACTGCATATTGGTTGCATTTTAGTTGCAATATTTAATTTTTTGACTAAGATCTCATTCATAAATACCTGTAGTAAGAGACATAAGGATATTTCTGACAGGTGCACCTAAAGTGTAATTTCTGTGCCTCTAGACCAGATGCAGTGATTGCAATCAAAAAGTACTGTCCTAGACAATCCTGTCTCACACTTACGCTTTTGTTTGAGTCAATGTTGCACCGTCGTTCTGGTTAAGATGCTCAAATAAACAGAGCAATGTTTCAAAAGTGCCTTAGAGTTAACAGGTTTCATAGAAATCAACCTACGAATGTAGCTGAGACGGAAGAAAGTACTAGAAAACCCACACTTCACCTTTAACACACTTATGAGTGCGCCAGAGCCCAGGTCATACATACTGTACTACTACAACACGTGGCTGGTTGTATAGCTTACAAACATCACCTCCCACCTGATTTAAGAAGTTTAGTCTTTTCTATGACATCCTCTATTAAATCATTCACCGAATATGAATTTAACACTTAACGCCCTAGCAGTGTTTGTCATCAGGACCCACGAGAGGCTGGGTCATGTATACTAGTAGCTCTTCGATTAAAAATCCCATCAGTTAAAACAAATCTTGAGCAGTCGCCTTTAATTTGCAGTAGAAGTCCCTCATGTCCACACATGCAAATTCGAGGAACCAAAAGGCTCACTCGTATAAGACAAGAAGGACGTCACGATTTGAAGTAAAGCTGTAAAAAGTAACTAGTTAATTTCAAAAGAGTCAAAAGATTAGTGGTGGCTTTCCTACAGAATTGAGAAATGGCCTTCTTACTAATTAGAAATCCCTTTTCAATTGTCAAAGCTCTTGTAATCTTGAATGACTGCTTAATTTCCTATGGCAAAGCTGAGTGATCTGATTAAGCTGTAAAACATGTCATAACAGCAGGGCTGCCTGCCAGCGTGCTATTGTGAAGCGGAGGGAACAGGGCAGAGCTAAAGCGGCGGATCGCCGTGGGGCTCCGATCACAGTTAGCCGTGTGCCGCGTAGCGAGAAAGGTCCCTCTATCAGTCTGGCCGATGAATAGAATATCTAAGGGGAAAATTCTCAGACTGTTCTTCTATGACTAATGCACAATTCACATGGTATACAAAGCACGGGCACAGCATGGGCCAAGTTTCAGACGGTCTATTCAGGAAACAAGACAAATATTTTTAGAAGTCATATTGATGCTATCAGTGTGACCCCATTATTTGAGCTGCGAAGTCGAAATATACATTTCCACTGACGCTATAGTTTCCACTGACACCATGACAAAGGTATAGCTCTGGATTGCGGACAGCACAGTAAGCTTTGGTTTCAATCACTCAGTATTTCAACGCCTGCTAATAAAAGTCAGACCTTGCGAGGGCTGGACGGGGCAGGTGACACCTCATATAAGCATCCAAACATGCCGCACATATCAGACATGTTGAATTACCTCACTATTAAAACTGAAAGATTGGTTTTGGTGCTCTGCCAAACATATTATTCATAATGCCAAGTGTCAGTTACGTCCAGAACATCCTAGCAAGCACCCTTTTTTCTAACTAATTAAGGGTCAAGACACTATTACTGGAGAGGGCAGGTCCCTTAGGAGCTCTCCATCAGGAACGCGTAGTACATTTCGACTTTCAACACCAAAATTGCATTAGTGCTGATCAAGCTTGCATGTTAAATAGATAAGTGAAGTATTCTCATGGAAACACTGGCCAAATGCCCTCAGCAGACACAATGAAATATTGGCCCTTGCGTGTTCACGCACGAGAGAATTGCGTCCCAAAGAGCCTGTAGAGAACTGCTATGGACATGGTGCCGTTTTAATCTGGGATCAAACTGAAAATCCCTTCCCCCAAGAGTTCAATCAAGGTCAGGCCAGCGATTAAACCTAATGTCTACAGAGAGGTAATAAACCAATGGAGCTGCAGCTGTGGGCTGCACACTGACTCTGCACTTTTCTGTATCTTACCCTAAAGACGATATACTTGCTCACACACCCCTTCCAATAAAAGTGCGACGTGCGAAACAGTAAACAGCGAGAAAGTAAAATGGGACAAATAGGGCTGCAACAACCAATAAAACAATAAAAAAAGTTAATGAGCCAAGTTGTCTAACAATGGAAAGATTTTATATTAAATGGTTCAAAAATAGTCATAAGCATATGGCTGCATGCGGAGTGTCAGGTGCTCTGACAGCTTGTGCTATTTAATACTTGCATGCTGTTAAATTGCTGATATGTTCTTATTGGTAAATGTTATAAATTCAGAGTTAATTGAGCGCATGCTAACAGCAGGTGTTTTGTTGTTATACTTAAAAATAGTCCTTAGAGTGCATATTTGTAGGGCTGTCACGATCACGGTACTCGATTTCAAAAAAATCTTTGACTGCATTTTGCCCGTGTTGAGAAACCGACAAAAACTGGTGCATTCCACAGACGAGAATCTATGAAACGCATTGTTAGACCGTTTTCCAAGGGTGCATGATATTAAACCCATTTAAAAATCATAAAGCATAATGCTACTGTGAATTCCTAAACTCTACGCTTCAATTAAATAAATGTATGCACTTCAATTATTTACATGCGTGTCTCAGATCGGCTCCGTTCACATTAAATGCTGCTCCACACAAACTGTACATGTGAAGCGTCTCAAACGCCAACTTTGGTTTATCATAACGTTCATCTGGGAACACAATATGCGCCATCTCATCAGATTTGTAAGGTAAATCAAATAGAAACTGACGCAAACACAGGAGGATACATCAGTATCTTTCTCAATATGCTAACTGTTCATTGTGATTTTAAAAGTTGACATTTGATGGTGCATATTCAAAAAAAGACAGTGGCTATAGCAATTCTGTCATATAGAAAAGGGCAGATATTAAAGATTAAGTGTACATTTGAATTACATGTTGTTTAGTCAATATTAAACAAGGATTAGATCGTGTTGTAAAGTGTAAAACAATCATCAGGCTGTTAGTGCCCTCTGCAGTCATGTAGGTTAGCTCTATTGTTAATAATACATGTATTTTATCAGTTTTGTTCAATAAAACCATACAAGTACTTGCTTTTTTACAAGTACTTCATTTGAACTATTGCCTCATTGCTATATGTATTTTAAGTTATTTTAAAGGCTATTGTTCACTTAAAAATATATATATAATTATTAGATGAATTAATCGCAAGAATAATCGACCAACTAATCGAATAACAAAATAATCGTTAGTGACAGCCCTACATACATGTAATTTACTTCATATAATAAAAAAATAACTAAATATTTGCTAGTCTGTAGTCATTTGTTATCATGCATAATGCATGTTTGCTCTATTGTTTATAATGTATCTTTAACAATTTTGTTCAAAAAAACCACATAGTACTTGCTTTTGATAATTTATTTGAATTAATTATTATTGCCTCATATTATTATTATTATTATTGCTATATGTATTTTAAGTCATTTTAAAGGTTATTGTTCACTTAGGTCTATTTTTATTACTACAAAAAAAATTATAATTATTTGATTAATCATCAGAATCATCAGTAGATTACTTGATTACCAAAATAACTGTTAGTGACAGCCCTACAAATTTGTGATTTACTTTATATAATATAAAAAAAACCCTCTAAATATTTGTTAGTTGCAGTCCTAGAGACAAATAAAGAGATGGACAAATAAAGTGTGAGTAAAAATAAAAAATAAAAAAAAAAGCCTGCTATAACCGCAGTTTCACAGACTGGGGTGGTAAGCGCATTTGTGTTTGACATTAAGGACTTTTATTTCAATTGTCAAACACACCGACAATGCAAGCAGGCTATATTTAGGATATCCTCACCCTCAGTGAGGAAAACAGATCAGACACTGTCTAAGATATCAGCACACTGTCCATGTGTTGCCAGAGCAGCAGCAACGGGACAGCAGCAGCGATCCTCCCAACAGACTGCAGATGCGCTAAAATGCAGCATGAAGCCATTCAAGTGTAACTGACCTGCTCTCTGTTCCTAACAGCTATACGTTTAGAGTGAGATGCAACAATTAAAAACCCATCCAAAGAGTCGTTGCTTCCGCCACTTTATCTCCTGGAACCGCATTTGGATTTCTGCAAAGCAAAGCAAGTGCAAGATAATGATTATGTACCATCTACGGGCGATGTTTTCAGTCTGTTGCAAAGTCCATTAACGTCCGCATAAGTTTCCTGGATTTTATGTAATCCTTCAGCCCCTCGCAGTTCCATGAGAGAGCGCAGCTCTTTAAGCGAGCAGCCGAACTCTCCATCGTGATTGGGCTCGGCCACAGAGTTCTTCACCCCGCTGTATGAGTTGTTAGCCATGTCTCCCGGCTACACCGCGTCTCAGCAAGGGTGGAAAAATGGCGTCCCAAAAGGAGAGCTATATCCTCAGGAGACCAATGCCAGTAGTTCCCATAAACAACTGACGTCCTTCAGTGGAGGAGGAGGAGGATGCCCGACTGCAGGTGGCAGGACTGGGATAATTCACAAGCCATTCCCCTCAGCCTGTGGCGCTGCTTTCATTGTGAACGAAACCTCACACAATCAGCCCAAGGAGACCTACAAAAAAAAGAGAAAGGAACACTTTATTAATAATAATAATAATAATAATAATAATATTGCTGAATCTACATTTGTGACCCAGGACCACAAAACCAAAAAAGGGTACATTTTTTTAAATTGAGATTTTTACATCATCTGAATGCTAAATACTAGGCCTTCTATTGATGTATGATTTGTTAGTATAGCACGATATTTGGCCGAGATACAACTATTTGAAATTCTGGAATCTGATTAAAATCAATAAAATAAATAAATAAATCAAAATATTTAGAAAATCATCTTTAAAGTTGTCCAAATGAAGTTGTTAGCAGTGCATATTACTTATAAAAAATTAAGTTTTTAAATATTTATAATAGGAAATTTACTAAATATCTACATGGAACATGATATTTACTTAATATCCTAACGATTTTTGTCATAAAAGAAAAAAATTTACCCATACAATGTATTTTTGACTATTGCTACAAATATACCTGTGCTACTTAAGACTGGTTCTGTGGTCCAGGGTCACATATACAAATGCAAAACCCAAATGCACAACAGATAGCCATGTTAATTTCAAAACTAAACATCAATAGACACCTTACGTTTAGAAAACTGTCCATCAGGCATGGAAATAGTAAGAACAAACTCACTGGCTGAGTTTCAAGGTGACATGCTACCCACTTTTACAGGCGGAACTATGTGGGCTTTTTTGAGAAGTAGCGTGGGAACTGACCTGCCATCTTAACTATGTGAGAGACAAAAAAGCCTTTTTCCCAACATTGTACATGGCTTTTTCTAGTAACACAAAAATTCTTTGAATCTGGAAACTTACGAAATGGAATCCAACTGAAAAAGTATTTTAAGTGTTAATATACATAGATTTTACTACCAAAAAAGCCAGTATTATTAATAACTCCAGCACCAGTCTCTAAAATGTATGGTTAATTCAGGTTTATTGGGCATTTTTTACAAGGACTTAATTCTCAGGGAATGTATAAACTGTATATACCATATAGAGAATGCCATTCAAATCGTTTTGTATAAAAGTATCTACCTAATGTGCAAATTCAATGACTACACTTGAAGTGACAGTGTAAATACGCCCAGTGAGACCTTGGACTGCTTGGACAAAGTTCATCTATGATGTTCCATATTTTCATGTACACAAACCGAAGAGAAAGTTCCATATCAATAGCATGCCCTCAAAGCAAATAACATATTATTAGCCTTCACAGTTTAACCCCACTGACAATGAACAGTCTCTCTGGGATCATTTCAGTAGTTAGTTTGGCTGACAGTATTTCCACTTGCCTCAGCAAGATTTAATTATAATATAATTATATTAAATAATAATATAAATATAATCAAGGAATGTACCGACCAGATCAGCAGTAGGAACGATCTAAACAGGTTTAAGAAGGACGAAAGAGGTCAAAAGCATGTGAGGATGAAAAGTTGACACTTTCTCTCTGTAAGCAGAGGTAAAAAAGCGTAGCCCTCCAGGACTGATTTACTTGCAGCAGCACATGCAGAGCGTGAAACAGCATGCTGCTTCATAACAGGCTACCAGCTGGGCAATCAACTTCTCCCACAGCCAATGTCATGAACATTGCAGACAAATTAAGAGAAAAATCTCGAGTTAAAACCACTCTCTCAGGTGCACAAACTCAGGACTTGACCTTTTTATGAAGCTGCTTCAAAAACGTTTCCTGCACAGCCAAAAATAAATACCATAAAAGACATCATTAGTATTGGCAAATAAAGTCTCAAGTACGTCAAAGTCAACAAACTCTGTTTTATCTTTCATTAAAACTGGAAGTGAAAAGGGAAACACCCAAGAGCTTCGCTCTGAAACAGCTAACAGTGCTCCTCCCTTCTGAAGAAGCAAAAAGTCCTAAAATGTGAAAAACAACCATGGTTTAACACAGAACTTCCTGAAATGACTGTCACCTCAAGCAGCCATGGTACACATTTCATCATCAGGGTTCATTTTGACAGTTCGGAAAGAAATGAGACTAAATAACAGAACGCGTGCAGGCTTCAAGCAAGATAACCTCTTGTCTTCCACACTCGAGCTCATTTTCTCTGTTATCATCTGTGAGTCGACCACGATGAGCTAAGTGCCAAAACTTTGCTGTGCCGTGACAGATTCAGGTTGCAGAGCAGGTCACATGTCACAACAGTGGAAAATCATTGTGATTGGATCTTCAAACTAACAGCTACCACAGTATGGTTGAGCAACAGTAATGTTAACCCTTGCCATACAAAGCTAGAGGTCAGTTTTGGACCAGCGCCTGTGGATTGCACTTACCCGCCCTATAAAGGCATTATATCATATGCTATACACCTGTTAATAAATATGAGAGCTTCCCTATAACAGAATGCAATGCAGTAGAAGTGCAGCTGCAAGAAAAACTCAAGGAAAACCCTTTCGGCCTTCGTTGGCAATTGGAGACCCTATACTGTACAAGCCAACTTCATGCTAGTCAAGGACAGCAATTCCAGGGATCCCGCTGCAGTGGAGCTGTCGGTAATGGGGTATTTTTAGCAGCCTCAGACTGCCCACTCCCCATCCCCCTCGCTGGCTGTTGCTGAAATGGGTCAGGCCATTTCTATGTGGAGGGTACAATGCAGAGACGCCCCGCCTTACTCATGCTACATGGCTCAGTGCACTTAAGGCCACTTCACACCACCGACTGGGCACTTCTACTATACCCTCAGACACTGATCCTGCCAACTCACAGCAGCCGGCCGGCCGCCCACTCAACCACACAAAAGCAAAGCTCCTCGAGAAGAACCTGAATGACATCTCCAAAAAAGAGGCCATTAAACAACATGCATCCATCACGGTGAAAAATAAAACACCTTATATTCCTGGAATGCTATACATGTTTTGTGATACAAAAACATGGAATAACAGAATCCAGTCATAAAAATGAAATTGACATGGAATATCATGGAATTTTCGGACAAATAAATTAAGGGTAGGGCTGTATACTCAAATCATAATATGGACTGGTGCCTTGCTGCATCCTAAAATGCATACTTGTCTACTATGTAGTACGTACAAACTCACAGTATTCATATCAGGGTCTTCTCTTTCAAATTCTAAAAAAAAAAAAAAATACTATTAAAAAAAATGGCAACAAAATAATGTGAAGCACATGTGAAGTATCAGTACTAAAGAATTACAAAGTATACTACACTTTTACTATAGTAAAACCACAGATCATCCTCATCTGAAACGAATGATTCAACATACGCGCTTCAAAGTGACAAACTGAATCAAATGATTCGTGAATCCACATCGAAGTCCCGAGCTTAATCAGATGATCTGTATCGGGAATCATTTGAGTTGAATCATTAAATTCACAAAATGATCTACGAACCCATTCTGATCTAAATCAAATGATTTACGCTCCTAAAGTCTCGATTTGAATCGAAAGATTCGCAATACGCGAAGTTCCGATCTAAATCAAATGATTCGCAGTATGCGATCCAAAGTCCCGATCTAAATCAAATAATTTACGCAATGGTTTAACTTATTCAGAGTTTCGAAAAGCTCCATTTCACCCATCACTACGTGCTTTTTAAAACCATTACAAGCGATATTCGAAATTCAGAAGTGAATGGCTCTTTTAATTTCATCCGTTTTTGCTAGTGAATCATTCTAAATGAATGAAATCACGAGTTTAAATCAATCAGAGCAGTTCCAACATAAATGACTCAATTGATTTGGTTCATCTGTTCCTCTTTTTACATTTTTAGCCATGTTTACATGACACTGTCAGTACTAACAGAAACAAGCGGATTTCACGAATTTTCACGAATTTTCGTGAAAAGTTCTTTTCAAATACCTCTTCATTAATATTATTATTTTCAAAGGTTTTTCAGGGCTTAAATTTCAAAAAGTCAAATTCAAGCACATTAAGCACCTTGTACAAATCCTGTCATAAACCCAACAGTAGGCAAAAAGTAAAAAAGGCCTACTATTTCCAGCGAAATTCTGAATTGTGCATCCAATGGATGCTTACTATCACATGAGGCCACAGGAGGGGATTTATGAAAAGCAGTGAAGCAATGCAACTGATGCCGGTAGTCACATGATGAACATAGTAGGTTCGAATTTCAATTCAAGTTACCAAAAAGCCTACTTTTTTTTAAACAGTTGCCAAATACTTAAAAGACATACATACTCAGAGAGAATACGAGTTTGGACGCAGCCTCTGTGATTACTAAACCGCAAAATTTAAATATGCAATTTAAAGAATTAAATTTAAATGCCGCTATTTAAATACGGAAATTACACTACAGGAAAAAAAAAAAAAGGGTAAACATTTCATAAGGCAATATTACTGTTAACATTTAATAAATACTCTTTTTTTATGAATTGAATTGATTGATATCCTTTTCTATTATTAAAACCTATTAAACCATTAAAACTAAAACAAAGACCTTGGGAAAAAATAAAAATTTCATACGGTCCTAATTATTCCTTCAGCTTTGTTAGATGAGCACAGTAGGAAAAATATTACATGCAAACAGCTACGTACTTAAAAGCTCAGTGCTTTCATGTTCTCACCAGGACCTAAAACAGCATATCTAAAGAAGTGATTTTGAAAAAAACGGGAACCTTTAAGTTGATTGTTATGGTTGCCATTCACAGCACACAAGCCAGCCATTTGCTCCGACCCCTGCCTCCATGTCTGACACCGCGCAGTAAATCAGGGATGACTCGAACCATTAGACGTGATGGGATAACGGGCACGACGAGGCTTCAGAATTTATATTTGCTTAACTCACTGAATGTCACTTTGTGAATGGATGTGTGCATGACTGACATGACTAAAGGTTCTGTTTCTGGCCAAACACAATCTAATTTATATTTAGATGCACCCTTTTTAAAGACAGCACCTGTAAGAAGCAGTCAAACAGTACTGCTTCCACATTCCTTTGTGGGGAAGTAGGATTTCACTAACTGGTTTTTTTTTGTTGGTTTTTTTTTTTACAGAGCATCAAAACAAATAATAAATCTGATTGCAAATCAAATTTTAATGAGAACACAGCCCGCACAGCAATCTTTCATCTGCTTGAAGGTGGTAATTTACCACAGTCATTTGAGGTCGGAGAAAATAACACTGTTCTTACTTACAAACCTCATTTAGATCGCGAACAGAAAATGCATTTGCCCCTAAGATGCTGTTTTGTCTCTGTCATCGACGTCTGATTAAGGCATAAAGCATGATGCTATATGATAATTAAATAGCAACATTATTCAAATGTATTTAATAGCACAGCTCTCTATTTTTAGCTGTTCATAATAGCTTATGAGGGGTTGAATGTCACCTCAGATTAATGTGACACCAAAGCAGTGGCCTCTTACATAAACAATACTAGAGAGAGGGGCTAAGTTACCATCTTTCCATTCCAGTCAGTATGGAAAAAACATTTACGTTTACTTAATTAAAATAATATAACATTACAACTTGTACTACATGTATTACACAACAGCTGGAGGTACAGCCATGGCCTGTAGTCAAATAATTTGAGTTTACAGTGTTGAATTTTAACAAAACACTATACTAAAATCCAATGCATAGTTGCAAAACCCAGTAAGAAATGCCTATGCTTAAGACGCAACCGGCTATGTTCAAAGAACACAGTGTAATCTCACACTGTAGACCTCATTTAGATTATTTTACAGCACTATACATCGTTTCCTGTCAATATAAAAGGGGTAATTATAGTTAACTAAATTTGTTACTTGAAATAAAATCATCGTGAACAACATTTATTTATTTTAACAAAGAAATAAATACTAAAGATTTTATACCAATAAAAACACACAATAAAATCACTAAAACTTCAGTAAATAAAAATGAAAACTGTAAGTATAAACAACATTCAAAATAGAATCTCAATTGTACTAAAAACAACACTGGATATAATATATTAACAATGTAATATAACAGTAATAATATATAAGCATGACAAGACTAATCATAGTCGTCATTTAATGCAAGCTGCTTCTCACCAAGCCAAAGTGACAATTCTACTATAAAGCTCTAGGAGCATAATACTTTATTGCATTTTAATATCTAGGTCAAACAAATGTTAATAAATCAATAGATGTACAACTAGGCCATGCCTCCGCATAGATAACAGTCCAAAGGCCTCTGACGCTCACTTGAGTCAAAGGTTAGTTTATGTTACGGTAAATCATTAAAAAAAAAAACAGAAAAGTAAATCATATTTCCATCCTGCAATAATTAGGAAAACATTTATCTTATTTAACAGAGGCAGTTGATGTTCAACAACTGTACTGCAACAGAACGCACCGCATTTATTCCAAATTGTCCCGGAATGGGTATTACAATCACATTATGTTCCCTATCAAATAGTAGTGCTCTACACCTGTCAAAGGTCAGTGTACACCAAAAGCACTTTGTGAAGATCAAAAAAAGTGCAATTCCAAATACACCCCCACGATTAGCGTAAGAGAAAGCTGAATATACCCTGTAGACTCAAGGTCAAATTCAGCATTGCTGAGGTATTATCAGGAGCTATAAAAGCTTGTGCAAAAGAAGCAACAGGGCAGCGAATGATGTACGCCAAGGAGCAACAGACCTGACACGGTATTTAAACGCACACCGGGGTCTATCTAGAAATTCTCGATGCCATATTCAATCTCAACACATTAGGCAGACAGTAGACCAAATAAGTCAGCCGATTAGGTTGGGTACATTGTGTTTTGCACATCTGCTCCTTCAAATACGATCCTAGCAAATTTGACGTGTCGCACAGCGCTTGTTCCAGTCCTCATGCCGAGTCACACATGACAGGAGGAATTAGGACTGTATACTACAACTGTTGACACGAATGCGCCAAGCTTAAAGGGACAGCTCACCCGCAAAGAAACAAAATCATTTATTCACCTTAATGTTGTTTTACACTTTACTTACTTGGCAAATTTTGAATGTTCTGGAGTGCAGACAGCACACTGAATGTGAATGGTGGTTGCGGCTGTCACTCTGACTATACAAGAAAGTCACACACCGGTGAGTAAACGATGACATTTTAAGCTTTCTGAACGCTGTCTAAACGGTTCTTGTAAATACACATCGAAACAACAACTGACTAGCAAGTCGAAAAGCAAGTTGACAGCTGAAGCGTCCTCACATTTGGCTTTAGCCTGCTAGCGGTCTCAAGTCATCTTGTCAAAAAAAAAGGGTGTACTGGTTTAGTCGTGATAACGACAACAGATCAACATCTTACCTTTTCCGAAACTGAAGCGGTCTCCAACTTTCCAACGCAACTCATACAGTCATTTTCAGGTAAAAGCCTAAAATAACGTTAACCGGCTAATGTGACAAGTCATCGACTGACAGGGACGGTCGCTTAGCTGAACAAGTTAGCTCGTTTGACAGCATTTCATAAGAGCGTACTGTCAATAAACGGTGAAACGCTCACGTTAAAGAATAAACTGTGTCTTCGAGTCGGAGAAAATCATAGAGACGGTAACGTTAGTTTCACTTGAGTTAACGCTCTTATCGCAGCGACCCGAATGACAGTCAACGGATCTGTAACAGTCAGCTTTTCAAAAAAAAAAAATTGACGGCAGTTAAAATAACATTAAGGTCAACCTGTGTTACACAAAAAATGTTATATGTATTTTTTAAGTTATGTTAAAGCTCCACCGCACCTTTATTATTTCATAACATTGTTATTTTATGATCAAATCGACAGCAGTATTTTTTTAAATATACGCCGTGTCGCGTGATCATAGATGTAGAAACGCGGCGTGCGCGGTCGAACACATTTCACAAGCTTCATACGTCAAAAGCAACTTTCCAGCGTGCACTACACATCATCTCTGCATCTCAGCCTGGTGCGATATATTAAAACCCCATTGATTTTCCACACACCCCCTCCCCTGCAGTGACAATAGGCAGGTGTGGGTTAAAAATGCACAGCAGCCTGGTTGCCTTCTTGCCCCTTTCTCTGCCTGCTACCAACTAGCAGGAGTTGCCTAGCCAATTTGGCTAGCTGATAATAACGCAGGCTAACGGACAGCACGGTAAATGTAGACAAGTCAACAGAGCAAGCGAAAAAACGTTGCGGTTAAAACGCGGCGGTAACACAAGCATGCATGCGAGAAATGGTGAAATTACACTCACAATGCTCTCCGAACGGTGCCTCAGAGATCCCCCTCACTCTCTCGGTCTCCCTCAGACTCACTCTGCCGTCTATCTTGCTCCTCCAATCTGCAGAGAAATCCCTCCCACAACCGCGCGTCGCTTGAGACATGTGATGCACGTCAGGAGGACGGCCGCTGACAGGCAGGAGGACGCTCATTGGCTGAGACGAGATGTCAATCACGCTGGGCGCACCCTCTGCTCAGCGACTGGGCGCATTAACATAATTTATAAAGCTGCTCCGGAGAGCGGTTAAGTGTAAAATAGCTTGTTCAGCGTCGGGGTTTGTTTTAACGTAATAAACGACACGCTTCAGCACGAGCCGGCGTTGTAAGCCCCGCCCACAGCCACGGACGGAGTCTTCCCCCGCGGCTAATTAAACCTGACGTCATTTTTTCCATGACGTCGCCCGTTCTCTTCTCGATTCTGGTGTTGTTTGATTCGCAGTGTGTAGAAACTCATTCCGATCGCTGATCTGAAGCGGATTACTGCACTCTGGATCCTCGCTTAACGTTATAGGCACGCTTTCCCAAGAATGAGAATTAAACATTTGTCAGTTAGTTAACACATGTTGTTTATTTGTATCACGCACAGACGCATTCATTCACTGAAATAGATCACCAGACAGAAATATTGTGCAATGCTTTCTGATGCTAATGGAGTGAATTTGCATCACCAGCATTTTTCTCTCTGCATTTTCATCAAACTCGTGTCCACTGAAGTGCTTAATTTAGCAGTCTGGCATCTTCCTTTAAAAATTGCAGAACAAGCCTGGAGCATTTCTGTTTGTGAACCTTTGTTGTATACCAAGTCCTCGTGTCAGGGACTACCTGTACCAGAGGCGAATGAAAATCCTTGGTTAGGTAACGAAGACTTTTTAAAGAGATGCACAAACATTTCCTACATGTTACTGTGGCATTTCTTATTTTGCATGAGATACCACAGTTTCCTTTAATCATGATATAGATGGCACGTTCTCTTCCTGAAGCTGAGTGCTACAAGTCTTGCAGTGCAAGTCTAATCTAATCTATTACGAATGTAATGAAATAGTACTGATTTCTAAGATACTTAATTTATCACAAGCACCACCTCACTCTAATTTGACTACAGTACATGTGAACACTCAGTCTTGTCAATTTAGACTATAGATGAAAACATACTCCGAAAATTAGCAGCTGTTCTGTCTGCTAAAAAATATTTTTAAACCAATTACTCATAAAGGCACACTGCTACCAGTGTTTTCTCACACCTGACATGTAAGAGTTGCTAAAAAAAAAAACATTCCCTAGTACTGGCTGTGGTTTCTTTCTTCACAGGTTCGTTTTTGTCATGGTAACCATTGTTGTCATTTGTTGACCATGCTGCAGTAGAAAGATGATGCCAAAAGTAGAACTGTGTTGTGGGTTTCCCCCCGTGAAGGCCTCAGAAGAAACCACATCACAAACGTCATTCTGTTCATTCTTTCGATACATTTCTTCTGACATTTACAGGAACTCCTTTGGGGTGTTATTCAAATTGCCAGCGACGAACAGCACATAGTACATATATACAAATTTACTAAGTGAAAATGTAATGACTATATTAAAACTAATCTATCTATCTATCTATCTGTCTATACACACACAATTTACTATATTAAAATTAAACAAGTACTACTAATATGTCTGTCTGTCTGTCTATCTATCTCTGTCTGTCTATCTATCTATCTATCTATACACACAATTTACTATATTAAAATTAAACAAGTACTACTAATATATATTTGTCTGTCTGTCTATCTGTCTATCTATCTATGTCTATCTATCATCTATCTATGCACACAGAATTTACTATATTAAATTTAAACAACTACTGTCTGTCTATCTATCTATCTGTCTATCTATCTATCTACACACACAATTTACTATATTAAAATTAAACTACTACAACTAATATCTATCTATCTATCTATCTATCTATCACTGTCTGTCTATCTACACACACAATTTACTATATTAAAATTAAAAGACTACTACTATCATCTATCTATCTATCTATCTATCTATCTAAGCACACAAAATTTACTATATTAAAATTAAACGACTACACTTTAAAAAATAAAAAACACAATTTGTTGAGTCAGCTTAAAATAATTTGTTACCCTGCTGCCTTAAAATTTTAAGTTCAGTCAACTAAAATAAGTTTATTCAACTTGAAATGTTAAGTTGTACTAAGTGTCGACTTAGATGTTTGTGTTTGCTAAACTTAACAGATGGGTAAGTAACCCAGCTGCTTTAAAATTTGAAGTTGATTCAACTCAAATATCTAAGTTGTCACTCATTATATATTTAACATTTCAAGTTGAATAAACTTTTTTTGAGTTGACTGAACTCAACTAAAATTTTAAGGCAGCCAGGTTACAAATTATTTTAAGTTGATTCAACAAATAGTTTTTTACAGTGTACTACTATCATCTATCTGTCTATCTATTATCTATCTATCTGTCTATCTATATATCTATCTACGCACACAAAATTTACTGTATTAAAATTAAACGACTACTACTATCATCTATCTGTCTATCTATCATCTATCTATATCTATCATCTATCCATCTGTCTATCTATATATCTATCTACGCACACAAAATTTACTATATTAAAATTAAACGACTACTATCTATCTATACACACAAAATTTATTATATTAAAATTAAACGACTACTGCTAATATCTATCTGTATATCTATCTATCTATCTATCTATCTACACACACAATTTACTATATTATAATTAAATAACTACTACTAACAGCTATTTATCTATTATCTATCTCTCTGTCTATCTATCTATCTATCTACGCACACAAAATTTACTATATTAAAATTTAACGACTACTACTAATATCTATCTATCTATCTCTGTCTATCTATCTACACACACAATTTACTATATTAAAATTAAACGACTACTACTATCATCTATCTATCTATCATCTATCTATCTGTCTATCTATATATCTATCTACGCACACAAAATTTACTATATTAAAATGAAACGACTACTGCTATCTATCTATCTATCTAAACACAATTTACTATATTAAAATTAAACAAGTACTACTAATATGTATCTGTCTGTCTATCTTAAAATTAAATGACTAAATATTAAAAAGTGCCAAAAAGACTACCAGTACTATCACTAATACTACTACTAATAAAAAAATACATGCAATACAGTGCAATGCAATAAATTGTTGTATAATTAAATAATTAAATATTAAATACTAAAATGCCAAACGTACCACTACTACTACTACAACTACTAAAAATAATAATAACACATATCAGTTAAATGTAATCTAGAACTTGCCTTGCTATGTAGATGATGTTATGATTCAGGTATTCAAGTGACTGCTTTGTCTCCAAGGTTTTCTGATTGTAAGGAATTCTGCCGATTAAGCGGAAGAGCATTCCACTATTCTCTCACCATCTTTGTGTTTTGACCCTTTATATAGACAGAGACTCTTCAACATCCAGTAACTATAACTATAATATAATAACTATATATAATCTCTGAGAACCCAAAGAGCAAGTCATCTCCTGGTTTTACTATCAGCTCAACCTGCTGGGGGAAAAACAGACACAGTTGATGATAAACAGGCTGCAGCGTTTGTGCTGGGTGCTACTGACAAGATCCTTTCACCTAATGGGTTTTATCATTAACAAGAGCATCTTCGAGCATTGGGTTTTGACAGAGCAAAACTTCAACTTTTTAAGGCCATGTAATTTTAACTTGCGTTAAGCAAGGCTCAAAGGTTTGCTAATGTTCAGTCAGATAGTGTGGGGAGGGGAGGTGTCAGCGAGGGCATTGATTGCTCAGCTTTAGTGCAAGCAGCTTGTAAATGTGGAGCATGTGATGCATATGTTTGCTGTAGGAATCTCTGGAGTAATCTATTAGGCCGGATCACTTCGGTTTGCATCATTTTCATCTAAAAGTAACATATAGCCCTTGCTAAGCCACAAGAGGCTGACAAACAAGTTTCCTTTCAGGCTTCCAAAACCTCTGAAGTGGAGAGGACATGAATCCTATTTTTATTTGTTCCAGTTTCCACTTCTGAGATTTTTATTTGGAGCCTCTCCCATTGGCGGCACACAGTGATGCCTGGCCCTTGAGCAGATGTCCCAGCACCGCACGGATGCGCAAGTGCAGGCACCTTTTTACTGCTTAAACATATTAGCTTATACAAAGATATATACAGTATGTGCGACCATTCACTATCTATGATGACACAGAATCAAGTTTAGCATTTCAAGGTATGATTTAATATTTAAAATGCACACTGGATTGTCCATAATTATAGAACCACAAGAAAATGTATAGTATTTTTATACAATTGATTATTTTGATATTAATACAAACATTCTATATCAATATATGTTTGCTAAATGCAAATTATATACACTAAAGTCAAAATATTTAGAACAGTAAGATTTTCAATGTTTTTTAGAAGTCAATAAAATAACTGTTTTCTATTTGAATATGTTTTAAAATGTAACATATTCCTGTGATTTCAAAGCTGAATTTTTAGTATCATTACTCCAGTGATGATGATGTTTTAAACAGCAAATCAGAATATTAGAATGATTTCTGAAGGATCATGTGACTGGAGTAATGATGCTAAAAAATCAGCTTTGAAATCACAGGAATAAAGTACATTTTAAATATATTCAAATAGAAAAGAGTCATTTTAAATATTAAAAATATATCAAAATTGTACTGTTGTACATAATTGTGCTGTACTTTGTATCAAATTAATGCAGGCTTGATGCGCAGAAGAGACTTCTTTAAAAGACATTAAAAATCTCACTGTTCAAAAACTTTTGACTGGTAGTGTATGTATATATATTATTATATATTCTATCACTGGAGTGTGACCTTGCTGGACATTAGGCCACACATACTGTGATGTCAGAAGAGGGAAGTTGGTGGCGGTCTTGCCCTCTTATCAAGATCTAAGATAAGAATGTTTGCTTAACAAGCGGTTCAGAGTGAACAACAAAGCATTCTTGGGTCAAAAATACTTCTTTGACAGGAAAAATTCCTTAGGGCAGGCAACGAAGCCGTCATAAGACTTAACAGCGTCACTGCTGAAACTCTGCAAAATATGACAAAAGAGCTGTCATGGAATGTCAGCTGACTTGAATCAATGTAAAAGCGGAGGACAGTGGAAATGGCTCATTAACAGACTTACACAAGAAGGTCCAGCACACTATCAGTCAGGACACACGCTATTATTACTTCCTCTGGTCACCAATCTCCCTTCTCCAGCAATCTGGCTCTTACTACAGCTTTTTCCACAATGTCAGCACAGAACTTCCTTCATTCTGATGAAATGCAAAAAAGACAGAGAAAACAAAGCGAAAAGAGAGAAGTCAGACTATATTTAGCATTATAATAATATACATACAAGGTTTGTGGATGCTTAGACCAAAACTAAAATATATATACACATTTCGTTGCGTAGATAATAAAATATCAAACATAATGACATAAGCAAATAAACAATATTAGAGTTTTTCTTTCAGAACCAACTTCACATTTCTGAGTCGTTTTGCTAGTACTTTTTGTCTCACTGTGATAGTTCACAAAGTTGCCCTCAAATGAAGTGTGAACATGTGTCACTAATGCCTGACACCGGAAAGTTATGTTACAGTTCAAAAGTTCAGGTTCACTGAGATTTTTTGAAAATAATTTCATACTTTTATACAGCAAGGACATATAAAACTGATTAAAAGTGACAGTAAAGGCATTCATAATGTTTCAGAAGATCTCTAAAATAGGCTATTTATCAAAAAAAATGTTTCTTAAATATCAAATCAGCACATTAGAATGATTTCTGAAGGATCATGTGACACTGACGACTGGAGTAATGACGCTGAAAATTTAGTTTTGATCACAGGAATAAATTACGATTTAAAATGAGGGATACACCGAAATTTCTGCAGACTAAAATGGCCAAATATATGAGCCCGGCAGCGTTAATAAACTAATAAATAAATAAATTAATGTTTTTGACCATCAAATCAGCATATTAGAATGATTTCTGATTTCTGAAGGATCATGTGACAATGAAGACTGGAGTAATGATGCTGAAAATTAATTTTTGATCACAGGAATAAATTCCAATTTAAAATAGAGATGCACCGAAATATGAGCCAGGCAGGTTTAAAAAAAAAAAAAAAAAAGTTTATAAAAACAGTAATATCTGATTCTTTTGCATAGAACTGAATAAAACTAATACACTTATACTTAATTTTCTGTCCAGTTGTGATAGTTTTTATAAAAGTGTGCTTAATTTATTGCCTTGTGTTTTTGTAAAATTCAGTATTGTTAAAATTATTGCGTTAAATTAAAGGTCCTACAAAATTACTTCCTATCATTTAATAAAATAATAAATAATTATTAAAAAGCATTTTTGGTTTTCGTTTTCTTCCCATAATTTTCATTTTGGTGCACCTTTAATTTCAATTATATTTCACAACATTACTGTATTTTTGAACGAATAAATGCAACCTCATAAGCATAAAAGAAGCATATTGAGCAGTGTGTCTACTGTTTTACTGTGCTATTAAAATCTCACAAATCCTTTTAAGTAATATTTGCTTGAAAATAATGCTTATGCTGTATTTCTTTATAATAAATGCCACTCTGTTTGATAATTTATCTAATGCAATGAAATTCATAAGCGTCCGAACACTTTCTGGGGCCGCTGTATAATAAAACACCAGAAGCCATATAACTAAAAGCAATGTTTAGTAGCAAGACACGTTATTAGAATTTCAAACGATCTAAATCCTATAACCACGGGGTTCCTGCTATCAGACGCTGCTACTGCTGCAGTATGCGAAACAGGCACGGGTTTCTATTGGGGCAGGTTGTTTGGGGTTAGAGAAACTTAATGAGAAACATTCATTATACCAAACATGTCATCAGACAGCTGTAATTACAATAATTGTCTCTTCTCAGAAATACTACATGGGGGTGAATATGGGGTTTGTGTGGTGTAAGACTCCTTAATTAAGTCAACAATAAACTCCCCTCACTGACAGAGCGACAGTCCTGGCTTATTTTCCATGAGAGGGTAGAAATAACGTTCGCGCACAAACACACATAAAGCAGTCTGATGATGCGTCAATGAGTATAACGGCAGCCAGGGCGGGGTTATGGGATATGTTAAAGTATAACATTCAAAAATAAGACCGCAAGAAAGATGTTAGTCCGCTTTGGGCAGGGGCATGTTTGTGTTTCCAGTTTCCAGTGGAATTTACAGCAGGAGCTCAGAGGTGAATGGCCCAGTGGAGAAAGACTGCAGCTGTACAGTGTGTGTGTGTGAGAGAAAGAGAGAGTGAGGGGGACAAAAACACAGACAGCGCTCTTAGTCAGCACTGGACCGGCAGCCGGGCCAGGGGGCCAAGTTTCCACTTGCGAACAATAATTCACCTCAAGTGCCCAGTGTGTATGTGCATATGTGTGAGAGGACATCCCTCACTCCGAGGGCTACAGAAGTGCTTCTCCCGCCCCAACATCCTCCGATTCCAAACTAAACCATTTCCATGTAAAGATCTGACATATTTACACTCAGTGTTTGAGTGTGTTTGTGTATGCTGTGTAATGGAAGCAGAAGGCCTCCTCAAGAAGGTCAATGAACCACCATGGACACTTAGAGTGAGGGTGGAACTTTCCGGGTTCAATGTAAGTTAAGCTTAGCTGACAATGTGTGGCTCAAAAAAGAATTTCAAATCATCTGACGTTTTAAAAAGAGACAAAATCAAGGTTAAAGCAATGCACTTACAACAAGTAAATGAGGTTTGGTTTTTGGAGGATATATGTTCATAAAGAAAAGTTTTGACATTTTTACACTAACATATATAACAATACACTTTGTCATAAAATTTTGATTAGGTTCTATTTAAACTGTGAGTATTGTAATATGTTTTGGATTGGTTCCTTTTACTTCCAATGTAATTGCATTGCAACCGAAATATTTTTTTAAAAAGTCAAATTATTTTTTGCTGTACTATTATGCCACAAATTATGTCAACTTACCTTAACATCTGAACTCAAAATATTACTTTTAAAAAATGATTCATTAACAAAAAGGTCTTGAGACAAATTTCTTTTAAAGGGAAAGTTCACCCAAAAATGATAATTCTAGCATTAGTACTCACACTCATGTCGTTCCAAACCCGTAAGACCTTTATTCATCTCCAGAACACAAATTAAGATTTTTTTTTATGAAATCCGAGAGCTTTCCGACCCTGCATAGACAGTAACACAACTAACATGTTAAAGGCCCAGAAAAGTAGTAAGGACAACGATAAAATAGTTTTAATTTTATGAACCTTGGGAATACTTTTTGTGTGCAAAGAAAACTGAAATAATAACTTTATTCAACAATATCTCCTCTTCTTTGTTCTCTTGAACCACAGTTGTCACATGGACTATTTTAACAATGTTCTTACTACCTTTCTGGGCCTTGAACGTGTCAGTTGCGCTGCTGTCTATGCAGTGTCAGAAAGCTCTCGGATTTCATCCAAAATATCTTAATTTGTGTTTTGAAGATGAACAAAGATCAGCAGTGTTTGGAACGACATGAGGGTGAACAATTAATGACAGAATTTTCAGTTTTTGGGAGAACTATCCCTTTAACTTGAGTGGCACACTTTTAAAAAGTAATGCAAAAGATGCAAGTGCAACATCGAAAGATGTCCAACTAGCGTAAATTTCAGCCTGTCGGTTGGCAGTGTCTGTATCACCAAATTGTTTGAAACAGATGTACTTATCTCATTTTCACTTTGTTTTAATACAGCAACGTATCCATCTGGCTACGAGTGATCAATCAATTGTCATATGCTCTGCTTAATAAACTCACAATAATAAATCAAACCCTTGACTGACCTGAGCTGGTTAAGCTGGTTATGTATTCTTGTGAATGGGAACTGCTCTTATGGGAACTAGGCGCCCTTTCGTCTCACTCTCTTCCTTTTCCCATGGACTATATACCTGTTGTGAGCCATAAGGGAGAAGAGAGGAAGAGGAAACGGGGTAATACAGTGGGCCTTCACATCCTGAAGGCCAGTAACCCAAACACACATGCACATGCCCCCTCGCTGTAACAGGTAACGGTCCTGACCTAAGAGCAAGATATGGGAGAGGATAATAGAGGTTGAGAGAAAAGATTCACTTTAATTAGACAATGCATACAGAGTTTAGACATACTGCTACTGCACAGGTAGCATACTGTAAATAATAACCTGTAGCAGATCTATACAGGTGGAGCT
Organism: Labeo rohita; assembly: GCF_022985175.1. Lineage (NCBI taxonomy): Eukaryota > Metazoa > Chordata > Actinopteri > Cypriniformes > Cyprinidae > Labeo > Labeo rohita. The sequence continues at coordinate 32,964,535 of NC_066872.1, read as the reverse complement.
GGGGAGGTGGAGGGCTTCAGATTAACTTGCAAAATGCTTTTGTAAATGCTAACTAGTCATTTAAATGTAAAGCAGCAAGCTCACTGGTTGCGTATGCAACATGAACCAAACAGCTCGTGCCAAGCAGTTTACTTTTCGCCATCTAGAGTTTCATGACAGAACTTGGTGTATCGGGTAGATATATTTTGTGCCAAAATTCATTTGGTTTCTGTCTCTGTAGCATTGTGCCAGGTAGCAACACCCACTCTGAAAACTCATTGGTCTATAATTTTGTATATTAAACATCAGATAGAAAAGAGAATGTCATTGTGGTATGTCCAGTTTAGTTTAAAATATAGTGGTTTGGACTTTTGAAAACTGGATCCACATGTCTAGATCTTAAATTCTATACACTGGCAAAATTCAGATTTCTTTTGGTCATTGTGGCCCATTCATCTGTGTAGGGAAACCTTTCGCCTTTGCATGAACTTTCTAACTGCATAGATTGCTATTTTGTACATGGAAGTAAATGTGACTCTGGATTTATTGGTGTATTGCGGAAAAAGCTACAATTCTCTCAATATCTGGTCATACAATGGAGTGTTCCCATTGAAAACAAAATATTTTTAGCATACTCTGACTTACTTAACTCCAGTGTTTAGGCACCCATATGCTTCACATGCACCCAGGCCGCACGGTGCCTACAGCAGCATCTGTGCCGTGCTGAATGAATGAGTGAGCGTGTGGTTAACCCATAAACAGAGCAGGGAGAAAGTGGAAAGTGAAGTGAAAAATGGTGCAGCGCTGAAACTAGACCACAACCATTTTAAGAGCTGAAATTTTCCTACCTCTGACCACTGGAACAGGAGAAGTGACTACTAGTGCAGCAAAACGATGGCCTTTTTGAGAAGCGATTCTTTCTTCCTCAGAAATTCAGATTTGAATCTTGGTAACGTGAAATAAAAGACATACTGTTGTAGCTTCTTTCCTTTTCATGGGCCAGTCAGAGCTTAGAATGAAGCTCTTAGAATTATTCCCTCTCTGAATTTGAGCATATCAGCACTCTACTGTGGCATTGTACTGTCTTTGGATGAAAAACACAGTGTAGTGCCACAAACTGACTCAGTAGGCTGTCAATCAAAACATTTAGTGTACATTTAGACCAATGAGAGTTCACAATGGGCGGAGTTTCCCAGTGGGTATAAATAAACCTAATGACTAAGAACACTTTCTGTTTGTCTACTACAAGGTACTTAATAGCCAGTCATATTTTTTATCATTTTCCCACTATAAATTCCCATGTCTTTGCTGTTTCTATTTCTGCTTTTGTTTCCTTGTGTCAGTTACTTTATTTACATACACTTTCCATACATTTACATACTCTTGAACTGTTTTATTTGTACACAGCGTTCGAGTGCACTAAGTGCAGAGCATGGGTGAGTGTTTTCATCCTCAGATTGAGGTTCTATATTTAATAACTACAGCATTTGAGCAGTATTCAGTTATTGTTGGAAGCCATCATATCTTTTGGCACAGAAAATCAAACTGGGAGGTTCATTATGGCAACCTGATGGCCCCGAACCAGACGGAGGCTGCCAGAGGTGATTGGTAAACTCGCCACACTGGTTTTGCTGTAAATGCCCTTCTGTTTTGTATGACCAGCATGTAAGGAGTAAGAAATCACTGTCCTTTGCATGGCATTTTGACTCGGACATGGCAAAATAACTTGCTCAACCTAACTCTTTTTTATTCAATTTTTTAACATTTTAAGTGCAAGAAAATGGATTTCTAGAATTTGTATATGTTCAGACCTTGGGATATATTCAACCTTTATGTTGTTCGAAACCCGTAAGTTGATCTTCAGAACACAAATTAAGATATTTTGATTTTATTTGCTTGTGGCAAAGCATCACTGATGTTTATTTCACCTTAAAAATTATTATATGTTGTGTTAAATGTTATACATTATACAAATAAATAATTATACCAATATTGTATTAAATAAATATATATATATATATATATATATATTTTTTTTTTTTTTTTTTTTTTTTGTTTAATATCTATACATAAATATATAAAAAGCGTAATCACTGGTTTAAACAGTGTATCAAACTTGCTTTGGTAAAATAAAATAAAATAAAATAAAATAAAATAAAATATTGCTTTAATACATATCTTATAATATAAAAAATGCATAAAAGCTCTTTTAAAAATACCACAACTATCTTTAACTATGTTTCACTATGTATCCAGATGTTTCATAAGCCTAAACCCCCTGAAGGTGTAAAAGCATTGAGACAGGCCACTCTTTGTTCCGTACAGTGAAAGAAAAATATCACATGCCTGTTTGGAAAGTGACTGCCAAACCCTAAACCAGGTTAAGCACATTTCAGCGATGTGTGGAGAAAAAAAAAATTCAGTTTAACATCATAATGAAAAGATGTTATGGTTCGGTTCCATTAATATCCATTAACACAAGTTTTAAATAAACCAGCGTTTTTGGACCTGCTTACTATTTTGGAAAACAAATATCCGAGACTTCATTTCCACATTTCAGTTCATGTCTAAATAGTCGCAAAACACTCAGAGTTAAAAAAAAAATCTTTAAAAAATTAGCCTTAGCGGTAAACTGTATATTTTGGAAGCAGATGTTAACAGGTCATTCAACCCAGTAGCAGCGTCTATGCACATGATGAAGACAAACTGTGCACCATCTGACACATTCTTCCATCACTAACCCCCACAAGTCGTAATGTTGCCACTTGGTCATGGTGATGGTGAGTGTAAACGGCACAGGGTGAAACTAGCTCCCGATGTCAGCGTCTGAGCCCGGTCTGTTGATCTTGTGGCTGTGTGATGTAGGCCAGCTGGAATCCAACGGTCGTTTACATCCTCCTGTCAAACAAGAACCTCCAGCCTGTCAAACTTTATGGAAAGACGACAAAAACTACACTCCCCAGAGCTTTCCCTGGAGAAACGGGCTAAATAAGGGCAGAAATCTTGACAAATGCTTGGAAGGAAGACGAGCGCTGCTAATCATCCGAAGCGTTTGATGGCTGTGTGCTTTCTGTGTTTGTTATAAAGATGACAAACCTGTTCTTTCTCCACGCAATGCTGTCACTCCTATGACTTAACACAGCGTGCAAGATATGAGCTACTGAGGGCACTGAGACTCCCAGAGTCAAGCCCAGCCACCCAATTTTAATTGCCAGAATATGCTGATAAATAAAATTCACAAACAGGAATATCATCTGTTGTGAATGTAGTTTGAAATAAGGAGGTCTATAATACCTAAAGCATACAGTCCCATTGATTTCTAAGGAAGATCCGCTGATGGTGCAGGACCTCCCTCTGTCTAAAGCAGCTCATGCACGATCAGTCCTACAGCATACAAAGATGAACCTGTGGTAAAAACCAAATGACATATTAAATGAGAGTCCATTTGTATTTTCTCATATACAGTTGAAGTCAAAAGTTTACATACACCTTGCAGAATCTGCAAAATGTTAATTATTTTACCATAATAAGAAGGGTCATACAAAATGTGTGTTATTTTTTTATTTAGTACTGACCTGAATAAGATATTTCACATAAAAGATGTTTACACATAGTCCACAAGAGAAAATAATAGTTGAAATTTATAAAAATGACCCTCTTCAAAAGTTTACATACACTTTTTACATTTACATTCGTAGTACTGATCCACAGCTGTGTTTTTTTTTTATTTTTTTGGCTCTTAATGCATCGTTTTTCCATCAGAAGCATCAGTGAGCATTTAAACCTTCTGTAATAGTTGCATATGAGTCCCTCACTTGTCCTCAGTGTGAAAAGATTGACCTCAAAATCATAGTCATTGTTGGAAAGGGTTCAAATTCACAAAAATGTGGAAATACCAAAGAATCTGTGGGACCTGAAGGATTTTTCTAAAGAACAGTGGGCTGTTTATCTGTTCAGGACAAATAAGTGACTCATGAACAGCTATCACTAAACCCAAAAATAAAAAATAAAAAAAACACAGCTGCGGATCAACACAGTAACAGTATTAAGAAGTGTATGTAAACTTTTGAACCGGGTCATTCTTATAAATTCAACTATTATTTTCTATCATGGAAAGATGTAAGTATCTTTTATGTGAAATATCTTATTCAGGTCAGTACTAAATAAAAAATAGCATGCATTTTGTATGATCCCTATAATTTTGGTAAAATTATTAGCATTTTGCAGATTCTGCAAACTGTATTAGTTGAAAGCAGCAGTTTCAAGTTAAAAATGCATTATTTATTACAAACACTCAGATTTTTGCTTCACAAAAAGCTAACTGGTGGACTGGAGTCAATGTGGATTGTGGTTTATTGTGATGTTTTTATCAGTTGTGTGAACTCTCATTCTGACGGCACCCATTCACCCATTCAAAGGATCTATTGTTGTAATGCTAAATTTCTCTAAATCCAATCTGTTCCTATGATGATTTTGGATGGCTCATGTTTTACTGGTTAAACTACAGGAATGTTCAAATTGAATAAAATTTAAATGGACAGTTCATCCAAAAATGAAAATTATGTAAAATTATGCACATGTTGTGGTACTGTTGTGAATGTGCGTCAAAGATTGATACGGAAGAGAAGAAATTATTAAATAAAGTCGCTGTTTTTGTTTTCTTTGTGCGCAAAAAGTGTTCTCGTAGCTTCATAAAATTACGGTTGAACCACTGACGTCACATGGACTATTTTAAAGATATCCTTACTACCTTTCTGGGCCTTGAAAGTGTCAGTTGCATTGCTGTCTATGCAGTGTCAGAAAGCTCTCGGATTTCATCCAAAATATCTTAATTTGTGTTTTGAAGATGAACAAAGGTCTTACAGGTCTGGAATGACATGACGGTAAGTAATTAGTAAGAGAGGAAACATCAACCCTAATTTACCAAGGTCCACTCACTTGGAAATATCAGTATATTAAATTGTTCTGTCATGGTCATCTTCACTTGTGATGTAGAGTCCGGTTCTATGCATCTCTATGTGGGTCGGCGATCTGTGAAACTGGGCTGACGGTGGCTTCAGCAGCCGTGTGCATTGTACCTGGTCATTCATTATAAAACAGTCTACAAATAATGAATGAGAATGGTGAGTAACCTGAGGATGAGGTGGGATAGAAAAACTCCACGACCTCATCTCCTCTCAAATTCAAAAAAACACTAAGACAATACAAAAAAATGAACCGAAGGTCCAAGAGGCTAAAAACAGGAAACGGAGGCAGCTATAATTTATAAAGAAAAGGAAATTACCACACTAATTTGGAAAAAGATATTTGTATCATCTTTCGGGGCCTGGCAAGGAGTAGTGAGAGAAGAACACTTGATTGTGGGCATGATTTCTCTGCAAACTTACTAGTGCAAGACCACATCTCCATATTTCAAGGAGCACTCTTAATTTGCGCCGGTAGCTAGATACTCTGCCTAATGCTGATAACACAGCAAGGAGTGCTGTACATCTGTCTAGAGAGCAGGAGAGGATGTTTACTTTTACGTGGAAAGAAACTAGTGTCCCGGGTGTTCCATTTAAACAATGGAAAAACACTTACTGTAAGTGTTTCTGCTGAATTTTATCTTCAGAGACACAGGTGTTTGGAATGCAGCGGACCCACGCGGCAGGACCCTCGCAGCCCAGCAGGTACGACTGCCTGTCCCCTTCATCGGCTCCATCTAATTAATTAAAACCTTCACACCTCAAAAAACACCCACTGATTTCAGGCAGCGAGTTCTGAGCGCAGCTGGGGCAAGGAGTCTGCAGTGTTTAAGTTAGTAGGGACGAAACAAATGATCTATCATCTGTCTGAGTTTAGGTGATGATATGATATTGGCGTTTGGAATTATGACTCCTGCAAACTTCCTTTGGATGGATAGAAACTAGCCAGTTGGCAAAGTACAGTGTCAGATAATCTATAACTTAAAGCCAGTGTTAGGGAAGCTACTTGGAAAGTGTAACTTGCTGAGCTACAAGCTGATCATAATTTGAAGAAGTAGTTATCTGAACAACATTGAAACAATGTGTTTAAGAATTTAAAAATGTTACTATTCAATGTTACAATTAATATTTTAATCAGAGACATAGGACAGGACAAGGACAGGTATTTAATGTTATGGGGACAGTATTAAACTTTTATGCTAAATACAACAATACACCATAATTTGCATAACTGAGTTAAAAATTCTAGGTACATTATGAGAGAAAGGTCCATTTAGGATGAACCGAATGAATCAGACTTTCCAATACTACATACATGAAAGGGTCCATTTAGGATGAACCTATTTCATCACAATTAATTAGATTTTCTAGGGCCACACATGAAAGAAAAGATCATTCAGAATGAACTGATTCACTAGAATGAATCAGACTTTCCAGTACTGCATAGGAGAGAGTAAGCCATTTAGAAAGAACTGATTCATTTGAATGAATCAGACTTTCCAGTACTGCATAGGAGAGAGTAAGCCATTTAGAAAGAACTGATTCACTTGAATGAATCAGACTTTCAAGTACTGCATATAACAGAGTAAGCCATTTAGAATGAACTGATTCACTAAAATGAATCAGACCTTCTGGTACTGCATATAAGAGAGAGAGTACGCCGTTTAGAATGCACAGATTTACTAAAATGAATCAGATTTTCCAGTAATGCATATAAGGGAGAGAGAGTAAGCCATTTAGAATGAACTGAATCACTAAAATGAATCAGACTTTCCAGTACTGCATATAAGAGAGAGAGTAAGCCGTTTAGAATGGACTAATTCACTAGAAAGAATAAAACTTTTCAGTACCGCATATAGGAGAGAGTAAGGCATTTAGAATGCACATATTCACTAGAATGAATCAGACTGTCCAGTACTGCATATTAGAGACAGTAAGCCATTTAGAATGAACTGATTCACTTGAATGAATCAAGACTTTCCAGTACTGCATATAAGAAAGAGTAAGCCATTTAGAATGAACTGATTCACTAAAATGAATCAGACCTTCTGGTACTGCACATAAGAGAGAGAATCAGCTGTTTAGAATGAACTGATTCACTAAAATGAATCAGACTTTCCAGTACTGCATATAAGAGAGAGAGTAAACCATTTAGAATAAACTGATTCACTAGAATGCATCAGAAATTCCAACACTACACACAATATAAGAGGAAGGACCATTTAGGATGAACCAATGCACTAAAATAAATCAGATTATCCAACACCACATATTAAAAGAAAGGACTGATTAGAATGAACTGATTCACTAGAATGAATCAGACATTCCAGAACTGCATATGAGAAAGAGAAACCTATTAAGGACAAACTGATTCACTAGAATGAATCAGACTTTCAAGCACTACATAAAAATGAAAGAAAGCTCAGACTAGGAGAGCGTGTTTGATTATTCCTTCAGTTCTTCCATTAAAAACTGAGATGTAGCATTTGCTCACACTACTCTACAAGCTGGTAAAGTAGCTTGTTGCAGAAAAAGTTCAGTTAGTTAGCTGCTCAATTTTTTCCTGACAGTGTTCTCTGCATGACCGTGAGGGCGTATGTGGGGGTGTGTTTGCGCAAAGCTGTTTGGACACTTCGGTGACACATGCAGGAGTGAATGCATAATGAAAAACAAAAGAATGAATAAATGAACAATACAGGATGGGAAAAGCTTTCAAGGCTTCTGATGTCCGACTTCAAACACGGCAGCACAGTGGATCAGCTGGGACAGGAGAGAGGGGTGGTACGATGGAGAAAGACGAAGATGGAGGGGGGAGATTAAGAGAAAGGTCAGAGGAGGATGCATCCTGTCTGCTCAACTCAGTGGCATGTCTACGCGGTGGGGCGGCCGTGCTGCATGTGTGTCTTTCCTCTTTATTGTACCATATATAGTAACCGAACCCATCATAGACGCAACATGCTGACTTGTTGCTCTTGAAATGACAAGTACCGCAATAATGGCCCTTGCTTGGGGGTCCCGCAGCGAACGTGTTCCTATCCCGTGCTTCCCCTGTGGCAAAACTCGGTCGCGAAATGCAATCAAGACTTGCATACGCTGATGAGTTAACTGTGTCACCCTGGGGAAATTGATCCTTGAGATCCATTTAGTGTTAAGAGATTGCCCACCTCTGCCCCATCCATCAAACCTCAACTCGGGGAATAAGGCCCCTTTTTATCTTCCAAATTTAATTCCAAAACAAAATTTCTCAGCTGTCATGCAAAAATGAGACGTCGCAGTCACCTTATATATCACATGACCCACCAGATGATTCAGAGCTGTGCTACAGGGTTAGACGTTGAGGGACAGATCACTAATGAACAACAAAAATGAATCTTTTAATATTACCCATGATTCCCCTGGCCGGCACGCACATCCCAAATCAATCTGTTTGGTTATGACAAGGGCAAGGTCTCAGTGATTGCACGTATGACCCATGACAGCGATTGTTGAGAAGCGACGCTATGGCAGGCCAATGCCCTTGAGCTTAATGGCTTCAAATTAAACTCCAGATGCATTCTGGGATACCAGAGCAGCGGAAATGGACAAGGAGAGGCTAATGGAGTATCAAATCTGTTGAAGACTATAAAGATAGAGGTTAGTTTGCAAAACTGTAGCTCCTGTATCTCAAAAAATTACTATTAATGTGCTATTCAGGGTTATTTTAGCATTGCTGAGATATTATTATAGTTTTTATTAATATAAAAATATGTATATTTTTTATTGGGCATCCTGGATTTGAATTTCGTATATATATATATATATTCTGTTTTTTAATTTTATTAGTTAAACTTTTAGTAATTTAGCTGTTTTTTTTTTATTTTTCTATGCTTTTTTACTTTAAAAAAAGTCTATATAGTTTTAAATGAGTAAATGAGAAATGTTGCCTTGACAGCTGGCTTAAATTAAATGTTTGATGTTTTTTAATATTAAATTATTTTAATATTTTCATTCAGTTAATGCAATTGTTTTATGGTTATAGTTTTAGTTAACTGTAATAACCCTGGTGCTATTAAAATTATTTTTTTATAATTTTGCATATTGTTAGGCATACACATTTCATTGTCAGTTATTAAAATAAACATTAAAATAAAAAAAGACCAATTATGCATTAAAAAAAAAACATTTCAAAACCAAGTACTGTTTGCAGACTGTTGGGCATACATATTTCATGGCACATTGTTAAAATAAATAATAAAATGATCAATCATCATTGCCAAAAAATGTTAAAAGCCAACACTCACGGTGTATTGTTGGGCATGGACATTTTATTATAGTATTAACTGATCTTACATATTTGATTTAAAGAATATTTTTGTTACTTTTGAGGTGAACAGAATTGTGAATATAAATTTGCAATTGTGAGTTATAAAATCATATTTGCAAGATAAAAACTCTAAAAAAGACTGATGTTTTCAGTCTTATATCTCACAATTCTGACTTAATAACTCGCAACTGCATGTTAGATATAAGCAATTATAAGGAGAAAAAAAAATCATCAGAATTGTGAGTTTGTACCATGCAATTTTGACTTTAAAACTCGCAATTGTGAGTTTATCTCACAATTCTAACTTAATAATTTGCAATTGTGTTATAAAGTCAGAATTGTGAGATATAAGCAATTCTGAGAAAAAAAGTCACAATAAACTCGCAATTCTGAGGAAAAAAAACAGAATCGTGAGTTTATATCCTGCAGTTCTGACTTTATAACTCGCAACTGTGAGTTTATATCTCAATTCTGAAAAAAAAAATTGCAATTACCTTTTTTTTTTTATTTATTCAGAGGTGGAAATGGGCTTCCATAGGTATTCTATTGGGTCAACAAGACATATATTAGTGAGAACCACTGATATAACACTATGCCACCAGGGAGACATAATTTGATATGGATTTTTGATTCATGACCTTTGACAGAGAAGTTAAGGTCTTTACCACAGAGCTGTATTATCTACTTTTACCATATTGGACATATCCACATCAATCACACAGTATATCCCTACAATCCTAAACATGTCATTCACATATACAGAATCTGCCATTATCAGCAAAATACACAGTGCATCCAACAGACACGAGTGTTAAATCTGAAGTGTCTGAGACTGACAGCCGAAGGGTCAGAAACCATCATTCTACCACCATGAGCTAAATCGAATTCAGTTCTATTACAGCGCAGTCTCCTCCACACAGACCTGCAGACAGAGACATGGAACCTATGAGCACACAGGCATTATTTTAATATCACACATAATTTATCACCTTAGTACATGATCAACAGTCTGCGGGAAACATAACACTGAGCAGAATGGAATGTTCTAATAAAATCCCAGAGTTCACCGTCCAGTTACTTTTGCCATGAGTGCATAATCCTTGAAATGATTGTCACATCTTTGGAATGACCTACTTTTCTTCTTACCCTTGCTTCCCTGCTATCCGTTTTATTCTCTTGCGCAGTTATTTTACAATCCACTGTTCTGCACTGAAAAAAACAAAAAGAGACGACTGAAAGACATCTAATTAGCATATGCAACTTTACATCGAGTAAATGCGTCTTGTTTCAAATACTGGAAAATGACTGATTAAGAAAGCACATTACTGTGATAAGGCTTTATGATTTGTAGGAATATTAGCAGACGTTTAATCATTCATTACCTCCTCATTAAGAATGAACAAAAACTACAAGTCAGGACGCTCCATCTCCTGCCTCTTTAAAAGGAGATGCAGGAGGGAGAGAGAGAAAAAAGGGAAAGCGATATGGGATTCAGTGCTGTTTGTGATGCCCGTGAGCGCAAAACATTTTATAAATAACTAAGAGACACATGCCTGAGGCTCATTAAAATTAAACAAGCCCTCAAACTGAAAACATACGGCGTCAGAGATATTAATAAAAATCAAACCCCAGGGCGAGAGGAGTCAATGCAGGGCATGAATGGCAACAGCCATCTTAAACCCAGCATGGTAGACAGGCGACATATACCACCTGTGTGCATGTGAGTGTACATGCGTTCACCTGCTGTGAACAAAGAGACGAGCTGAATGTGAGCGGGTTGAAATGACAGACATGCGGTTATTGCCGATATGTGAATGACTGACTGGCATTCTATGTGAAAACGTGTGTGTATTAGCACTCCCAAAATAGACACATAGACACAGGGCACACCCAGAAAGCCAACACATAAATGACAAACAATTAGAGCTGATTATAACTAACACTAGTGTCCAAAAGTCACAGTCGAGTTAATAACTGTCATCTGTATAAAGTAGAATCAGACAGGCTGTCTACACAGCACTTTGTGCTGCTTTAAAGGAATAGTTCACCCACAAATGAAAATTCAAGATGTTTGTTTCTTGGAGAAATTACATCTCTTGCTCACCAAAGGATAAAAACATCACAATAATCCACAAGTAATCCACACAACTTCTGTCCATTAGTTAACATCTTGTGAAATGAAAAGCTTTGTGTTTGTAAGTAACAAATCCATCATTAAGGCATTTTAAAATATGAGTCATCTCGTCTGAGCCAAAAGAGAAATATGAACAGATCAAGCACTGTTTAAAAATGAAATCTGTCCAACGTCAATGGATTTTGAATTTTGATGTGAGAAGATAAGAAGGGATGGAGACGAGGCGAAGACTGACACGGAAGAAAATAAATTGTTGAATAAAGTTATTTTTGTTTTCTTTGGACACTAAACTATTCTTGTCACTTCAAAAATTAAAGGAGAAGTTCACTTCCAGAACGAAAAACAAAAATTTACAGATAATTTACTCATCCCCTTGTCATTCCAGATGTTCATGTCTTTCTTTCTTCAGTCGATAAGAAATTATGTTTCTTGAGAAAAACATTCCAGAATTTGTCTCCATATAGTGGACTTAACTGGTGCCCCAAGTTTGAACTTCCAAAATGCAGTTTAAATGCAGCTTCAAATGGCTCTAAATGATCTGAGCAAGAATGGTCAGGTTGCCCTGCTGAAAAAAAAACAGCTAAAACCAGCCTAGGCTGGTTGGCTGGTTTTAGCTGGTTTAAGCTGGAAGTTGCTTTTTTTAGCTGGTCTCCCAGTTTGCCCAGGCTGGTTTTAGCTGGTTGTTCCAGCTGGTCTCTCAGCCTGACCAGCTAAGACGAGTTAAGACCAGCCTGGAAGTGGCCAAAACCCCTCTAAAACCAGCCTGCTGACCAGCTAAGATCAGCCTGGATGACCAGCTAAAACCAGCCAACCAGCTTAAGCTGGTTTTAGCTGCTATTTCAGCAAAACGATTAGTCATTTTCCGACAATTTATTTACTTTTTAACATTAAATGCTTGTCTTGTCTTGTCTCTGTGATGCGCATGCGTAGTCTGTTTAACCAGGGTCAATACAGTTAGGGTAGGTCAAAAAACTCCTGTCTTGTTTTCTTCTTCAAAAATCAATCCTACATTGCAGTTTTACCTTTTTGTAAAGGGCATTTGATGTTCTTTGCATGCTCTCTTTGTAAACACCGGGTCGGTACTTCTGCAGCGATGTAGGGCGATTTTGAAGTTGGGGAAGAAAACGAGTTGGGAGTTTTTCGACATACTCGACTAACTGTATTGACCGTATTGACCCGGAAAAAGAACAGAGTTCATGCAGACCTACACAAGACTTTGACGTTTGATATTAAAAAGTATATAAATTGTCAATTTGTTTTGAAAATGACAGATCGTTTTACTAGATAAGACCCTTCTTCTTTGGCTGGGATCATTTAGAGCCATTTGAAGCTGCGTTTAAACTGCATTTTGGAAGTTCAAACTTCAACTTGAGGGCACCATAGAAGTCCACTATATGGAGAACATTCCTGAATTTTGTTCCTCAAGAAAAAGAAAGACACGAACATCTTGGATGGCAAGGGAGAGAGTAAATTATCTGTACATTTTTGTTCTGGAAGTGAAATTCTCCTCTAAGGTTGAAGCACTGATGTCACATGGACTATTTTAACAATGTCCTTACTACCTTTCTGGGGCTTGAACATTTCAGTTGCACTGCTGTCTATGCAGGGTCAAAAGGCTCTTGGATGTTCTAATTTATTTAGACAGAATAGCATAGAATATAATGTGCTGAACTTTTCTTGTGTTTTTGGTACAATGGCTTCGGCTGTACAGGTGAGTGGCGTGTCCCTAACTGACCTGGGAACAGTTGATGCCTGATATCATCACTGTGTTCAATTCACAGGACTCCTGCTCAGCCAGCCGTTGCCGTGGCGATGTTGATGTAACATTCCTGTAGAAAAGTGCTGCTGAAAAGAGGAAGGTGTGTGTGTGTGTGCGTGAATGATCCAAAGGGAGGGCTGAAAGGTATTGAATCCTGAGGCAATGAGACAGGCGGACAGAGCACTCTGAGACAAAAAGAAAGAAGTGTGTGTGTGTGCGTCTGAAGGAAAAAGAGAATAGACAGTGTCAGCGCTGGAGGCAGGAGAAGCTACATTTCAGATTCTACTTTAGATTTCAGCTGTAAAACACAATGACATTTCATTAAAAAGAAACCACACAGATATGTGAAATCAATGCATGTGTGACACATTTGGGATGGGAGGGAATGTCATATAATAAAAATCAATAAATCATGTATTTCTGGCTCACAAATAGCGCTTTATACAAGAAAAATTGTTTCAAAGCAGCTTCACAGTATTAAACAGGGAAGTAACTTAATCAGCAATGCCAACTTCATCGAATCCAACACAAATTCTGCTGTAAAGCAGATCTACAAAGACAATAGTGTCATTATTCAGCTCCAGTCACAAGATAATTCAACACACTACATCGCTGTTGCAGATGAAAGCATTAAAAGACATTACAAAAAGTGGCTATACAAGTCAATATATTGCTTAATGTGTTGTATAAGTTCAATATAATTGATCATAAGCCTATCACAAGCCTACAGCCCGTAGAAATCCATTTGCAATCATGTTTGTCAATATGGCAAAGGCAAACATGATCTTGTGTTTCTTCTATAATTGTTATTGTGTTGCATTTCACTGTTTTTCAGTGCCTTGCACCACACTAAGATGACGTCAAGATTTAAAGCAATATAAGATATAAAATAAAATAATTTAAACATTAGCACATTTAATTTAACAGCACAAATAAAACAATCTAACATTTGTTTTCTTTTTTACTAATATAGGGCATAATGAAATATGAAAATGAAATGAAATACACTACCAGTCAAAAGTTTTTGAACAGTAATATATTTTTAAAGAAGTATCTTCTACTCACTAAGCCTGCATTTATTTGATCTAAAGTACACAAAAACAGTAAAAAATTAAATATTTTTATTATGTTTTCTATTTGAATATATTTCAAAATGTAATTTATTCCTGTGATAAAAGCTGAATTTTTAACACCAGTCACATGATCCTTCAGAAATCATTCTAAAATTCATATTTGCTGCTCAACAAATCATGTATTATTATTATGATGGTGTTGAAAACAGCTGAGTAAATTTTTTTTAGGTTTCTTTGATGAATAGAAAGTTCAGAAGAACAGCGTTTATCTGAAATAGGAATCCTTTGTAACATTATAAACGTCTTTATCAATTTAAAGCATCCTTGCTAAATAAAAGTATTAATTTCTATATTTTCCTGACTCCAAACCTTTGAATGTTCTAGTGTGTGATGTAACAAAAGCTTATTATTTTAGATAAATGCTGATCGTTAGATCTTTCTATTCAAGAAAGAATCCTTGAAAAAAAGTACCCAACTGTTTCAAATACTGATAATTATAATAAAAAGTGTTTCTAGAATGATTTCTGAAGGATCATGTGACTGAAGTGATGATGCTGAAAATGTAGCTTTGATCACATGAATAAATTACATTTTAAAATATATTCAAATAGAAAGCAGTTATTTTAAATAGTAAAATATTTCATAATATTACTGCTTTTGCTGTATTTTGGATCAAATAAATGCAGGCTTCTTTAAAAAACATGAAAAATCTTACTGTTCAGAAACTTTTGACTGGTAGTCTACATGCAAAAAACAGTGCGCAGTAAAAAAATACTGAAGCATTTCCTATTTCTACATATAAAAATTCTCCTTTTATTGTTCCCTCTTCCCTCCCCCTTTCATTCTCTCCAGCGGAGCGTGAGGCGTGCACTGCTGATACAGTAGTTGGGAGGGTTTTATGAGCGGCTGCACTTACTTCCAATATTTTCCGCTCAAAACGTTTCAAACCATGTCTCAAATTAGCAGAAGCCTGGCCCTGTATACTAGGAGCACCACCTAAGGCCTATAATGAAAAACAGTTCCATCTGGTCAAACTAACAAGTCCTGCGCTATTGTGTAATAGCTTATTATACACTTGTTTTGAAAGTTTTATGGTCTATTTAATGACATTCTATTAACGCAATTTTTTCTATTCTCAGCCAAGGTCTTCTCAACACGCCGTTCTGAAACCCATAAGGGCGGTAGCGCTTAATGCCGTAACAACTCATGGGAAATAACCCCCACCCCGGCTTTTTTCCGGTACCAATTTACCAAATCAGAACCCTCACTGCGAAACAAATAAATAAATAAGCAAACGGTAAAAAGATGAGGTTTGTTCGTGCACTGTGTCCCTGCACGACAGGCACTGATAGCACTGTGACTAGCAGACTATTAAATCCCTGTGCTATTGCATCACTTCAAAAGATGAATCCCTGAGGATACATCACTGAGGAGATAAGATAATGTGCCTTTACGCATGCAAGAGGGAGGGAGAGAGAGAGAATGGGAGAGACTGAGATGATGTCATAGGTGTGCCTATATTTAGAGGGATTAGAGGTGAGGCATCACTGCTTGACTTTTAGCAAACATCAGCAGCTTTTGCTCAACATTATGAGAGTCTCTTTTTCTTCAATTCTTTCACACATTCACAGACATGTAACTGGGTCAATGACGTGACACTGTTTTTTTCGAGATCTATTAAAGGAATAGTTCACCCAGATATGAAAATTCTGTCATTAATTACTCACCCTCATGTCGTTCCAATCCCGCAAGACCTTCGTTCATCTTCGCAACACAAATTAAGATGTTTTTGATGAAATCCGAGAGCTTTCTGATCCTGCATAGACAGCAACGCAACTACCAAGTCATTATTTTTGTTTTCTTTGCACACAAAAAGTATACTTATATTCTTTCATAGTTTCATAATATTAAGGTCGAACCACTGATGTTACATGGACTATTTTAACAATGTCCTTACTACCTTTCTAGGCCTTGAATGTGTCAGTTGCATTGCTGTCTATGCAGGGTCAGAAAGCTCTCAGATTTCATTAAATATATCTTGATTTGTGTTCTGAAGATGAGCAAAGGTCTTACAGGTTTGGAACGACATGAGGGTGAGCAATTAAGAACAGACTTTTCAGATGTGCAGTGTTCTTTATTATTATTTGTTTTTTATTTCTTAGAAAATAAGTTTTCTTAATAATTAAAGTCAATAAGTCTCTTAAAATATTAGTTAATTTGACATTTTTATGATATGGTTAGCTCAGATTGTAAAATGTCATGCGGTACACCTCAAAAAAAAAAAAAAAGGTAATGACTTTTTTAAAAAATAATTCATGACATATAAAAAAGGAAAAAATATTAAGTAAATTCATATTCAACATGTAAAAATATTTGATTACTTTTTATTAGATGGTTACACCACATGATATTTTTAAAATAAGAAACTTTTCTTGGTCTTTAAATGTATTTTCAATGTATTTTTGACTATTGCTACAAATATACCTGCGCTACTTAAGACTGGTCCAGGGTCACATTTGTTAAATAAATAGAATGCCAACATGCTAAAAAGCACTCAGAACATTGGTGCATTTGAGCAAACAGCATTCGCCTCTTACGCGTTCTTTACAAAATGTATATAAGTCTATACGTTGGTACTTCTAGCTTATTCAGGCCGTATCCTGTGTCGCCCTATCAGATTCAGTGTCCAATATCTTCAGTCTCTAAAGTGTATGGAACATAACGGAACTTGCACAGCTTCTGATGTGCAGTGTTCTTTATTATTATTATTTTTTTTTTCTTAGAAAATAAGTTTTCTTAATAATTAAAGTCAATAAGTCTCTTAAAATATTAGTTAATTTGACATTTTTATGTTACGGTTAGCTCAGATTGTAAAATGTCATGCGGTACACCTCAAAAAAAAAAAGGTAAAGTAATGACTTTTTTAAATAATTCATGACATAAAAAAAGGAAAAAAGATTAAGACGTAAATTTATATTCAACATGTAAAAATATTTGATTACTTTTTATTAGATGGTTACACCACATGACATTTTTAAAATAAGAAACTTTTCTTGGTCTTTAAATGGGAGCAGCAAATAATAGGGTCACAAATGCAACCAAAATACAACATGAACGTTTAATTGAACTCCTAGTTGACCCACCGCAAAGACCCGCCCGCCTTAGTTACTGTTGCTATGTCTGACCACATGCCGCTCTCACACTACACATCATGTTCTCATAATACATTGTGGAGCAAAAAGGAAACTGACAACACAGAGCGGGGAACTTCTGGTATGAAACAAGGTCTCGGCTTTCAAATGTTGTCCTTTTTTAAGAAATTCAAACAATAAATACCATTTTGTGGCTCTTTAACTTGTTGTGAAAGATTGCTGCAGTATTTGGCTGAGATACAACTATTTGAAAATCTGGAAGGGTGCAAAAAAATCTAAATACTGAGAAAATTGCCTTTAAAGTTGTCCAAATAAAGTTCTTAGCAATGCATATAACTAATCGAAAATTAAGTTTTAATATATTTACGTTAGGAAATTTACAAAATATCTTCATGGAACATGAGCCTCACTTAATATCCTAATGATTTTTGCTATTAAAGAAAAATCGATCATTTTGACCCATACAATGTATTTTTGACTATTGCTACAAATATACCCGCGCTACTTAAGACTGGTCCAGGGTCACATTTGTTAAATAAATAGAATGCCAACATGCTAAAAAGCACTCAGAACATTAGTGCATTTGAGCAAACAGCATTCGCCTCTTACGCATTCTTTACAAAATGTATATAATTCTATACATTGGTACTTCTAGCTTATTCAGGCCGTATCCTGTGTCAGCCTATCAGATTCAGTGTCCAATATCTTCAGTCTCTAAAGTGTATGGAACATAACGGAACTTGCACAGCTTCTGATGTGCAGTGTTCTTTATTATTTTTTTTTTTTTCTTAGAAAATAAGTTTTCTTAATAATTAAAGTCAATAAGTCTCTTAAAATATTAGTTAATTTGACATTTTTATGTTACGGTTAGCTCAGATTGTAAAATGTCATGCGGTACACCTCAAAAAAAAAAAGGTAAAGTAATGACTTTTTTAAATAATTCATGACATAAAAAAAGGAAAAAAGATTAAGACGTAAATTTATATTCAACATGTAAAAATATTTGATTACTTTTTATTAGATGGTTACACCACATGACATTTTTAAAATAAGAAACTTTTCTTGGTCTTTAAATGGGAGCAGCAAATAATAGGGTCACAAATGCAACCAAAATACAACATGAACGTTTAATTGAACTCCTAGTTGACCCACCGCAAAGACCCGCCCACCTTAGTTACTGTTGCTATGTCTGACCACATGCCGCTCTCACACTACACATCATGTTCTCATAATACATTGTGGAGCAAAAAGGAAACTGACAACACAGAGCGGGGTACCTCTGGTATGAAACAAGGTCTCGGCTTTCAAATGTTGTCCTTTTTTAAGAAATTCAAACAATAAATACCATTTTGTGGCTCTTTAATTTGTTGTGAAAGATTGCTGCAGTATTTGGCTGAGATACAACTATTTGAAAATCTGGAAGGGTGCAAAAAAATCTAAATACTGAGAAAATTGCCTTTAAAGTTGTCCAAATAAAGTTCTTAGCAATGCATATAACTAATCGAAAATTAAGTTTTAATATATTTACGTTAGGAAATTTACAAAATATCTTCATGGAACATGAGCCTCACTTAATATCCTAATGATTTTTGCCATTAAAGAAAAATCGATCATTTTGACCCATACAATGTATTTTTGACTATTGCTACAAATATACCCACGCTACTCAAGACTGGTCCAGGGTCATATTTGTTAAATAAATAGAATGCCAACATGCTAAAAAGCACTCAGAACATTAGTGCATTTGAACAAACAGCATTCGCCTCTTTACAAAATGTATATAAGTCTATACTTTGGTACTTCTAGCTTATTCAGGCCATATCCTGTGTCGCCCTATCAGATTCAGTGTCCAGTATCTTCAGTCTCTAAAGTGTATGGAACATAATGGAACTTGCACAGCTTCTGATTGGGTGGAACACGTAATATTGGTGTGTACGGATCCTCTTTCACAAGTGAGCAAATACGCTGGCAAGGTTTACAGTGTCTTTACAGTGTGTGACCGTGTGTCTTTCCAAACACCATCTGAGGTGGCATCACGTGCGAACGCACTGCAAACAACAACCAAAGTGTTCCGACGGAGCGGCTTCCATTTCACCTGACATACTGAGCCATGGAAACATGACGTCAGATCACTGGTGCACAATGAACTGCACAGGCACAAATTTGCGCACATGTGGACTGGAAAGGAGGCTATGAGCTTTCAAGCCTTCATGAGTCACTTCCACCTGAGTTTTCAATCATCCACGTGCAATTTTAAAGCTCTTTGAGGATGTTTGGAGAGAAATCTTTGCATGCATGACAGGTTAATTTACCAGCGTTAGCTGCTAGCATTCGTGTTTTAAAAGATTCATTGATCTGTTTTACTAATGCATGCCAATATTAATTTCTAGTCTGTGCCAACAGCGGGGCACCTGCAAAGCCACGCCCTTAAGGTGTGAGCAAAGCATGCTGGGAAAAATGTTATGCAGGGTGGCGTTGTCACTCGGGGGTTTGATGTCAGAGCTGCACGCTCGGCCTGTCAATCAATTCTCTTTAGCACTCTTTCTTGAGGCTAACATTGTACTGTAATTAAGATATTTCTTTCATGGAAATCTTAGCTTTTGTATTGTAAAAATGATAATTCTGTGTATGTGTACATGCATGTTTTGAGACACAGTTTGCACTCAGTGGGTGTTTCTGTGATGGGCTCAAAGGATGATGCGGTTGGAATGAAAGACAGCAGATTTCACACGTTCGCTCATAAACATGAGTACACGCTCACGCTGAATATGCAATCATCATGTTGGAATGGCTAATCGTAATGAATCGACTGCCACGTAATTGAAAATTAATTGTTTTCCAGGTTTCTTTTAATAAAATGAGAACTGCATTTGCATTAGAGCAGCACCTCCATACACGAATGCACATTAACAAACAATGAAACATTTATAGACTGATCTTGAACGAATATGAGATGAATGGTTTTATTTCTCGTCTAACCTAATGTGGTTTAGAAATCATAATGCTCATTGTCCAGATCTATTCCAAAATACATAATGAAGTCATAATGAAGGACCTGAATACATGTATTACCATTATTAATATTTTAAAAATAATTCTTATTTCTCATTTCTGCGTATATACTTTTTAAAAATGTTTTAGAAAGAAACAACTTACGGAAGCCTGTTGCTGCCACTGAATAAAAATAAAAAAAGGTAATTGAAACTTTTTATCTCACAATTTTTCCCAGAATCCCAAATGTGAGATTGTATCTCACAATTCTGACTTTTTTTCTCGCAATTGCGAGTTTATATCTTTCAGTTAGGACATTTTTTCTCCCAACTTGTAATTGCATGTAATAAAGTCAGAATTGTGAGATAAAATTGCAATTCTGAGAACTAAAAGTCACTATTTAGAGATATAAACTTGCAATTTTGAGAAAAAAAGTCAGAATTCTGAGCTTACATCTCGCAATTCTGACTTTTTAACTTGCAATTGCAAATAACTGCATCATTTATATATTATTTATATATAACTGCATATAGTTTATATTATATTCTGAGTTTATCTTGCTATTCTGTTTTTTCTCGCAATTGCGAGTTTATATCACATAATACTGGGAAATACTTGCAAGTTTATATATCATAACTCTGACTTATCTCACAATTGCCTGTTATAAAGTCAGTCAAAATAATAAAATTGCATTTCAGAGAGAAAGTCAGAACTGTGAGTTTATATCTTGCGATTCTGGCTTTATTTCTCAGAATTGCAAGTTTATATTCTTATTTTCTGAGTTTATCTGGCAATTCTGTTTTTTCTCGCAACTGCGATTTTATATCACATAATACTTAGAAAAACGTCTGTGAAAAAACTGTGAGTTTGTATCTCGCAATTCTTACTTAATTTCTCAGAATTGTGCATTTTATCACACAATTCTGACTTTTTTGTACTACAATTCTGACTTAACTTACAATTGCATGTTATAAAGTCAGAACTGCAAGATATTAAATCGCAAATTCAGAGAGAAAAAGTCACAATTGCGAGATATAAACTTGCAAAAAAAAAGTTGGAATTGTGAGTTTATATTTTGTTATTCTGACTTTATTTCTCAGAATTGCGAGTTTATATTCTGACTATCATCTCGCAATTGCAATTGCTCCATTGATTTGATCCAAAATACAGCAGAAATATGAATACATTTTGCTATTTTGGTGCTCGAAAAAGATTTACTATGATTATCAACATTGAAAACCGTTTACTGACTAATTAAACTGAATTAATTATAATTACTTACTACTTATTTTTGGAAATAATGATACATTGCCATTTTTTTGATGAATAGAAGGTACAAAAGAACAGCATGTTTTAGGCCCTGTTTACAGTAGTAGTATAGTAATAGTTTGTTTTTGTCTTAAAACAGCGTTTTAAAATGAAAAACGATCCATGTCTACACTGGCGTTTTCACTGCGTTTCCGTCCACATTACATGACCAAAAACGCATATCACATGACCATTCATAATGAGCATGATGTTAGTGTTTATACGGTCATCAAGGACACACACAGCAAATATAGGCAGCCATGCTATTGTTTTTTTTAAAAGTCTCCATTTTGGTCCGTTTACACTGAAATGCAACCCCAGGTTTGCAGAAATGCAACAAGGTTTGCAGCACTTTCGAAAGTCACCGCTTTCAAGGATCGAAAACACCGGAGTAGTGTAAACGACAGCAAAATTTATGTGTTTTAAAGTGAAAAGCGTAAATGCAGCCTTATAGTATTTTATATATTATTTATTTTATTTTTCTAGCAATGTAAAAGTCAGTTTACAGTCACTTTTGATGCCTTTAATGAATCCCTGCTGAAGAATATATCTGATTTTTCACTGAACATCAAGGCTCATTACCAAAAATAGTTTATCATACAAAACTCAGCAACATTTAAGGATTACGACCCACCAGTTGAGACCACCGGACTACCCCAGAAAGAGGGGATTCTGGGTTGAGACGCACTTTCCTCTCTTCAAGAAAAAGCCCCTGTAACAAGACTGTCTTCCTGTTGTGTTGCCATGGCATTTTGCAAAAAAGGATGAATTAGAGTGTTCCAAGAGGGCGTAAATAATTGATTGGCAAATGGCTTGATCAGCCCTCAGGCTGTACGGTGTGCCCACTGCACGGTATAAATAACTCATCATGCCAATTACGCTACGTACAAAACACACACACACACACACACGAAAGCCCAGGTCAGCTACTGTAAATACACCTGAGCTGAAATCATCCAACATAATCCACACGACCATGTGAATTGAGTTAGCGAATAGCAGTTGGGAACTGGTCTGCTTATTGTTTACAGGGTGAAATGATGCTGTTATTGACCATCGAGCCATTCTTGAGGAAAGTAATGAGAGACAACTGTCCAGCCAAGCCAGATTATTACAGGACACTGGACGCTTTTGCATTTGTCTGGGCAAAATCATTATGACCCTGTAAAAATGTTTGAGAACCAAAACACAGAATGGAAACATGATAAGTGGCACTTTAATAAAAAGTGTTAGGCTTTTCATATTCAACTGAAATAAAAGCAAACCATTTCACATCACACAGCTTTTAGAAAATGCTTAAAAAAGTGATTTTCGAAATGTTTTTATTCTTAGTCCATTGCTAATTTTTGATGAAATTGATTGCACTTCTCTATATTATATATGCTTCACTAAAATATTGAGTAAGAAGAAAATTGGGTAAGGAAAATAGCAGTAAATAGAACATAATGTAAAAAATTTATTTCAGCATATATTCTGGATGATGTGACAGTGATGGGAAGTAATGTGATGTGACTTCGCAGTGACATGTCGGCTGTCAGAGTTTCTTGACTGACACTTACCAACAGGCGTATCATTCACACCAGTGCAGGCCGCAGCTTGACATACTAGGTTTGAAGGCCAAAGGTGACAAAAAAAGACTGTGAGCAGTGTTTATTTTCTCTCTTTTGGTCTAGGTGCTAACTGCTTTCTTGTTGACATTAAACTGATATGACAGTAGATTTGCTTTAGAATAAAGGAAACAAGTCAGATGACTTTTATATTTTGGAAAACACCTCCAGGTTAATTTTCTCATGCTATGTTAAAAACACAAGAAACCTTTGCCCATGGCAGAGCATTGGATATTCACAACACTCTTGCAATGATTTTACTGGTGATACTGAAAACATTGGCAATAACAGAATTAAGGCACGTTCACACCATGGCTGTATCGATAACGACAACTATAAAGTTTCAATTATAGCTCTACTTCACTGTGAAAAGAAAAGTCTGCATCACAGCTATAACGATAATGGAACAGAAGAACAATATCATTGGAATCACTCTTAGAAAGTTATTTTTTCCACTAATGAACAATAAAAATGTTGACAGCCAATCAGAATACAAGCATTTAAAGTGGTAGACGACAAAACGGCAATGCAAACTTCTAATAATCAGAATGATATTGTGTGCCGATGTGGACATTGTTATAATAATCATTATAGCTATTTTTGTAGTTATCATTCATGGTGTTCATAAACTTGCAATTGTGAGAAAAAAGAGTCAGAATTACAAGACACAAATGCACAATTATGACTTTTTCTCAGAGTTGTGTGATATAAACTCACAATTCTGAGAAATAAACTCTCAGTTCTGAGAAATGAAGTCAGAATTGCATGATATAAAATTGTGGGTTTATATTTCACAGCTCTGACTTTATAACTCGCAATTGCGACTTAATTTCTCAGAATTGCGAGTTTATTTCTCAGAACTGCAAGATATATACAATTGCGAGGCACAAACGCACAATTCTTTTTATCAGAATTTCAAGTTTATGTCACGCAATTCTGAGAAAAAACGTCAACTTGCAATTGCGAGTTATAAAATCAGAATTGCGAGACATAAACTCACAATTCTGACTTTTTTCACAAAATTGCATAATATAAACTCACAATTGCAAGAAAAGTCAGTATTGCGACATGCATGCTGGCATTTGCATAAAAAAGTTAAAAACTGTGAGATAAAAAGTCGCAATAACCTTTTTTAATTTTTTATTCAGTGGTGGAAATAAGTTGGATTTTTCTTTAATTTATTTTTTCATTAATTTAGTTTTACTAATCTTAGTACTACTACATTTTTTGAATTTTTTTTTTTATTTCAGTCAGCAACTCATTTTATTTTTAAGAATTTTGTCTAATATTTATGTTTTATTTCTGATTTATCTTATAAATTGTTTTAAATAGTTTCAGTTAATCATGGCACTAGTTCAGTGTTATTTTGTTGTCATTGTATGGCATTTTTACTTTATTTCACTAAAGATATCAACTGTTTGGATGAAATTTAGCAATTTTGCTCATTTCAGAAACAGTTACAACGCAAATTCATAAATATTTGAATATATTGTCAAAAGCATCTACATCCACAAATAACATTCTCAAATGCACAGACGTCAAGACAGAACTAACATAGTGTGATTTACCCAATCGTATTTATAGTCCTTTCTGAATAAATGCCGGGTGCACTGGAGCTTGGCCGTTTCCCTGGCGGACTTGAGAGACTGTCTGATAGCTTGGCTATACATAGACCACAGCAATTCCCCTCATAATGTTAGATTTGTATTCCACTCCATTTATCAATGTAACACTTAATACTTCAAGCAGGGCTTGAAGTGAACCGTGTACTTCATCTCGCCATATCTGACCAGAACCCTTAGTAAATGTCAGCAAGCGTTCTGTGGGCAAATAAAACCTCCGGTCAGCTCTCGGGCTCTTTGTGCACTCCAGTGGCTTTGGCGCTCATGATAATGTGGGAGGTTGATTTGGAGTCTGTTGAAAACTTGAACAGCATCCATGTAAATATATGAATAAGTGGCAGCTTGATTGTGTGTGGCGGCAACTGCTTTGGCAGAGATGAGAAAGCCATTACGCAGAGTCTCTCTCCTATTGCACAGTGGAAGGGTCAAACAGAGGTTCAGGGACGCACTTATCACTGCCATCTTCATTTGTCATTACAAGTGAGTGTCTGCGGTAAATCATGCCAGCTAAAGTGGCTTACAACTTGACAAGAGCTTCTAAAAACCATCAACAGAAATGCAGACAGAATGAGTTGTGAAACAGACGGTTATCCTAATAAAAACAGCTGCACATGAACACAAATGTAGAGCCATATGATTTCTGCGATGCGGAAAACGCAGACGGAATTGCGGAATCCAGTCATAAAAACGGAATTTACTGTATAGCACGGAATGTCACGGAATTTTGGATGAATAAATCAAAAGTAGGACTAGTGTCTCTGAATATTAAACATACTGAAGCAAGCGTGATGCTCGCAGTGTTTTCGAACTGCTCTTAAAGTCACAACTTAAAAATCTTCACAGCTACCTGTCAAAAAAAGTTCGGTTTAACTTGAAGAAACTGTGACAGAAATATATTACTTAATGTAACGATAGTACTACTACTACTACTACAAAAAAATTATCATTAAAACATTATTTTTAAAGCAACATTTAACCAGAAAAAATATTTACTAGAATTTATTTACCAGAAAAATGTAAAACCACAAAACAGTATTTCTAAATGAATGAATGAATTAAAAAAAATAACGGAATTCAGAAACATTTTAATGAAAAAAAAAAATTTAATGGCCTTAAAAATGTAACTTATTTCAAATAAATTTTTTATGATTTCAAATGAATTAGTAATATATATTTTTAATGTAACTATTAAAACAGAGTCTAGAAAACCAAAAAAACAAAACAAAAAAAAGGAATCTAAAAAATTTAAATGTAAAAAAATGGATTTTAAAATAAATAAATAAACCAAAACAGGGAAAAATTTAATGGATTTCAATGGACCTTAAAAATGTAATTTATGTTGAATTTTAAATAACTTTGTGTAAATTGTGTAAGTATCTTGATTTCAATTAATTATAAATGCTTTTTGATTAATACTTTTTTTTTATTTAACCATTAAAACAGAGTATAGAAAAAAACTCTAAAAGGAATCCAGAAAAATTAACTTATTTCATAGGGCCTTAAATTAATATATTTTTTAAATTAACCATTAAAAGAGAGTCTAGAAAAAAACAAAACAATAACAACTACAAAACCCTAAAAGGAATCCAGAAAAAATTAAATGGAAAAAATGGAATTTGGAAAAAAAATTAAACAAAAATTGGGAAAAAATAAAATGGATTTTATAGGGCCTTAAAAATGTAATTTATGATGCACTTTATCTAAATTAGTCTAAATAGTGTAAGTTTCATGATTTCAATTAATTAGACATGCTTTATGATTAATACTTTTTTTAAATTAACCATTAAAACAGAGTCTAGAAAAAAAAACAAAACAACAAAAAACCCTAAAAGGCATCCAGAAAAAATTAAATGGAAAAAAGGAATTTGGAAAAAAAAAAAAAAAAAAAAAAAAAAATTGGGGAAAAAAACATGGATTTTATAGGGCAATTAAAAATGTAATTTATGATAAACTTTATATAAATTAGTGTAAATTGTGTAAGTTACATGATTTCAATTAATTAGACAAGCTTTTAACCATTAAAAATAAAATGGATTTCATAGGGCCCTACAAATGTTACTCTCTGGACTGCCAGAGGTACAAACGCAACTAAACGAACATTATTTAGAGTTTTCATAGAGAGACTAATTTGAAAATGGAAAACTGGTAATAAATATGAACGTAAACCAACTAAAAAAAGACTAAAATCTAACATAATATTTCTGCAAAAGCAAAACATAATGCATCTTAAATCAAAGAACCAAGTCCAAATAACCCAGCTGTTATGAAGTGTTTTTTCATGTGAAGATGATTAATTATCAACTCATAAACAATCATAAATAATTCATAATACTCTAGATAATCTGCAGATGGGAAAGGCTCTTTCTCCAAAAAGGTTTTGTTTTTTCCTGTGCCTGGTGGTGTGTTGAAACAAATAAAAACCCCTCCTTATGTAAACAGACATTAATAATAGTCTAACAGGCAGAATGAAATGAGTTTTCATATGGCAGTTACATTAATATCCCTTTAAACAAGACATCAATCTCAGGGGCTGGTTGTCCAGTCAAATGATATTGGTGTTTTTTTTTTCCTTTCGGTTTTATAAATGACCCCAGGTGTATTGGGAAGAGATGAATAAATCAGAGAGACAGATTGCCTAGAGAAGAAATATGCCATAAATAGCCATGCAAGTGTAAGAATAATTACGCAACTGCAACTGTGGGTGACCTCATTACGGAGCCTGCAGGGTAAATATGCCACAGCCATCAGCATCTAATGCATTAAACATTACTATTTAACATGACCACAATCATGAGGTCGGTGGCCAAACTTCCTAATGAGAGAGAATATCGCAAATGAAATTATATATCAAACCTTGCTAAATTCAGCCGGCGAGCGCGTAGGCCGTAAACCTGCACCTGAATGCAAAACACATGGCCAGCAAAACTTATCTTTGCAGGTCTAGTGCAGAATCTGAAATATTTATTTTGCATATATATAATAAATACAGTATTTATATGTATTATTCATTTCACGTCAAAACATTTCTGTTTTAGATTTTTCAAAATCTTTGTTTTAAACTAGATTTTACAGTACACATTTTTGTAAACATTTACATTTTTACAGTTTATATGTATGTGTATTATTCATTTAATGCCAAAACATTTCTTTGTTTTACACTTTTCAATCTTAATAAAAACTATAGTTTGCATTTTATTTTAATAATAATAATAGTAATAATAATAATAATAGTAACATACAAATTTATATGTTATTTATATGTTTTATTGATGTTTGGTCAAAACATTCCTTTGTTTTAAGTTTTTCAAAAAAAAAAAAAAAAAAATTGAAACTACATTTTTTAAAAACATTTGTTGTAAACATTACATTTTTAAAGTTTATATTTATATGTATTATTTATTTAAAATCAAAACATTTCCTTGTTTTAGATTTTTCAAAATCTTTGTTTTAAACTAGATTTTACAGTAAATCCCAGATTTTTATATATTGTTAGTGTTTTAATTATTTATATTTACTGTGCACCCAGTAAATATTTATTGATTTGTTTTGATTTATTTGTACCTTTACAGCAAAAAATCTAATATACCAAAATAACTAATTTAAAAAAATAATTTATAAGATCCTCTCATTTTAGACATTTTACATCAACGGTATTTGACCTTTTTTGAATTTTATTTAGTAATATTTTATTTATTTATTTATTTTTGCAGCCAAAAAAAATCTAATTCTAATATTATCCAAAATAATGTAAATACAAGATATTAATAAAAAATGAATAAGATCCTCTCTTTTATTCATTTTACAACAAGTATTTAACATTTAGAATTTTTTAAAATAATAATATTAATGCTACTACTACTACTACTACTATTACGACTTATACTAATAATAGTAATAATAATAATATTTTCATTTTTTTTATACTTTTGCAGCAAAAATCTAATATTACACAAAGTAATGTATATAATATAACATATAAGATATTAATTTAAAAAAATGTATAAGATCCTCTCATTTTAGTAATTTTACATCAACGGTATTTGACAATTTTGAATTTTATTTAATAATAATATTTCATTCATTCATTCATTCATTCATTCATTTATTCATTTATTTATTTTTGCAGCCAAAAAAATCAAAATCTAATATTATCCAAAAAAATGTAAATACAAGATATTAACCAAAAATGAATAAGATCCTCTCTTTTTATTTAGTTGACAACAACAGTATTTAACATTTAACATTTTAATAACAATTATTAATAAAAAAACAATAAACATTTTTAATTTCATTATTTAGTTTTCCAGCCTAAAATATGCAGCATTCATTTGATCCAAAAAAAAAAAAAAAAAATATATATATATATATATATATATATATATATATATATATATGTATTATTTTTTTTAAATATCTATTTTATATTTAAATATATATTTTAAAACAATTTTTTTTTCCTTTGTTGGCAAAGCTGAATTTTCAGCATCATTACTGGAGTCTTTAGTGTCTTTAGTGCTGATTTGTTGCTCAAGAAACACTTATTCTCAATGTTGAAAACAGTTGTGTACAAATGTAGAATATATATGTGATAACATTGCTAAAAACAGCTAATAAATCATACAGAATGATGTAAATGTAATGTAATTCAACTTGTGAACTGCAATATAACATAAAATAATCCATACCACACACAAAAAAGCTAAATTATTGCTGTACTGAATATCAGCAGACTATCTCAAGATATGTCAAAGCAATATAGCAAATGCTTGTTTATGCATGACTACCTCCCTCCTCCCCACCCCCACAAACACACGCTGTCCTCTGGTGCTGTTGAGTCCGGAGCAGAGCGGTGTGCGCTTGTGGCATCATCACAGGAGAGCAGAGCAGAGCAGAGCAGAGCGGATGACATAACTTAAGCCTGCTTTACTCTGCACCCGGAATCAGCACACAGCTGCAATTCCCTGTATTTCAGATTACGCTACGTCATCATTTTAAACTCGCTCTCTCACACACGCATGC
The DNA here is from genome assembly GCF_022985175.1 of Labeo rohita. Taxonomy (NCBI): domain Eukaryota; kingdom Metazoa; phylum Chordata; class Actinopteri; order Cypriniformes; family Cyprinidae; genus Labeo; species Labeo rohita. Next base: position 32,934,624 of record NC_066872.1, on the reverse strand, counting down.
ACACGTAAGTGCAGACAGACACACAACACGCACACGAGAGCTGCGGTGACATCACTGCATTTCTGCCATTCTTCCAAACACATGCAGGCAAACATATCAACAATGACATCATGGTTTTTACCACTGGCCTGGTTTTCACACACACAAAAAACTGCTTACAACCACAAGGAAGTCAGAATGTCCCATTATTACTACACACTGATGCTGCAGAGCAGTCGAACGGCACACAACGCCAGAAAAATAGGGGAACTGCCAAACACAGAAACAAACAACGTAAAACAGAAATAGACTTTGTTTCTGAGTGGTGAATGTAAATAAATAAAAAAAATGTATTAGAAATATTTAATAAGGAATTTATACTATGATTAAAAATGTAATTTGTTTTAGCTTTTTTTACAGTGTAAAACATTGCAATATTACCCAAAATAATGCACAAATAAGATCTTTATTAAAACTACATTATATATTCTCTTTTTATTCATTTTACATCAACAGTATTTAACATTTTGTTTTATTGTTATTATTAATAATTATTTATTTATATTTATTTAGTTATACTTTATTTAGTTATACCCAAAATAGCGCACAAATAAGCTAAATAAAACGTATAGTATATCTTCTCTTTTTATTCATTTTACAATCAACATGATTTACATTTTGCTTTTATTAATAATAATAATAATAAAAATAATAATTTATTTTATTTTATTTTATTTATTTATTGCTTTTGCAGCATAAAACATTGCAATATTACCCAAAATAATGCACAAATAAGACATTAAATAATACAAGAGTATAATATCTTCTATTTTTATTCATTTTACATCAACAGTATTTAACATTTTGCTTTTAATAATAATAATAATAATAATTTAGTTTTGCAGCATAAAACATTGCAGTAGTACTCGAAATAATGTATATATAATGTATAATAATGTATATATCTATCTATCTATCTATCTATCTATATCTATACACATATATATATATATATATTATAATTCATTTTACATAAACACTTTTAATTATTTTGTATTTTAATAATAATAATAATAATAATAATAATAATAAATATTTTTAGTTTCATTTTTTACTTTTACAGCCTAAAACACTGCAATATTACCAAAATAATGGAAAATAAGATATTAATAAAAAAATATAGTAGAACTTCTCTTTTTATTCATTTTACATCAGCAGTATTCAACATTTTGCATTTTATTTAATAATAATATAGTTTTTTTTTTACTTTTGCAGCATAAAACATTGCAATAATACTCAAAATAATGCAAATAAGATATTAATAAAAATGTATATCTTTATTATTTATTTTATTATTTATTATTTATATTTTATATAAAATGATAACAGTATTTATCATTTTATATTTAATAATATTAATAATAATAAAACAATAAATATTTTTAGTTTCATTTTTTACTTTTACAGCTTAAACAATTGCAATTTTACACAAAAAAATAATGCAAAAAAATTCTAATGCAAAAACAAAATTCTAATAATAACCAATAAACAAAAACGCATTATTCATATTACTGGATTAACTTATGATAAAAGCGTTTCCCAGCTATAAATGTATCAACATTGTTTAAAAACGGCTCTTCGTCAAACAATATTTTGAATAATGAGGAGCAGCTTTCCGAGCGATCATCACTCTTACATGACAGATACAACATGTGTGAGCTCTGAGGCTGCACGGACAATTGCACTGTGCAGTGGCACATGACATCTGACATATGCGGCCATGCATGAGGAAAATTAGCGGCTGGACAGAAAACAGTATATGGGGCCTTTTAGAGCATTCGAAATTCTGACACGCAACATCACTCACACGATAGCAGCTCATGCTGACATTGAGTGATAGTGAACTGATTGCAAAACAATGAGGAGGAAAACAGATGCATGTAGCTCCTTCAACATTCAGAGAAATCTCTGATCGTCTGGAGCAATTTTCAAAAGGACGGGAGCAATTCGCAGCAGGATTGTATCAATTTTCCACAGGTGAAAGGGAGAGCTTTTTACTATTCACAGCGTGACAGCTCACAGACCCCTGGGAAAAGCAGTCACACCTGCATGAGGGAAAAAAAGACAGAGGGAGAGAGCGTAAAATACAGGAACAAGCACCTAAACGAGGCATAGAGTTTTTTTTAGAGGTGGAAAACAAATGGACCAAAGCTAAAATCCAAGCGTATAGACACACACAGAGGATTACAAACACACTCAGACACACTGGGATTACAGAGAAGCACACATGCCCCCAAAAACACACGTCACAGGATTACGCCAGCACTCTCAGCTACATCCATCATGGTTTTCTAGGCAAAGCTGAGGGCGGCAGCAGCAACAATGACATCACGCCACGACCTAATGCGATCTTTACACTTCCGCTGCAGTCTGTGATGCAGTGGTGGACGAAGTACACAAGTTGAGTACTTGAGTAAAAGTACAGATACGTATAATAAAATATTACTCCAGTAAAAGTAAAAGTGCTCCTCTTTCAATTTTACTCGAGTGAAAGTACAAAAGTACCCAATTTTTTATGTACTTAAGTAAAAAAGTACTGATAGATTAATTTTGCAATTTTAAATAGGCTACTTAATTGAATTTTATATTAGCACATATTTGTTTTTATAATCCTACTCATAAAAAAACCTGGGATTTTCCCAAAAAATACATTTTTGTTGTTGATATGGACTATATTGACGAAAGTGATATAGTAATATTCAATGTGTAGCTTACACTGCAATGTACCGAGACAAAACAGATTTGACAATCATATATTCAACAGTAAGAAAAAAAAGTGTTTTAAAGCTTGTTTTGCATAACGTCACAGTTATATATGACATGAGAATAAGGCCTAAAGTTAGCGAGAACATTTTAAGGAAATATTTACATAATGATTATTTCCTTTCCTTTGATAATTACTGTAGTTACCATGATCTGAACATCACATCCTTTCTTTTTCCCTCGGATGTAATCTATCTAGGTGGTTGAATAAAAATATGTGGACTTTATATCTAAAAATTATCTTAACTTAGCACCAGCAAGCAGCTAGACAGTTAGCATCAGCTAACAATATTTACTTATTTTCAGTATAGTTGAATAAACATTATATCTGTCTACTCTAGCTGATCCAAACAATATAAACATTTATACTGTTGCAAAACAATATATAAACAGACGTCACGTAGGGCTAGCATTTTAGTAAAACTGCTAACGTTATATCAGCGAGGAATATGAACGTGCATGAGTTATTTTATTTAAGCTGTTATTAAAATTTTTCGTTTTTGATGTGTCTGAATTCAAGCATTTCAGTGCGCTTAAACAGATCACCTTTTACAGCAGATGTAATTCACAAACAACGGACGGCTTTGACCTAAATATGATTTTCAGTTATAAAAATTAATACGAAAATTCGACCTTGGTAACTTACTTTTCGCAGCATCGGTCGCGCGCACACAAGATCTCCCGGTTTTTACTTGTGAATTCATTTGACTGGAGACTCGCTCTAAACGGATCACTTGAATCAATGAGTTGTCGATTTGAGAACAGCTGCAATCGGATCATTCCAATTCGTGAATGAATCGTTTGGTGCGATTGGCGAATCAGTTTAACAGGTTCATTGAAAAGAATCAGTTTGTTCATGAATCAGACACCGCTTGTGCGTCTCAGAGCACGTGATATTTTATAAGGAGTAACGATATGTTTATGAAATGTAGTGAAGTAAAAAGTACGATATTACACTTTGGAATGTAGTGAAGTAAAAGTGAAAGTTACTCAAAATAAAACTACTCCAGTAAAGTACAGATACTTGAAAAATGTACTTAAGTACAGTAACGAATTACAACTACTTCGTTACTGCCCACCACTGCTGTGATGCAACCGCATGTGCGATGCGCAAATTACACAGAGATCGCACAGAGCTATGCTTCAGAGACTCAAATTACCTTGCAGTTCGGAGAAATGCAAATGCTAGCATTATATAGATTAATCCACCATACACTAGTTAAACTCATAGAGTAGCACACACACACTAGCAAATAGTACAAGATGATTAATTCACTGTGTTCTGAATATACACTGCCATTCAAAAGTTTGGGATCAGTAAAACGTACATTTTTAATATTTTATGTTCAATTTTAAGTCTCTTATGCTCATCAAAATTCCATTTATTTGATCAAAAATACAGAAAAAAGTGATATTATGAAATACATAATAATGTAATTTAATTAAATAATAATATATATTTAAAATAACAGTTTTATTAAAAAATATAATTTATTTCTGAGATGCAAAGATGAATTTTTCATTAGCCATTACTCCAGTCTTTAGTGTCACATGATCTATCAGAAATCATATTCTGATATGCTGATTTATTATCAGTGTTGGAAACAGTTGCTTAATATTTTTTTTGGAACCTGTGATTCTTTTTTCAGGATTCTTTGATGAATAAAAAGTTAAAAAGAACAGCATTTTTTTCAAAATAGAAATCTTTGCTAACAATGTAAGTTTTTACTATCACTTTTTACCAATTTAACATTTTTATTCATTTAACTTTTTATTTCGTTTAATCCTTTCTGACTAAAAGTATTCATTTCTTTCGAAGAATGAAAGAAAAAAAATGTACAGACCCCAGAATTTCAACATTTTTTGTAACATTTTTGTTGTTTTTAAAATTGTATTCATCAAAGCATCCTGAAAAAAGTATCACAGGTTCCAAAAAAACCCCCGTTTTCCAACACTGATAATAAATCAGCATATTAGAATGATTTCTGAAGGATCATTTGACACTCAAGATTGGAGTAATCATGCTAAAAAATTCAGCTTTGGATTACAGGAACAAATTAAATATTTTAAAAGCTTATTAAAATAGAAAACCACTATTTTAAATTGCAATAATATTTCACAATATTACAGTTTTTTCTGTATTTTTCAAATAAACACAGCGTTAATGAGCAGAAAAGACTTCCTAAAAAAAAATGTTTTTGAACGGCAGTGTAACCTAACATTTAAACCATTATTTACTGATAATTTTCACTTTTTTGTCCCTCACTTAAAGCTATTGTACATCTTCATGACTTGAAATATAGCGCACAAGTTGTATTGGCTACGTTTATGGTGCTTTTACAGGTTATGGTTCTTGATAAGTGTTATTTTTATTATTTATGTAAATTTAACAAAAAAAAAAAAAAAAAAATAGTATACATGGCACCGATAGCCTCGTGGGCAGTGTATCATGGGTGTCCTGTGTTTGAGTCCCAGCTTGTGGACCTTTCCTGATCCCATTCCCCCTCTCTTTGTCCCACTTCACTTCCTGTCTAACTACTATCCTATCAAATAAAGGCAAAAATGACAAAAATGTTCTGTATTTTTCAAATAAACACAGCCTTACTGAACAGAAAAGACTACTTAAAAAAAAAAGGTACTGATCCAAAACTTTTGAACGCCAGTGTAACCTAACATGTAAACCATTATTCACTGATAATCTTCAAAAATGCCCCAAAAAAATTGTGCATATCCTAATAATTTTACATCACTGATTATTTTATTTTATTTTATTTTATTTTATTTTATTTTATTTTATTTTATTTTATTTTATTTTATTCAGAAGGTAGGCCCTATTTTTCTAACACATAGCTCAGGATTATTTCAAGACTGTTAGACACAGGCCTGTGGTTTATTTAAAGGGCCAATTTACACACTTAGTGGGGGGTCTGATCCTACAGTAACACGAAAAAAAATAGAGCAGAGATTTATTTATTTTTTTACTCCATTTAACTCTCACACTAGTGAAGCCTCTTTGAAACAATACGTTTTGTTGGGATTGTAGAAAAATTTACGAAACATTTAATCAAACGCTGGCATATTGGATTAGAATCACACGGTTTTTCAAAGGCTTGAAAAAGCTCCATGTCCCAGATCTGAGTTGGGGGAGAAAAAGTCAGACTGACCCAGCTGACTGAAGTGGAGTTGGAAAAGTAGGTGGGCGCCACAGAGTGCTAGAAGAGCCAATGGCCCAGTCTGACAATTCACTTCCAGCAATCAGGTCAAAGACAAACCGCAGCGGACATGCGCACACATACACACACACACACACACACACACACACACACACACACTGATGCAAACTATCACACAAACTCAATTACACTCTCTCTGTCTCTCACACATACGCAGAGTGCAAATTGCAGGGAGTGGAGATGGGCTATGGGGGTCTTAAAAGTACATATTATTTTGTAACGCTCACAAACAGCAGTTGCATTTCCCTGAGGAGGTAACCATAGAAACAGAATGCTGCTCAAACACTTTCCGTTGTAATTAGTATCAGGCAGTAAGGTGACAAAACACGACAAGTACTGTCATTACTTATAACTTTATTATAGATTTGTATAATAGTAAAAAAAAGACTATGATAATTTACACTAAATGCACCAAATGACAATTTGTGGGTCACAATACAAACCTTTACATGATTAAGTCCTGAAAATTACCAACAGATTTTCTGATAACACCTACAATAAGGTTTAATTCATTAAAATATGATGCATTAGGTTGCATAAACCAACAATACACAAGAGTTATTTTTTTATTAATTTATTAATTTATTTATAAATACATAACATTTCAATTCAAATTTCTACTTATATATAAATTACTTGTTTATAGTATTATGAAAGAAAATGAACAACAAAGTAAATTAATAAATAGTATTTTTAAAATTAGTACAGTAATAATCTAGATTATTAAAATTGACTATATATATATATATATATATATGTATGTTTAAATAGGTTGTTATAAGTAAAAGTAAGTAAATAAATAAATAAAAAATAAAAATAAATAAAATAATGTAACATTTGGAGTGAATTCTTTTTTTGCTATAAATAAATAAATAAATAAATACATAAATTCAAAATTCAAAATAATATTCTAGATTAATAAATGATGGAAAAAGCTAAAGATGGTTGTTACAAACAAACAAACACAAACAAACAAACAAACAAACAGTTATATTCGGTAATTCATTTTTTGTAATAAATAAATAGTATATTTAAAATGACTAATAATGTAGATTCAAATAAATACTGGAAAATAAAAAAAAATGGTTTAATTAAATAAATAAATAAATAAATGAATGAATGAATGAATGAATGAATGAATGAATGAACAGTCATATGGGGTGAATAATTTTTTTTCCATAAATAAGTACATAAATTTAAAAGAAATAATAATGTGGATTAATAAATTCTGAAAAAATCTAAAGATGGTTGTTATAAACAAACAAACAGTTATATTGGGTAATTCATTTTTGCAATAAAAAAATAAATGAATAAAAAACAAATAAATAAATAAAAAGTATATTTAAAATGACTAATAATGTAGATTAATAAATACTGGAAGAATCTATAAATAAATAAATAAATCTAGATTAATAAAAATCTAAAAATGGTTGGTTTATATATATATATATATACACACACACACACACACACACACACACACATATATATATATATATATATATATATATATATATAAACTATTTTCTTGATTTTTATTCAATTTTAAGTGATGATGTCCCAAAAAAGAGGGTTTTAACAAATTTGTATCACTTAAATTTCGGGTTCAAATCTGCCCCAATGTGGGTGTTCATAAACACAAATGCACTCACACACAACACACACACACACATCAGTATTCCTATCATTATGGGGACGACATTCCATAGGCATAATGGTTTTTATACTGTAAAAACTGTATTTTCTATCCCCTTACCCATAAACCTACCCCTCACACAAAACTACAGGCATTTTAAGATTTACAACGCTTAAAACACTTTATTTTGTATGATTTATAAGCTGTTTTCCCCACAAAGTCATAATTTACTAGTATTACTATACTTGTAGTGAATACCAGTGTACACACAATCACATCCGTAAAGCTATAGCTCTCTGCTTTGATTGGCAGGCAACCTTTAAATAACGAGGCTTTGCACGATGGAGAGATTGTGGTGTCATTTCTTCCAGAGTGAGTGAAGAAATTTACCCATCATGCTGCACACTGTTCCATATAGGAACACAACACATACAATTCAGCCTCTCTAAAAATAGCTGGAAACTTCAGGCAAGTGGCAAGCGCAGCGCACAATCTCCTCTCCGCACAGCAGGACTAAAATCAGCTCAGTGGATGAATTCAATCACGACTCTAATAATATGCATGGAAATGTGGGGGTGCGTTTCAGTCCATGAACCCGACTTTGAATAATCTCCTCAAACGGAACAAAACCCTTCCCGACCCAAGTGTCTGCCATTAGCCATTTCGCCTCGCTGGGAAATCCGCACAAACTGAGAGATCGACGGAAGCGCCCCGGAGGCGATGACGCACTGGCGTGGAGTATCACGACGGCACGGTAGAACAAGTGTTTACGCTTTTCCGTGGCATCGTGCCCATGCAGACTGTGGGTTTTAGACTGGTCTGGTTGAGTGGAGGCCAAAACCACAGTCGTCCCACAATGGAATGGAAGTTTACACTAGTACCCTAAAAACAATATTTGCTGCCATTTTTGTACTCACAATGTCCCAAAGTAACTTTCTGCCACACCTGCTAATGGCAAGGAACTGAGAAAATAGTTCCTGTCATGAAACTTTATTTTTACTACATAATATCCATGTGATAATGGAAATATTGAGCTGTTTTATATTCTTTGTACATCTGAGGCAAGTACAGGTCTGTACTTTTGTTACACTAAATGCAGGCAAATAAAATAAATAAAATAAAATAAAATAAAATAAAATAAAATAAAATAAAATAAAAATCTTTTAGTAGAATTTGACAGAAAATATGGGTGAATGTTTACAACAAAAGAAATTCAAAATATTATTGAATACCATAATAGTACATTAATAACACTGGTTGGTTTCATATGCTGCTTAAAAATGGTTTTCAAGAAAGATTTTGGTTAAATTATTTAAAATGTCATGTGGTGTAACCATCAATTAAATTAAAAGTAAATAAACTAATTATTTCCCTTATACTTTGAATGTATGTGCGTATATACTTCTTAATTATTATTTTGAAAACACACACACACAAATATAACACATAATTATGTGTACATATAAAATTATCTTTAGGTTTTGGGGAGTCGTACCACATGACATTGTATTTACCCGTTAGCTACACAAATGCATATATATTGTGTGTGTGTATATACACACACACACACACACACACTCACCACAAATAATTATTTAGTAAATTAAGGTTTTGGGAAGTCGCACCACATGACATTGTATTTACTCGCTAGCTATACAAATATATATTTTTTTATATATATGTATTTATACACATACATACATACATACATGCATACATACACACACACACACACACATATCACAAATAATTATTTCTTAAATTAAGGTTTTCAGGAGTCACACCACGTGACATTGCATTTACTTGCAATTAATGATCAGTGAGTGTTGCACCCGCCCTGTCAAAGAATCTTTAGTCTATGATACAGACAAATCCTGAAGGTGTGAACATAGACACCCTCCTCTCCATCTCTCTTCCCCTGCCTCTCCACACCCTCACATCCCATGGGATCAGCCGACCATTTAAATTGAATTCCACATCATTCCAAGAAGCATCCTCCCTCCTCTGTGACAGATGCGGATGGTTTATTCTAATTGGCACCAAAGGCAGAATTTACTTAGTGAGCATGATCTAACTGCCGTCTCAGCTAATGACTATAATAGCAAGCAGACACTATGGGACTAGCGCTCTCTTTCTCTCTCCTCTCTTTCTCACACACACACACACACACACACACACATAATCCCACACTCTACCCCCTGTAGGCCAAGCTCTAACTCTCACATTTATAGCAGAATAGAAATCGTTTTATGCTATGGTCCAGGTTGCTGATATAAGCTCTAACACTGTAACAGCTTCCATTACCAGCAGGAGAATTTGCAAGACATGACATGCTTTTTATGCTTAAGGTGTCAAGCATACATGTGTGTGTATATATAGTCTGAATTGTATGATGTCATCAACTAGTAGTATAGATTAGATTACATTTAGGATAAATTATTACCAAATGGCCATCTTGGCATGAACCCGTGCAGCTATGATATTAGGGTTTCAAAGTTTCAGCAAAAATAAAAACATTTCAGCAACAAAATTAACTAGCATCATAAATCTAGCTTCTTTCACTCAAATTACAGTAAAAAAAAAAGTAAGTATGTGAGTTCTAGAGTAAACAAACTCTATTACTGCACATGACACAATATTAGCATTCCCCCAACAATATACAACACACACACAAACAATCTCTCAGCCATTCTAATAACAATTCTCAAGTCTATTGTTTTTTTCCAGCATGACACAGATGTTATAAAGATGTCAAGTGCAGGGAGAGCAAGATTGGAAAAGAAAATAATTACCACTATCCTCAGGGAAAAGAGACGCGAAACACATCACAACTACTTTTACAGAACAGTAAAAAATTCAGTGCAGCTGACTGCTGCTTAAGAAGTGAGAACTGATAGTTTTTCTGTTGTTTTATCAATATAACATAGCAACATAAAACATTCATATATATATATATATATATATATATATATAGAGAGAGAGAGAGAGAGAGAGAGCAAAGGTGGCTGTGAAAATAAATCTGCATCGTTTCATTCAAAAAATTCACAAAATTCTAAACTTTAATTGAAGCACAACAACGCAAAGTGGGGGGAACACTTTATAAAAATTATATATATTTCTCCAATGCATATTGGCCATAATTATTGGCACCCCTAGAAATTCTCGTGAGTAAAATAAGTATATTCCCATTCATATTTACCTTTTTTTTTTTTTTTTTTTTTTTTTTTGAAGCACACCAGGGTGACTAGGAGCATGAAATTGGCATGACTTCCTGTTCCACGGGATTATAAATATGAGGAACACAAAAGCCAAAGTCCCTTAATCATCCATGACAAGGAGTAAAACCAAAGAAGATTGTTGAACTTCACAAAATAGAAAGTGGCTGTAAGAAAATAAGTAAAGCATTGAAAATCCCCATTTCCACCATCAGGGCAATAATTAAGATGATGTTACAAATCTGCCTGAAAGAGGAAAAAAATACCCCATGCCCATAGTTAAATATACTGCTGAATTTTTCTGCCGGAGGTCCTCGACATCTTGTTCAGATACATGGCATCATGAATTCTATCAAATACCAACAGATCAAAAATCTAAATCTGCCTCTGTTAGAAATCTTATAATGGGCCATGGTTGGATCTTCCAGTGATCCAAAATCAACACAAAAATGTGTCACTGAGCACAAAATGAAGCTTCTGCCAAGCTTCTGCCATCCCAGTTCCCTGACCAGAACCCTATAGAAAATGAGTGGGGTGAACTGAAAAGAAGAAACACCAACATGAAGCTGGGAATCTGACAGATCTGGAGAGATTCTGTATAAAGGAAAAGTCTCTGATCTCTAGTCTAGGTGTTTTTCAAACTCAGCAGGCATTATAGGAGAAAACTCAGAACTTTTACCTTGGGAAAAGGACGTTGCAATAACTGGGTGCCAATAATTGTGGTCAACGTGAACTAGAGAAAAAACATTTATGTCATAATGAGATTTTCCCTCCATTTTCCATTGTTTTGCTTCAATGATAGGTAGGAATTTTGTTATTTTTTTAATAAAAGATCAAAAGGATAAACAATGCGGATTTATTTTCACAGCCGCCTTTGCTAATATTTACCAAGGGTGCCAATATTAATAGTGGGCATTGTATTAACTTATTATTTAAAGCAGAAATGCATTCCTTCAGCACCACCATCACTGAAGCAGCTGAAATGCCGCCAAATCACGCAAAGATATCATCATATTATAGCCACCATATGATGTTCATAAACCACTCATTGATGCAAGACCTAAAGTCAAGGGCGATGGTTGTATTTCCTTGCGTGACACCTCCTCATGCACGTACAGCACAACTTTCTGCAAACATTTTATACTAATTTCAAACTTGTGGTTGAAAACTCACCAGTGCAAAATTCCATCCGAAGTACAGATTTCAAAGAAACATGGAAATTTAGGCCAATTAACTGTTAAAACATTGATTTCTGTTATGGCTGAGTAATAGATTTAGCACGTACAGTTTTGTAGAACTGCGTGCAGGAATTGTGCCACAGGTCTCAGCTTGTAAACCTGAGATAAACACCATTCATTTTCCATTGAAGAATGATTAAGTCACACAGGCTAAACTTTAATTGAGGTTTAGACCTTGTATGCTGAAGACAGCAGACTGCAACAGATTAAAGGTTAGGTCTTGAGCCAGCACCTGTAATCAAATGATTTTTCCATTGTAAAAAAACCTTTCCTGAAATTCAATGCAATTCAAGATAAGAGATAAGTTGATACTGCTATTTTTGCTTTGCTTTCCAATGTAATTTTACAGCACTGTAACAATTTTATGGTTCAAGAGCCCTTTGGCAGGGGTTTGTCTGGGTCAAACTTACTTGCAGCCAGCGAACTGCATGTAAACTTCCTGTAAAAGAAATAAAATAATACATTTGCTTAAATAAAGTTGCTATTTTTGCTCTTCTGTCACTTGAGATATGGCAGTATCTTTCAGCCCTGACAATGTAGACATAACAAGAACACACACAAAAAAAAAAGAAAAATCAATTCATCCCACAATGTTACCATTCCTGTCCAATGGTCGAATATGAAATATGACTACCAAAATGTTGGAACAGATTCCTTACAAGGGACTGAAAGCACAAGGCACTTTGTTCTACAAAAAGGCCTTGAAATCAATCAAAGCGGGCTGGCTGAGGGAAGTTAATTCCATGGTGTGCGAGAATAGACATATTAGAGGATCACTAAGACATTTTCTTCTGTGTGAGTGCTGGAGGAATTTATTCTACAAGGACAACCTGTTAATTCATGCGCCAGGCTTGATTTGTGCTTCAAAGAATCGGCCTCAGAGAGGCCAAACAAAAGATACATCTAACAAACAAAATGTACTGTATTACAGCTAGGTCATTGTGAGTAAACAGCATCTGTGATATGCACAGATATATTCAGCTTATGTTAGCATGCAGCAAAAATATTGAACAAATCACAGGAAAATTACAGTTTTAAATAACTGCGTAAAACCAAAACTGGGGGCCAAAACTGAGATTAAATAAACAAAATATATAATAAATATACATTTTCATAAATAGAGGTTTATATATACACCAAACATTTCCCAGTATCGACTACTGACCTACTTTTTATTATATTATTACACATAAATATGTTCACGTTCTATTTATCCTGTTCATATACTGTGCATATATGTGACCCTGGACCACAAAACCAGTCATAAGTCGCACGAGTATATTTGTAGCAATAGCCAAAAACACATTGTATGGGTCAAAATTATCATTTTTTTTCTTTTATTGCGAAAATCATTAGGATATTAAGTAAAGATCATGTTCCATGAAGATATTTTGTAAATTTCCTACCGTAAATATAACAAAACTTAATTTTTGATTAGTAATATGCATTGCTAAGAACTTCATTTGGACTTAAAAGGCGATTGTATTTTGATTTTTTTTCACCCTATATTATATACAAATTTCAATTTCAGAAAATTAACCCTTATGACTGGTATTGTGGTTCAAGGTCATACATACTATAGAGAGAAAGAGAGAGATAAATGTTACAGTTTTGCAATTGCAAACTGTTGTATTTCACAACTGTTTTACTGCCTATAAAAGGCTGTTTAATAGCTGGTTCCCACTGTGAGAACATGCCCTGCTAATGTGTTCAATGAACCATATTGTTTTCTTTGGAATTAAAGCGATAGTTCACCCAAAAATGAAAATTCTGTCATTAATTTCTCACCCTCATGTCATTCCAAACTTGTAAGACCTTTATCTTCAGAATACAAATTAAGATGTTTTTGATGAAATCTGAGAGTTTTCTGACCCTGCATAGACAGCAATGCAACAGACACATTCAAGGCCCAGAAAGGTAGTAATGACATTGTTAAAAGAGTCCATGTGACATCAGTGGTTCAACCAGAATTTAATTAAACAATTTCTTCTCCTCCATGTCAGTCTCCGCCACGCGTTTATGAGAGTACTACAAAATACAATAAAATTATGGTTGAACTGATGTCCCACAGACTTAATGTGTGTTGGCAGTGTATGTACAAATCTACCCTATAATGATAAAAATCCATGCTTCACCTACAGCAGAAGTGAGTATAAGGTTTTTTTTATGAATCTTTGCGATCACCTTTCCTAATAATGTGCTAGTTAGCAAGTTTAGTGGCTAAACGTGGTTAAACGTGGCTAAATGCGGCTAAAGTAAACAGGCTCGTCACTCCACAGAGAGAAGCGAGGGGCGGGGCGAGCAGAGCATTTGCATTTAAAGCAGCCTCGACCGGAATGGGATGATTTTTGCAGAGCTGATTTTGGCAAGGTAAAAAGGGTGTTGTTTTACAAAACCATTGAGAATTTTTAACCAAAGTATATTATAGACTTTTCATTAAGAATCATATCAACTTGTGGAAAATGGGTATCCGATGACCCGTTTGTGTTCTGAAGATGAACGAACGACATGAGGGTGAGTAATTAATGACAGAATGACTATTTTTGGGTGAGCTATCGCTTTACAAGTGGAAATGTTCGATAGCTTTTTGTTGCTAAGACTTGACATGCAAAAATAAATCTCGTGAGAGACATTAACTGGAGTAAATAGTGTGACAACTTGCCCCAGGCTCCCCTAGATCACAAACCCTTTCATAAATACTCTTGTGATTACTTTTTGTACTCAGAGAACGTAGAAGCAGCCAGTGTTCTACATGCATATAAACGGTGGAGACTGAGAGGACGAATGGAAATAAAGCGACTCCGGGGAGAGCAGCGAGAAGTGACCTGAACTGGCTCAGAGACAGATACCCACTCTAAATGATGATAAGGACACGAAAAAAAAAAAAAAGTGCAGCATGCCCCACTTACTGTCTGCATTTCATTCAGGATATTAGTGTAACCTGGAACTAAACTAGGTCTGCAAAAACTTGATAAATGCTAGATACAACAGTTGCACCCTTACGCTCTCCCGGCTGTATGTGTTACAGTAGCTCACTGCATTATTGATGCGCGTTTGGAGTCATGGTTTATTCAGGAAGTGCTGCATTGAGTCATCTGCTCCACCGAGAGGGGTTTTAGCGATCCCTCGTAGAGCCATTTGGGTTACACCGTACGCCGATCCAACCCATTGATCATTGATCCAACGCGAACACCAAAAACCAGGTGTGGACTTGAGGGAATCATCCCTCCCACTGTCACCTTCTCACACAATGAAATGTTGGATATGCACACATACACAGAGCACTCTGCTATAATGAGCTGCTCTAATTTCACAGCAGATGGAAAATGTCTCTTTTCTCGTTCCCTCTCGTTGACGGTAGCCAGGCTGTGGCCTAGGATCGGGCAGGCCATATCAAGTGATGGGGAAAGGGTGAAGTGGCTGGTGACTAGCTTAACCACAGTGGAAAAACCGCCTCAGCCCTCATCAATATTTCAGCCGTGCCTGCTGAAAACCAACACCGGCCAACATATTCCATCTTGTCATTGGAAGAGCGGATCGAATGCCGCGCCTTGACATGCTAACATTGTCGCCTTACAAACGGTGATGTAAAGCCTGATGTATTATTCATCGTTTCTCCAGAGGAGGTGGTGGAGGGCTGACGGAGGAGAGGCCATGTAACGGAGGAGGTCAAGGAGAAGTGAGCGAGGAAAGAAGTCATTTCAGACATGTGTTCCCTACGTCCCTCCAGGCTGATGGTCGCAGGGATGCGATAACAACGGCTAACCCAAATGCCGTGGTAATTAGCAGGGCGGTTAAACCGCTAGGTTAGGGCAGTAGTTGTGGGTCACCGACGTCATACTGGCGGCAAGTGGCCTTCGCGTGCACTGTTTTCTCAGATACAGACTGATCTCCAGTTCCTGGCCGCTGCACTATCAATTATTCAAGAGGACTCTGTAATCACACAATACATACATCATCCCAGGACAGTGTGCAAGAGTATATTTTCCCGCCACAGATGTTGTGGTAATTGTGTCATATGTCACTGCATTTGCACAGGGCTGTCTGCCAATTAGATCTGAATTGACAGTGTCATTTAAATTCTGATTACACTTTTTTTGCATTGAATTTGAATTGAGGAAACTAGCTGTTCAATTTGAATGTCATTTGAATAAAAAAGAATGAAAGCCAAACTAATTTAACAACTGCTCTAAGTGTAGTTTTTAATAATGCATTTACATTTTCAGTATGAATTACTCATAAACATACCATCATACACTGCCGTTCAAAAGTTTAGGATTAGTAAGATTTTTAATGCTTTAAAAAAAAAAAAAAAAAAAATTCTTATGCTCATCAAGGCTGAAATATACAGAAAAAAGCCATTTAAAAATTCTATTTTGACATACTTTTATTCAGCAAGGATGTGTTAAATAGATAAAAAGTAATAGTGAAGACTTATATTGTCAGAATAAATTTCTATTTTGAATAAATGCTGTTCTTTTCAACTTATCAAAATATCAAAAAAACTATCATAGGTTCCATAGCTCAAGTTTCAACAGTGATAATAAAAGTAATAAATCAGCATTTTAGAATGATCTCAGAAAAATCATGTGACACTGAAGACTGGAGTAATGGCTGATGAAAATTCAGCTTCGCATCACAGGAATAAATTATATTTTAAAATATATTAAAATAGGAAACCAGTATTAGAAATGGCAATAATATTTCACATTATTACTGTTTTTTCTGCATTTTTAATCAAACAAATACAGCCTTGATGAGCATAAGAGACATTAAAAACATTAAAACTCTTACTGATCCCAAACCTTTGAACGGCAGTGTATATGTAACAACTTATGGGGTAGTTCTAGAAACATCAGATAGTATTAGTAATCAATGTTTTAAAATGCCACATAAATTTATTAATATTTAATTTTATTGGTAACACTTTACAATAAGGTTCATTAGTTACATTATTACTACATTAGTTAAAATGAACTAAAAACGAACAATATTTCCACTGCATTTATTAATCTTAATGCTAATTTTAGCATTCACTAATGCATTATTAAAATCACAAGTTGTTTTTAACGTTAGTTAATGCACTGTGAACGAACATGAACAATCAATGAACAACTGTACTTTTATTAACTAACATGAACAAAGATAATAAATAGTGTAATAAATCTATTGTTCATTGTTTGTCCGTTAACTAATGCTAAGAAATGACACCTTATTGTAAAGTTTTACCATTTTATTAAATAACATACCCCAAATTTTGATGGTAATTTAAGTAACTGTAAACAATTTGCTAAACAATTTATGTCAAAATCTGATTTTTTTTCAATATTAAATCTAATTTAAAGAAACAGTGTACGTATATATAGCAATTCAGTAAATTTATCTTCCTGTCATTCAATTCAACATCCTGTGGGGCTCATGAATAAAAAAAAAATCTGACTTTTGCCCGATTCTGGTATATACTCAAAAATATTATTCAGCACCTAATGTAAGCAAACCTTTTCCAACTTAAAATATTCCCAAAGGCTTTTTTATGATTTAATCACAGTGTGACGCACAAAGGGGATTTTCAGCCCTTTTTTCTATGTATGACAGATAAAAGGAGTAGGAAAACAGAGAAAGAAAATGAATAAGGGAGGAAATGACTGTATGTCTAGAGCAGACTGTATCACCACACCCCTTTTTTTCTTCACCAGATGGTACAATCCACATGCACTCAGATCAGCAGAATAACCCTTAGTCACAGTTGTCCAGATAATGACCCGAGCCCGACCCCTCCCCTGCTTCAAACGGCTATTATTTACTGGCTTATCTCTGCTTTCTTTCCCAAGGGGGCGAAGGGGCAGGTGGGCAGACTGGTGGCACAGAGGGCCGTTTTACTGTAAACCCCCTCCGAAAGCTACCCACTCATCAGAGGCTGATTGTTCTGGCTTCCTCTTTTCCTCCCATGAGGCACGAGTCTTTGGTTAGGATAGATTTAGCCAGAGCGCAAGGCGCTTGCGCGTGCGTTTGCGTGTCGGACTGTTGAACCAACACATACACACCCATGAAGGAAAATAACAAAATATCCTCTAAAGAAAACTCTGAAGATGAGCTTCAATTTCAGCATCTCATTTCCCCGAACAAGACCTGTTTATTATCCAGGCTAAATCCTCAGTTGATCTCTATTTTATGAGCCCTCGTCCGCTTTCGCAGCGGCTCTTACAGCTCTAATGGATGTTTGGCCCTCATAATGACTCCCATTTCATAAATATCATGTGCTCCTGCCGCAGATGTGGAGCCGTTCCAGACAGACAGCACCTTCTGTGTGTGTGTACGCTTACATTAGTAAACATAGTGGCGGCGTGTAGGTGTGTGTGTGTGTGTGTGTGTGTGTGTGTGTTGACTGAAGTTATTGGTAGGGAGAGTGACTGGAGTGTAAACAAGTTTGTTGATGTAATCATATTATATCTTTGTTTTTCCTTCCACTTTGTGAACTTTCAGTTCCTTTTCTTATCACCGCACAGATGGACTGAAAGCGTGGAGACACAGGAAAAATTCTCTTTGAAAATGATTCATATTGTTCCAAACTTGTATATGAGCTTGTTTTTTTTCCAAGGAACAGAAAAGGAGATGTTTAACAGAATGCTCGTGCTGCTATTTTCCATACAATAACGGTGAATGGTGACCATAAAAGGGTTGTAAAACTGAAATCATCATAAAAGTAACCCATACAACCTGCCTCTTATATTCCACGTATTCTAATACCACGCAACAGCTTGAAAATGTATTTTGAAAAATTACATAACCGTAGCTTCACAGCACATTCATTCTATGCAAAACAGAAACTCATACAGGTTGGAATGACATGAGGGTGAGCAAACGATGACGGAATTTGCATTTTTGGTTGAACTTTAACATCTTCAACATTGGCCTCTCTTGAAACATTATTAGGCTGTGCAGAGATTTAGGTAGATAGACATTAAAGATATGAAAACCATGTCATATCACATTAAAATTCAGCCTTACATGTCTGATTAGATAGACAACACATACACTTATCTGGTCCAAAGTCACAAAGGACACCCACATACACAAACAGCTAGAGCGTCACAAGATCTACAATTTTCCATAACCTCAAAGGGTGATTGGTGATTATGTCACATACGTCACAAGGTTAAAGCTAAAGTGCATCTGACAGAGTGAATCACATTCGCTGTATCTCCACTGGGATGGGAACTTCCACACCAGAAATATTAGCATCATCAAAAAAATACCACAAATCCCCATGCCTGATGATTTACTGAGACCGACAGAGCATTATTCACATGGCCCAGAAAGTATTTGGACATTTAAACCACAGTTATATAATTATGCTTACTCTTATATATATATATTTATTCCTTTCCTTTCTTTTTTTTCAAATATATTTTTCAATATGAATTAACCCTAAACATTATTTTGCATAAAACATATGGGCTATTTCTAGAAATATTTGATTAAATTAATAATCATTAATAATCCACACACACAAACACAGCTGTAAACTATGGAAGCCCAAGACTTTTTTCTCGAGTTTATATCTCGCAATTCTGACTTTTTTCTCAGAACTGTGGAATATAAACTCACAACTGTGAGTTATAAACATATATACACATAAACTCACAATTCTGAGAAATGTTGTGTTTTTGTCACAATTCTCGAGTCAGAACTCCAAGATATAAACTCACAATTCTAAAAAATTGTGCAAGTTTTTAATTCACAAGTCATAATTCCAGGGGAAAAGGCAGAATTCAGCAATTTTGACTTTGTGCTTGCAATTCCGAATTTATATCTCACAATTCTGGCTTTTTTCCTCACAATTCTGAGTTTACGTCTCGCAATTCTGACTTTTTCCCCTCGCAATTCCGAGTTTCTCTTGCAATTCCGACTTTTTTCCACAAGTAATTCCAAGTTTGTCTTGCAATTCTGACTTTTTTTCTCGCAATTCAGAGTTTGTCTCGCAATTTTTTTTTTCCTCGCAGTTCCGAGTTTGTCTCGCAGTTCCGAGTTTGTCTCGCAATTCCGAGTTTGTCTCGCAATTCCGAGTTTGTCTCATAATTTTGACTTTTCTTGAAAATACGAGTTTATATCTCACAATTTTGACTTTTTTCCTTGCAATTCGGAATTTATGTCTCACAATTCTGACTTTTTTCCAATTCTGAGTTTGTCTCGCAAATTCCGAGTTTATGTCTTGCAATTTGGACTTTTCTTGCAAATACGAGTTTACAGCTCGCAATTCTGACTTTTTCCTTGCAATTCCGAGTTTGTGTGTCCCAATTTTGACTTTTTCCCTCGCAATTCCGGGTTTATATCTCGCAATTCCGGGTTTATATCTCGCAATTCCGAGTTTGTCTCGCAATTCCGACTTTTTTTCCCCTCACAATTCGAAGTTTATATCTCGCAATTCTGACTTTTTTCTTGAAATTCCGAGTTTACATCTCACAAATCTGAGAAACAAAGTCTGAATTGTGAGATGTAAACTCAAAATAGTGAGGAAAAAAGCCAGAGCTAAAGTCGCAATTACCTTTTTTCATTTTTTTTTCATTTGGTGCCAAAAACAGGCTTCCATTGTAAACAGTGATAAGACAAAGAAATACATACACTTCTAGTTAAAACAAAAATATATATATACTTTCATACTTCAGTGGAGTTGGTTATTCTGTTAGGCCACCTGCATGACCTTAACAGGAATTTACAAAAACGGCTTGGAAAAGAGAAGTCAGTTTCCAAGAAATAGTTTGCAAATCTGCCAAAGCCAATTTAAATTTAATCACGCTAACTTTTCAAGAGCATTTATTTGGATCAGAAGGTTCGGGTCAAAAGATTGTGAACACCTGATCTAAGTGCAACTTCGGAATCCAATACTTTTTAGGGCCTTTTTTTATGTATCTATATGGTGCTATATCATGACACTTTTCTGAATGTTCGATTGTCTAAAAACAACATGATGTGTACATCAAGCAAGTAACAAAGAATGCCTGGTGTCAAGTTGTCCAAGCGTACTGAGAGGGAATGGAAACGACAGACAGGCAGCTGTTGGGAGTTGCCCAGTTCTGATGCAGAGCCCCAGGTGGTGCGGCAGACAGCTGTGGAAACATAGGGGGAAGTCCCACTGGCTTTTAGGGAGATTTCCCTCCAAACTCTTTAGTACAGAAGCTTCCCAAATACAAACATTGGGCCACCGAATCCCAGCCGCACTTATTACGATATAATCTTTCAGGCTGAGTCACAGAAAGAGTTTGCCATGTGACAGAACGGAGAACTGACCTTTCCAGTTCGTGAGCTAATTAACAACAACTGTCATGGACGCAATGACAGATGAACAGCGGCGTTCTTGTCGCTAAATAACGAGAGGAATTTGCTTGTGCTGAGCTCAGCAGTTCCCATATATGGAGGCGACCCTGACAAACCAGATTCTTGGCACATAGCATTACAAACACAAACACGTGCACACAGTTTCGTTGTTCAGAGCTAGATCATGTGATCTAAGACTAGCCCAAAAGGGAGGTAGGAGTGGAACGGGGGGGATACCCTAGTGGAAATGTCAAGCCTTGATTCAAATCCCCTTCGTAAACCTCCGTCATAGTCCTCGAAGATATTTCAAGAACTCGTCCTGCTCGTAAATCAGACCTGAGTCACATTTCAGAGTTGTGTAAGGCTTTCACCTTTTAGGGGATCCCCTTCACTACCAGTCATGCGAAGGGTCACTTTTCAAGAGCCCTGGGAATTCCATAAATACATGGACATTCCCATTTAGAATTCTTTGAAATAAAATCACCAAAATCTCACAGGCACAAGCAGATCACACAAACATTCTTTGCTCTTTATATCGTATGGTTCAAGAAACTGGCCGCGCTAAGCCACTTCGCTTCTCTGTGTCTATAAAAGGGAATTTTTCTCTTTCTTCTTATCAGAGTCCAGCCTTGGTGTCTCTGAGGGCTGAAAGGTTCAGTCTGACAGGCTTTTATTAACAGTTCTGCCAGTCTGTGAAACCCCACAGTGATTGGAGCGCCAGTTATAAATGGTGCCCGGCTATGGCCAACTGAGCCTTTTTTTGTTTTTAAAAAAAGAAGGAACGCTTACATTCACACATTTACCTGTTCAACAGGAGGAAAAAAGGGATCCAGAAGTGGAGATATGAATGACTGAAGACATAAAAATGCACTAGCCTGACCTTTTGAGCAACATCACAAGAGCTGTGTGGGCCACTGGAGGTTGCATCAGTTTCTACTTAATGGATCAATGACAAATAAATGTTTTTTGTCCTTCAGAAAATTCCTTTAGGTCCCACAAATTCTTTGGTTTTTCAGCTTTTTTGTGCATTTGAACCCTTTCCAACAATGACCGTATGAGTTTGAAATCACTTTTCACACCAAGGACGACTTAGGGACTCATATGCAACTATTATAGAAGGTTACTGATGCTTCAGAAGAAAACACAGTGCATTAGGAGGGGGGTGAAAACTGAATTTGAAGATCAGGGTAACTTTAACTTATTTTGTCTTCTAGGAAACATGTAAGTATCTGAAAGGCAGTACTAAATTTACACGCCGTCTTTCTGTTCAAAAGTTTTCACCCCTTGGCTCTTAATGCATTGTGTTTCCTTCTGAAGCATCATTGAACATTTGAACCTTCTGTAATAGTTGCATGAGTCCTTCAGTTGTGAGAATATAAATCTCAATATCATACAGTCATTGCTGGAAAGGGTTCAAACACACAAAAATGCTGACAAACCACAGTATTTATAGGGCCTGAAGGATTTTTCTGAAGAACAGCAGAAAGTTTAACTTTTCATTACAATTTTTTTAAAGGCAAAAGCACTTATTTATTTATTTATTTGCTTGCTTGCTAGATTACTTAGAAATATTATGTATTAATTGAATAAATATCATTATGTTTTGGGGAGACGTACCACATGACATTTAGAACCTGATCAAACATTTCATTGTGCAGGACAATTATAATGGTTTATGGTGGTCCTCTCCATGACATGTTTTTTTTTTTTTTCTTCTGCATTGCCATTAAAAATGAATAAGCAAGCAAGCATGAATAAATAAATACATGCATACATAAATTAATGAATACATAAATAAATGTTATGCCAAACTAATTTTGAAAGCCTTTAGTGAGACTTTTCTTTGTTATGATATCAGAACAGTTGCATCACCCTGACATCCACTAACCCACATCATGAACATGTCAGGTTAACTAAGAAAAAAGTGACAATGTTTTGAAAAACATGAATTAGGTAACTCTGCTCTACAAACACAGATGGAAGTGCATATGGAAAAACAGTGATCAAACAATAAAATACAACAACACTTCAAGTGAAGGGCTGAATGCATGTCTGAAATGTTTACACAGCACTAATGAAGTGCTGGAAGGTATTTAATGGTGTGTGTGTGTGTGTGTACACACGTGTTCATACGCATTCACCTCCATGCTGGTGTGGGTTTGGCAGAAAGTCAGTGGGAGCTAAATAAAGCAAGCATTATTCTCCCCAGCTCTACTGTCACACAGCGTGCCACACACACACACACACAGAATACTCACAGCGACCTCTGGCCCTGCCTGACATACAGTATTTGGGGTCTTTTATCATTTTGACAAGACCAACTTCTTGGCATACCGCTGAGAGACACTGCATGTATACGGTTGCTAAATCTTCAGCCTTAGTAATGACGAAATAAAAGGGAAGTAAAATGTAGAATGCCAGTCTGACTCATCCAGCGTTTATTGTGTGTGCGCGTGTGTGTGTTTGTGGAACAGCACTGCTGACTATCTTTTTTGTCTTGCAAATAAGACTTTGCTTTCCAGCGCAGTGCAGTGTCTGAATAGATGCACACACCTGTGTGTTAGTCACGGATCACACGCACAAATACACACAGTGTCACTTGCCTTGTTGCCAGCTCACCTCTATTATGCTTTCAGGCCGTCTTATCAGCAGGCTCAATGATCAATGGCAATAATTAGTCACAGCAGAGAGAGATCAGATGATAAACAGAATGTTAGATACAAAGTTCGACAAGCCTGCAACCTACAATCAACTGACTGTCACTTTAAAAGAATAACACAACAATAGAAAAAAAGGAATTTTCTTAATCAGCATACTATATCTGATTTTTTAAAAGTAATTAAGATATGAAACTCTGCTACAGGAGTCAACGAATTCATGATAAAGAAAAGAAAAAAAAAGTAGGTTAAATCACATGCCAAATATACTCTTTGTATTCACAATGATTTACGGTTTTCATGATAAACAAAAGAAAAACTAAATCAAAAATGTAGGTTAAATCACGTGCCGAACGACCTTTGTATTCACAATGATTTATGAATTTCATGATAAAGAAAAGAAAAACAAATGTACAAATGTAGGTTAATCACATGCTAGATGTATTCACAATGATATGATTAAAAAAAAAAAAATGTTTACTGTTTTTAAGAAAAGTTTCAGTTTAACAAGGTCATGTGGTGTAACTGCCAAATAAAGTAACATTTTAGGTTAACTGTCACATCAAACAATACTGCACTACACACACACACACACACACACACACAAAATAAATAAATATAAAATAAAAAAAAAAATCAGTATGTGTTCTTTTCCTCTAAAACAGAAAATATGTAACAATTTTTTAAAAATGATGGTAAAATGATAAATAAAAGTAATTCATTAAATTAATAAATTAAATAAATTATTAATTAACAGTAAGTAAACATTAAATAAACGTAAAAAGAACAACTATACACCAAAAGACTTATAGTTAATTAAATTAATTTCAATTATAATAAACTGATCTTGTTTTAAGGATATTTAGATTTTTTTTTTTTTTACGGAAAAACAAGACTAAAATACTGATTGAGAAAATTGATTTTTTCCTCCAAGTGTGGAGCACAATATATCATCTTTTTCTGAAAATGTAGCAAATTTGATCAAAATCTGAATCAATTCAGCAGAAAGAGAGCAGAAGAGGGTGAGGAGAAAGTAAATCACGTGCCAAATGTACTCTTTGTATTCACAGTTATTTATGGTTTTCAAGAAAAAATAAAAAGGTTTAATCACATGACAATTGTAATCACATTGTATTCACAAACATTTATGGTTTTCATGATAAAAAAAAGCCTTTAAAAATGTAGGTTAATCACATGCTAGATTTACTCACATTGTAATCACAATGACTTATGATTTAAAAAAAAAAATTGTTTACTGTTTTTAAGAAAAGTTTCAGTTTAACAAGGTCATGTGGTGTAACTGCCAAATAAAGTAATATTTTAGGTTAACTGTCACATCAAACAATACTGCACTACACACACACACAAAATAAATAAATATAAAATAAAAATTACAAAAAATCAGTAATGTGTTCTTTTCCACTAAAACAGAAAACAGCTAACAATTTTTTTTTTAAATGATGGTAAAATGATAAATAAAAGTAATTAATTAAATTAATGAATTAACTAAATTATTAATTAACAGTAAGTAAACATTAAATAAACATAAAAAAAACAGAACTATAAACCAAAAGACTAATTTTAATTAAATTATATAATAAATTAAGTAAGCGGATCTTGTTTTAAGAATATTTAGAAATTTTTACACAAAAACAAGCCTAAAATACTGATTTTTTCCTTCAAGTGTGGAGCACTTTATATAATCTTTTTCAGAAAATTTTGCAAATTTGTTCAGAATCTAAATCAATTCAGCAGAGAGCAGAAGAGGGGGCACTAGGCACGAGAACTAGGGGCAAGTAAACGCTGCTTTAATATTTGACGTTGAGATTAAATTTAACTAAAAAGGGATTATGCATATCTGTTCCAAGTCAACTAATAAAAACACTGATTATAAAGGTTTTAAAATTTCCAGACACTCTTTGTCTGTCAGAATCAGTTTGAAAACACTGTAGTGAAGTAACCAAGGAGTTGCATGACCACAATTACTTGGCAAGTTGTAGCAATGGATGCTCAAGTTAAACTTGCCTAACTTACACAACCGTTGACCCATAAATTCAATGTTTTTAGTCTGTGCAAGAGAAATGATATTTATGCACTTTCCATTTTTAATATTTGTTATTTGTACTTGCTTTAGAATGACATGCACTGTGAAAAGCACTTTAGAAATGTGAATGGAAGAATCAAATAGAAAAGCTATTTGAATTTGAATTTAAACTGAAATTGAATTTAGATACCAGTCAACTCTGACCTAATACAACTGTAAAAGCCAACAGCTGAACTAACTCAACTAAAGTAAACACTAAAGTAAACAAAGCCACAGAATGCAGTTGCCACTCTAGTTTAAATCTGATCTGTGTGTGAACGCAACATATTTGGAATTCTAAAACGGAACTGACAGCCGTATTCCGCTGCCGTTTGAACGTAACCACTTCTAAACGTCGCCAGCTGAACCCCATTAAAACAAAGTGCTGTAAGAACAGACCATTATTTTGATCTGTTACGCCGCTGTCTCTCTTGTTTTCGCTCTCTGCCTATCATTTTCTCTCTCAAACACCCCATCAGGTGTGTATTGACGACGATGAGACTAATAGTATACGATATAACGAACACTACACACATCTGGCTGCTAATAAGCAAGCGTTTAAACCGCAGCACTGCAGTCTGTTTTATAACAGAAATATAAACGTGCTTGTGTGAAACATGAGTGTCCTTGCAAATTTGTAATGGCTGTCTCATAAACCCACATGTGCACACACACTTGCACACTCACACACACTATTCTTTTCCTCTCCCCATCCAGTCTGAACAGCCTGAGCTACAGTTGGGAGGAGAAAAGTGTGTATTTATAGAAAAGCAGACTGACTAAAATGGCTGAATGACTGGTTGTGTGGCAAAACGTTATATTTAACGCACCATGATGTCAACACCAGGCTGGACCGTTGCCATGGTTTCTCCCTCACTTGGCTGAGGAGGGCGCTTCTTATCAGCAATATACAGGGACAGATGTTGAGGCACAGTGATGGGCTCACACACACACATGCACACACACACAATATGAGACATGCAACAATAGATCATATTGAAAAAGCATAATGATGATGATTTGGTTAGGGCGATGCGGTTTGCCGGGTCCATGCGAAGACCTGGTAAAAATCACTGAACGAATAAATATTGCTCTAAATGCCTGGAAAACTATTTTTATTTAATTACAGAGCTGTAGATGTTGACGAGGGAAGTGGTGAACCCACACTGAGCTATTAGCTCGTCTGAGGAGGCTGATGTGTGCGGCTCATTTCACTACCTTAACATGCAAACACAACAGCAAATAGAGCCATGCTTTAAATGTCTTAGAACTGATCTGGGAACTGATTCCTGCTGCACCTGTGACACTTGACATTACAAAAAAATCATGATTTTAAATGTTGGATTTATTCTTTACATAGTGTTTGCATATACAGTTGAGGTCAAAAGTTTAAAAACACCTTGCAGAATCTGCAAAATGTTAATTATTTTATGAAAATGTGTTATTTTATTATTTAGTCCTGACTTGAATAAGATATTTCACAAACAAATGTTTACATATAGTCCACAGGAGTTAATAATAGTTGAATTTATCAAAATGACCCTGTTCAAAAGTTTACATACTCTTTTAATACTGTGTTGTTACCTGAATGATCCACATCTGTGTTTTTTTGTTTAGTGATAGTTGTTCATGAGCCCCTTGTTTGTCCTGAACAGTTAAACTGACCGTTGTTCTTCAGAACCTTCAGTCCTTCAGGTCCCACAAATTCTTTGTTTTTCCAGCATTTTTGTGTATTTGAACCCTTTCCAACAATGACTATATGATTTTCATATCCATTTTTTCACACTGAGGACAACTGAGAGACTCATATGCAAATATTACAGAAGGTTCAAACACTCACTGATGCTTCAGAAGGAAACACAATGCATTAAGAGCCGGGGGGTGAAAACTTTTGAACAGAATGGAAATTTGTACATTTTTCTTATTCTGACTAAATATATATATATATTTTTATTTAGTACTGCCCTTCAGAGGCTACAGAAGATAGTTGCATGTTTCTCAGAAGACAAAACAAGTTACGTTTACCCTGATATTCAAATTTAAAAAGTTTTCACCCCCTGGCTTTTAATGCATGTTTTTTTCCTTCTAAGGATCAGTGAGCATTTGAAACTTCTGTAATAGTTGCATATGAGTTTTTCAGGTGTCCTCAGTGTGAAAAGATGGATCTCAAAATCAGACAGTCGTTGTTGGAAACTCTTCAAATACACATATGAACACATACGAGATGCACCTGACATACTGAAATCACAAATACAGATGACAAGGTCTGTTAACATTACGCAGTTTTCCGCCTACTTTTGCATGCTTTTCTGCTCTCAGCAATTTTTCATTCCTCTTTTCATAGCTGTATTTTCTTTGCCTAGCTTTCCCTCTATTCTCCTGTCCTTCAAAAGCAAAGAAGCCCATTTTTGCAAAAATGGGCTATTACGTCACATTACGCATGTTAGTGCAAAAAAAAAAGAAAGTCTGAAATACGTCACATGATGCAAGTTCCGACTGAAAATCAAACGAAAAGTATTATACTGTTTAGTGAGTCACATCCGTTGCTGTCGAGTACAATAATGTGAACTAAGTAGCCTTGATGGCTCTTCATAGAGCTTGTAGTAAAGTAGTCCTAAGGCATGTTATCTGTCTGGAACACTAAAAGGACTGTAGAGCTGAGGAGAAGAGAGAGAGAAAGACACTCCAATAATCCAGAAACCCTTTAAAGTGAAAGATGCTGAGACTTCTGCGTCCCTTTCATATGCTTTAGTGATTCACATGTTAATATATTCCTTTACATAAAAGAGACAAAATTTTATATTTGGATTATATGTATAAACCTTTTAAAGTGTGTATGTGTATGCGTATATATACTTGAAGGGATAGTTGATTTACTCATCCTCAAGCCATCCTAGGTATATATGACCTCATTCTTTCAGACGAATACAATCGGACTTGTATTAAAAAATGTCCTGGCTCTTCCAAGCTTTATAACGGCAGTGAACGGCTGTTGAGATTAAGTGGAAAAATAAAGTGCATCCATCCTTAATAAAGTCTTAATAAAGTTACTGCTCTACATGGCTCTGGGGGGGTTAATAAAGGCCTTCTGAAGTGAATCGATGCGTTCGTAAGAAAAATATTTATCTTTTAAAACCGTGTTTGTCACTTTTGTCACATCATTCATTGGAACGCTGCTCGTATGACACTTAGTGGAAACTAGAGATTATGTTTTTAAGTTTTAAATATGGATTTTTTTCATACAAAATCACATAAATTCACTTCAGAAGGCCTTTGAGAGCAGTCATGGCCTAATGGTTACAGAGTCGGGCTTGTAACCCGAAGGTCGCTGGTTCGATTCCCGCACCAGCAGGAATTGAAGGTGGGGATTGTGAATAAACAGCGCTCTTTCCACCTTCAATACCATGACTGATGTGCCCTTGAGCAAGGCACTGAACCCCCAATTGCTCCCCGGGCGCTGGAGCAATGGCTGCCCACTGCTCCGGGTGTTTGTTCACAGTGTGTGTGTGCGCGTGTGTGTTCACTTCTCACTGCTGTGTGTGTGCACTCGTGATGGGTTAAATGCAGAGGACCAATTTTGACTATGGGTCACCATAGTTGACAGTACATTGTCACTTTCACTTTCACTTTATTAACCCCCAGAGCTATGTGGAGCACTTTTTATCATGGATGGATGCACTTTATAGGACTTCAAAATTTCAACAGCCATTCACTGTCATTATAAAGCTTGGAAGAGCTAGGACATTTTTTTAATATAACTCCAATTGTATTCGTCTGAAAGAAGAAAGTCATATATACACCTAGGAGTGCTTAAGGGTGAGTAAATCATGAGGTAATTTTCATTTTTGTGTGAACTATCCCTTTAAAACTTTGTGTCAGCCCTATTACTATAATATTTTCCTTATTAACTTATAATCGATTCATGTTTGAAAAAAACCTTGACATGGGCAAAATAATATCTCTTCAAAGACAAGCTGGCATCTCCATTTTTAACCACTTTTTTAGCTTTTACAAGCCAACTCTATTACAATTTACTATAAACAATTTTGTACAGTAAACAACAGATTTTTAATTGTAGCATTATAATGATAATCCTAAAAATGGCTATATGAAATGCAAAATTGCAGCTCACTAGATTCTGGTGCAAAGCATCTCCGTCTGATTAGATGTTTAAAATGAAATTTATCCAAAAAATCTCTTCAAAATGAAAAGCATAATTTTATAGTTTGACCCAGCTTTTCTCTTCTTTTTCAGGATATTCAATCATCGGCAAGTCACAAGTGTTACGAGAAAGGGGGGAGGTGACAGTGGAGGAATCAAAAGTGAGAGAGAGAGAGAGAGAGAGAGAGAGAGAGAGAGAGAGAGAGAGCAATGCTGAGCTGAATGCACACAGAGACATTGGTGCTATTTTAAGCCAGTGCGTCTGAAATATGTAGGGAATCAGATCTGAGAATAATCTTCCATTATGCATGCATGTGCAGAATTCTGTATGAAATAAAGCACTGCAAATCAGGGGCGTTTTACACATTCCACTGAAGCATGTGACTCCACTATGGAGCACAGTGCTAAAATAAAACAGCAATCAAGCCTATGGGACTCTTATATGCTAATCAGAAGGGCTTTAAATGTCTATCTCTCTCACACACACACACTCACCTACATAAAAAGAATCCCTACAGATGAACTGAAATAGTATAGAGCTGACAGGAATAGACTGAAAGACTGCCATTTTGGGGTACAGTTGAGTCTGAGTCTTTATTAAAAACGTACTAAATGTTTCTTAAGCAGCAAATTAGCATATTTGCATCAAATGCATGCAGCCTTCCTTCTAAAATCTAAATATATAAATATATAAAAATACACTGAAATTCCCAAATGAGAAACATAGATACACGCATACAAAGAGTACTCTTCAACAAATATCAAAGTCCAAATCAAAGCATGATTAACCAACCTCAAGGGCTCCTTATTACAGCATAAGCCTTTAAGCTGCTATCAGCAGCCACTGAAAATGCAGAGTCAGATATCTGTAACTGCTCTCCACAATCCCATCATTCCCCATTCACTCTGAACTGCCTGACCCCACCGCCAAGCACTCAGATACCTGGAAAACAGACCTGTATTTCACAAACACACACTCACACATAAAATAAGTGATAAGTACCTAGAAGGGGAAGGAGATGAACACAGATTAACAGCAGACACATAAAACCATACTAACTTTCCGATGAACTTGGGCAAAAGGCTTGACCTGATTTTACACATGTAGGACAATGTACGTACGAGTCTCATCATTGGACACTGTAGTTGATATGGGTTTGGTGGTTGGTGAGCTGGTGTGAGTGTCAACTGTGTTAATTATATAATGAAGCCAGTGTTATTCGCTGGGGGGGATGATAGGGCAAATTTAGCTTATTTAAGACAGAGAGGAAGGAGTAATCTCACATCTTCCCACTCACATCAGGTTAATCACAGTGTACACAAACACGCAGTGTGTATCTGAGCTCATTAGCAGCTTTGTGTATTTGTGATTGTGTGAATCAGATGTTTAGGCCTATAGCAGAAGAGACTCTCATGAAGTATAAGGCTCAAAACTACGCAGCACACACACACACAAAGTTTCATAACGGCATGACTAAAGCACTGTGGATGCTCTGTCAAGTGTGCGAATGTGAATCTTTTAGCTTTGCTTGAGCTGTTACAGAAAACACACACACACTTTTGGGTAGTAATTAAATCACATTTGTGCTGTGGAGTTGGATGTTCCCTTCGGACGAATTAAGCTGGACTCTAGCAGTGAAGAAGTGTTAAAGTGGAAGCCGCCTCAGAGCAAACATTAAAAAGATTGTGAGAAATTTTAAAGAGCAAATAGTTTAAGATACAAAGTTAGAATTGTGAAAACCGTCATCATAATTTTGATATAACGCTACAATTATGACAAATAGAGACAGTGAGATACACATTTTGGGTCAAGATTTTTTTGTAAGTATTTAAAGGATTAGTTCACTTTCATAACAAAATTTCCCAATAATTTACTGACCCCTATGTCATCCAAGATGTTCATGTCTTTTGTTCTTCAGTCAAAAAGAAATTTAGGTTTTTAAGGAAAATATTCCAGGATTTTTCTCCATAAAGCCAACTTCAATGGTGCCCAACAGAAAATTGTAGTTTCAGTGCATCTTCAAAGGGCTCTACACGATGCCATCCAAGGTATCTTGGTCTTGTCTAGCAAAATGATTGGTCATTTTCTAAAAAAAAATTACAAATTATATATTTTTTAACCACAAATACTGGTCTTGCATTAGCTCGTCTTCATGCATTCCGTAATCATGCATGTGTGAAGTAGGCAGAAGTTACTGACCAAGTGTTTACAAAGTGAACATGCAAAGAACGTCAAACGTCCTTTACAAAACAAGGCAAAACAACGATGTCGGACGATTTTGGAGGATGCATTGAAACTGCAATTTGGACCTTCAACACACTGGCCACCACTGAAGTCTACTAAATGGAGAAAAAACCTTAATTTCTTTTTGCCTTAAGAACGAAAGACATGAACATCTTGGATGACATGGGCGTGAGTAAATTATCAGGAATTTTTTATTCTGTAAGTGAACTAATCCTTTAATACTTTTATTCATCAAGGATGCAGTAAATTGATCAAAAATGACAGTAAAGGCATTTATAATGTTACATTCAATAACTTCTATTTCAAATAAATGTTGTTTATTTGAAATTTCTATTCATCAGAGAATTCTGAAAATAAAAAAAATACAACACTGGTAAGTAATTTCTTGAGCACTGAATTAATATAAAATATTAAAAATGTACGAAATATTGAAAAAGAAAGGAGTTATTTTAAATTGTAACAGTATTTTACAATATTACTGTTTTTACTGTATTTTTTGATAAAAAAGAAATTAAAAGATAAATAAAAACAGCCTTTTTAAAAAAAAAAAAAAATTTGAACAGCAGTGTAGAAACATCACAGTTCTAAGATTATGAAGTCTTAAAGGGTTACTCCACCCCAAAATGAAAATTTTGTCATTAATCACTTACCCCCATATCGTTCCAAACCCGTAAAAGCTTCATTTGTCTTCGGAACACAAATTAAGATATGTTTGATGCATTCTGACAGCTCTCTGGCTGTCCCATAGACAGCAACGTAATTAACACGATCAACGTCCAGAAACTTAGAAAGGAGAACGGTAAAATAATCAATGTGGCATCAGGGGTTCAACCGGAATTTTACGAAGCTACAAGAATACTTTTTGTATGCAGAGAAAACAAAAATAATGACTTTATCCAACAATTCATCTCCTCCACATCACCCTAGCATCATTTTCGAGAGTATCTACTGAACGCAAACAGCGCATGCTGTTTTGTGTCAGCTGCGCCATGCAGATACAATGATTTGATTTGAACGAAAACAACATATCCATCCTACACAGAACAGCATACTATGGCATACTATGGTTACTATGGTGTTCAGAAGGTTTCTAGGTTGTACAAACTCATGCCCAGGTCTCAAATCATTGCACTAACCTTAATTTTTCAGAAATAACCCACAATCATGTTAACCTTAGCAAACATTGCTAATATATATAAGTTACGCTGAATTACACCTCCCCTCAAACTTTTAATTTTGAATTAAGTCATTAATGAATATGTTTTTTTGATGTTGTTGTACATAAAATCCTTTTTTGTGACAAGAGAAAAGCAGGATTCTGTTGAGCACTGTCATTGTACATCTACTTTTTGCAACACATTGTTTCAAATCAACAGCTACATAGAGAAGCTCTGTAACTCCTCAGCAACAAAGCGGGTTCATTTACTCTCTACATGACACTATAATCAACACACAAAGACCCGGGAAGCTTTGTCTCTTAAATCAGACATGTGGCGTCTTTGGAAAACTGTACCTAAAACAACGCATGTTGATCTGGTTTGATTGCCAGAATATTTAAACAGAGGGCCATGCTTAAATCTGCAGAGATGGCCCTTTTATTTCAGTTAAGTTTACTTAACCTCAAATTGTTTCAAACCTGTAAGACCTTCGTTCATCTTTGGAACACAAATGAAGATATTTCTGATGAAATCTGAGAGCTTTCTGACCCTGCATAGACGTTCAAGGTCCAAAAAGGTAGTAAGGGCATCGCTGAAGACATTGTTGAATAAAAACACAATTTTAGCTCTCTTACGTGCAAAAAGTATTCTCGTAGCATCATAAATGAGAATCTTTTCTCTATTAAACACAAAAGATCGTTTGAAAAAAGCTGGTAACTAAATGACGATAGCAGTTGACTTCCAAAATACTATGGAAGTCAATGACTACCATGAGCTGTTTGGAACAACTTGAGGATGAGTACATGATGACAGTTTTTCCATTTACTATCTCTACAAAGACGCCATGTAATAAAAACACAGTTTTATGGCTTTAAAGGCCATCGAAGATGATAAGAATAATCATAACTATAAAGTTTTTATAATCATTCTATAATTCTATGAGAAACAGGGACATCCAAGCTGAAACTAAAACAATAACCACAAAAAGGAACAATATAATAAGAACTGCTTTCAGAATTATTTTTTTCCATGACGAACAATAAAATCAATGACAGCCAATCAGAATTCAGTTAAAAAAGCTTGACTCAACCTGCACTAAGGGGCGTGTCCAATTCATTTAATCCAATTAAAGGGATAGTTCATTAAGTACTCACCCTCATGCCATTCCAAACTCGTAAGGTTTTCGTTTCTTAAAATTAAGATATTTTTGATGAAATCCGAGAGAATTACGATTGAACCACTGATGTCACATGGACTATTTTGTTGATGTTCTTGGTACCTTTCTGGACCTTGAATGTGGTAGGACCCTTGCTGTCATGGAGGGTCAGAGAGCTCTCAGATTTCATCAAAAATATCTTTATTTGTGTTCCGAAGATGAATAAAGTTCTAAGAATTTACATTTTTGGGTGAACTATCCCTTTAAATGCATTCTACTGTTAAGTAAACTATAGCCTACTAGAAACACATACTGGATTGGATCAATGAGCGCTACTGTACATACAAAGCAGTGTGAGGTGATAAATATGGAGGCGTCTTGGCAAGTGAGTATTGGTTAGTGTCTAGGGCACTAGGCCTCAGGGACGTCTTCATTAAGCTCATGACATATTGGGGCTGCAAACCTCCATTCTCCAGGCCTTTCCAGACCCCCTCAAGTCTGCGTGTTAGAGAGAGGACCATATCGCTCTCCTGTGATACGTTAATTACCTCCTGCAGACAGAGTCCATACACAATTCAGCTCTTGTAGGAGTCAGGGGAGTGGGGCTCTCTTCCCCAGTCAAACAGCAATTTACTCCTCTGCCTCTCTTTGGTTCTCTACCTCTCTGTCACCCAATCTATTTCTATCTCTTCCTCTCTATCTCTCGCTCCAAATAAGCTGTCGTATCCATTCACTTTTCATCATTCCGGTGCACTAGGGCTTTATCTCTAGTTTACAGCTCTTTGGAAAATTCAGCTTCTTCTTCAAACGCTGTGAGTGTATTGAGTGTGTCTATGGATGTTACTTCAACTATGAGCACTTTTTCTTTGTTTTCTAAATCAAATGTTTCAGATTTCATCTCAAGCTCTTCACAGATAGCGTTGTCTCCTTGGTAACCAAGTACTAAGATTTGATAAGCGACAAAAAGCATGAATTCTTTGTAAGCTGCGTAGTTGCACCCAAACTCACACTTAAAGGGATAGTTCACCCAAAAATGAAAATTCTGTCATGAATTATTCACCGTCGTG
The DNA here is from genome assembly GCF_022985175.1 of Labeo rohita. Lineage (NCBI taxonomy): Eukaryota > Metazoa > Chordata > Actinopteri > Cypriniformes > Cyprinidae > Labeo > Labeo rohita. Next base: position 32,898,659 of record NC_066872.1, on the reverse strand, counting down.
CCGTTCCAAACCCGTAAGGCCTTCGTTCATCTTCAGAACACAAATTAAGATATTTTTGATGAAATCCGAGAGCTTTCTGACCCTGCATAGACTGCAGTGCAACTGACACATTCAAGGCCCAGAAAGGTAGCAAGGACATTGTTGAAGAAATTGTTGAATAAAGTGATTATTTTTGTTTTCTTTGCACATGAAAAGTATTGTCGTAGCTTTTTAATATTACAGTTAAACCAATGCTGTCACTTGAACTTTATTAATGCTGTTCTTACTAACTTTCTGGGGCTCGAAAGTGTCAGAAAGCTCTTGGATTTCATCAAAAATATCTTAATTTGTGTTCTGAAGATGAACAAAGGTCTTGACGTGAGGGTAAGTAATTAATGACTGAATTTTCATTTTGATGTGAACTACATTTTCTACACTTCACCTTTAAAGACATCATCACTACACAACGTCACATCTTCCATATGATCAGACCAAGCACGCCAAGCAATGTCGTTTGAATGAGCGGCCGCGGCATTAAATTACTGTGACGTATTGGGCGAGCAGATGTTTGGTATGTAGCACACCTCATTAGCTTCCTCTGCCCTTCTTTCCACTTCTTAGCGGGGCTGGGAGAGGCAGAGCAAGCAGCCTGGAGCCTTGGGCATCTTGGGTTGCCATGTCCTCTAATGTTACATCAGCTGTAGTTCCTGTGTCCTTATTTTGAACTTCATGCTGTATAGGCCAATTAACAGCACCCATACATTTTCCACCTCTACAGCACCTGCTGCCGAGACTCAAAATAGATTGATGGAAAGAAAAACGCAGCAATTTCAGAAATGCTATGATGCTGAAAACAAAAAACGTAGGCTTGGGTTAGTATGAGTCGCACGGTTTCATGCTATGCCCCCTAGACACCTCAGGCCAACTTCAGAGCCATGTTAAACCCAGTTTTGAACTGAAAGAATTGAAGTCCATTTTCTAGGACTTAACTCAGTCCGTTTTCAACTCAGACAACCCGAAGCTGAAAAATCTTTGGGTTCAGTTCGCTGTTTTTGGAAGGAGTTTTGAAAGCTGCGGTCAAGAACGTCTCGGAAGAGAAAGAACCAAAGACCTCTTTATCTTCAGAACAGCCAGAGAGTCTAATCCTGAGATCAACACAAACCAAGAGTTCAAATACAGAAACATCCACATTAATATATGGGTACATTTGAGAACTCACACATGCTCCTTATTAAATGTGTGGAGAATAACATTTATCACCCTGTGTGCATACACAAAAAAGGTTTTCTTCAAATGCGCTCTTAAACATAATGGTTCTTTACTGGCATTAAAGGAATAGTTCATCCAAAAATGAAAATTACCCCATTATTGACTCACCCTCAAGCCATCCTAGGTATATATGACTTTCTTCCTTCAGACAAATTCAGTCAGTTATATTAAAAAAAAGTCCTATGAAGTGTATCTATCCATTATAAAAGGTACTCCGCATGGCTCAGATGGGTTAATAAAGGCCTTCTGAAGTGAACTGATGCATTTATGTATATGTTATCCATATTTAAAATGTTATAAACTGTAACTGTAGCTTCCGCTAACTGTTGTACACGCGTTCACAAGAAAGTGATGACGTAGGACGTAGGTGCAGTGCAGGCTTCGGTGAGTATATGCCAATCTCTCGAGAACCAAGATTTGTTTACAGCAAAGAAAAAAAAGCAGTCTCCTCTTAGCCTATATTGAAATATAATATGTTGTGCATACAACAGTTAGCGCAAGCTAGAGATTACAGTTTAAAAAATTTTAAATATGGATATTTATATATTAACATAAAGGTAACACTTTGCCTCAAAAGGCCTTCATTAACCCCCCGGATTTGTGTGGAGTACTTTTAATGATGGATGGATGCACTTTATTGGACTTTAAAATCTCAACAGCCATTCACTGCCATTATAAATCTCGGAAGAGCCAGGACATTTTTTAATATAACGCTGATCGTATTCATCTAAAAGAAGAAAGTTACTAACAGCATTACTTTTTTCAGTAACGAGTATTCAAACGAATTACTGTTTCCCCTGTTGCCGTTACTGACAATAAAATGCAGCACTACTATAATTTTCACGCTGCGTTCTTCTTCTGAGGTAAATTCTGGCTTATTCCTCTCAGCGCATCTTTTTCCAGAACCAAAAGTAGCCGAGATGAACTTGATGAATGTTCATGTTTGTTTACGGAGGCAATGTGGGTATTTACCTACATGTCCTCGCATCTCACTTGGATGTTTACAATTTAAAAAGGGGAGCTGCTCTTTGGCATGATTACATTAGCAGTGAGTTTAGACGGTGAAAACTGGAGCTCGACGGTGCTGATAGCCTTGTGGTTAGTGCGCCGACATATAACTGCGCTTATGGTGACCCAAGTACGATTTCCGTCTCGAGGTCCTATGTGGATCCCACTCCCCTCTCTCTACCCAATACTTTCCTGTCATCTCTCCACTGTCCTGTCTCAATAATAAAGTAACAAAAAGCTAAAAAAAATTACTTAAAAAAAAAGGAGCTCGCGTTGGTATCATACGGATTTTCAACGTGACTTACTTCATTGAAAAGTAGACATTTTAAGCTTTCTATACATATATTTCTCATGTCTGTGAGGCACGTATTCGTGGAGATTCAGGTTGTTTTATTTACGTGTCTGTGAAGAGAGGTGATGGAGACCGAGATGACATAAGCGCACACTGTTTACTTATTTTATTTTACAAAAGCACCTGTTATTATGATGTTTTTCATGTCCGAGGGTTAAAGCGACCCTAGTAACGTGATATTTAGGCCCTGGAAGGTGTCTCTCACATTGTCCCAAAGCAACATTAAAACAGTGTAGATTAGTGTACAATGTTTTATTCATTTACTATATTTAATATTGCGGGCATCCAAGTTATTTGACATATTTGAACTTTTTTTAAAACACATTTTAAAACACATAGTTACTTTCCCTGGTTACTTTTTAGTTACTAAATAGTTACTTTTATAACGATGTAACTTTGTGAGAAGTAACTAGTAACTTTAACTAATTACTTTTTTAAAGTAACGTGCCCAACACTGGTCATAAGTAGCATTGGTATATTTGTAGCAATAACCAACAATACACTGTATGGGTCAAAATGATTGAATTTTCTTTTATACCAAAAATCATTAGGATATTATTTATAGATAATGCTCCATGGAGATATTTTGTAAATTTACTACCATAAATATATTAAAACGTAATTTTTGATTGACAACTTTAAAGGCGATTTTCTCAGTATTTTGATTTTCCTGATTTTCAAATAGTTGTATTTCGGCCAAATATTGTCCTATCCCAACAAACCATACATCAGTGGAAAGCATATATATTCAGCTTTTTTAGTTTATGTATAAATCACAATTTTAAAAAATTGACCCTTATGACTAGTTTTGTTGTCCATATTTGTGGACACAAATAAAAATAAAATTAATGTAAATATCTAAGTGTTTAAGTTGCAAAAAGCTACATAAAAATATTCATAATGTTATTTCCACCACATATTCTATTCATTTATCATGACCAGTTAGAAAGAAAATGTGCATGTATGTTTGCTGTTATAAATGACTTTTGTGAAAAATGTGTATAATCTAAAATATCACTTAGCCAATGATGCCCATGCTTAAATAAACACCCATAAACTTTTTTCTTTCTTTTTTTTTTTTTTCATGCAACTGAATGTAGAATGCTGGTCATATTTTCAAAGGATGCAACTGAAACTTTTAAAGAGTGGGCTGAGCTTAAATAGGGAGGTTTTTGTTTAGGGCGGCTTAAGCCAGGAACACTGACATATGTGAGGGCTAGAGGAAACAGAACACTTCTAGACAATGAGGTGTTTCTGTCGTGTATGTGTATGTGTATGTGTGTGTGTGTGTGTGTGTGTGTGTGTGTGTGTGTGTGTGTCTATTAGAGCTCTGCTTGCACACCTGCCGCCCCACTGTCTGGCAGTCACCTCTACCCACACGACACATACACACACTCTCACACACACTGACAAAGGTAGACAGATGGGCTGATGAGAGAGAGCGGGAGAGAGGGAGAGGGTAGAAAGCAGACGTGTTTGTTGTTTCCTCTGGCCTTGGGCCTCGCACTGTGCACACACAGACCGTGGAACAAAACCAAACACGAATTTGTCCAGTTTATCACACAGACGATTCATGGGAAGGCTTCATAGCAGCCCCTGATGACAGAGTGCTGAACAAAAGCCAACCTGTTTATCTTAAAGCCAACAGTACATGGCATACACAATACACACACACACTACACTATGACTTTGAGCTTTGTATATATATATATATATATATGTATATAAATGTATATAATGTATGTATATATATAATATATTATGTGTGTGTATGCATGCATGTACATATGTATATGTGTATATATATATATATATGTGTGTGTGTGTGTGTGTGTGTGTGTGTGTAGTATTTAGTTTATTGCATTATTTATACATAATATACATAATATCATCGTATTTTATATTTTCTTAATACGTGAATGTGAATTTTAAATACATTTTAATAAAAAAGGGTTTATTACTTTGAATTGCTTACATAAAATGCAATATTTGATTTTTCAGTATCATACACTTTCTTTCTTTCATTACATAAAACATTCACTGATTTACTAAATTACTCATTTGAAAAAATAATATTTATTTTGAACATAGTGTCATCTTATTTAATAAACACATGAATGTGATTTTTTTTAATTTTCAATAAATAATATTTTTAGTTTATTACTTGAATTGTTTACTTGACAAAATAATACTATTTTGAACATAAAAATCTTTAAATACATAAAATATTATATACAAATATTTACTGGTTTGTTGAATTACGCAGTTTACAAAATACTATTTATTTTAAACAATGTCATTATTATTTTCTTATTTAATAAATACATGAATGTATTTTTTTATTTGATTTTTTTTTTTTTTCAATTTTTATTAAATAGTATTTTTTGGTTTATTATTTGAATTGCTTACTTGACAAAATATTATTTTGAACGTAAAAATGCCGTCTTCTATTATTTATTTATAAACAAACATACACATTTACATTTATTGAATAATTTGTTTAACAAAATAATATTTATTTTGTACAATGTCATTATAATTTTTTTTATTTAATAAATACATGAAGGTGATTTATTTATTTATTCTTCTTTTTTTTTTTTTTTTTTTCCCAATTTGTATTCAATTGTATTTTTTGGTTCATTATTTTAATTGCTTCCTTGACAAAATGTTATTTTGAACATAAAACATGCAGTCTTCTATTATGTATTTATAAACAAACATACACATTTACATTTATTGGTTTATTAAATAATTTATTTAACAAAATAATATTTATTTTGAACAAAATGTCATCTTTTTTACTTTCTTATTTAATAAATACATGAATGTGAATTTTTAAATACATTTTTTAATAAATATTATTTTTGTTTTATTATTTGAATTGCTTACTTGACAAAATAACACTATTTTGAACAAAAAAATGCAGTCTTCTATATTTATTTATTTATTTACTTATTTATTAACAATATTGGTTTATTGAAATACTTATTTGACAAAATAATATTTACATTGAACATAATGTCATCTTATTTATTTATTACTTGAATTGTTTACTTGACAAAATAATACTATTTTGAGCATCAAAATGCAATCTTTTCTTTCTTTCTTTCTTTCTTTCTTTCTTTCTTTCTAATACATAAAATCAAAAACAAATATTTGCTGGTTTATTGAATTACATAAAATAAAACGTATTCGTGAACATAATGTCATCTTTATTATTTTCTTATTTAATAAATACATGAATGTGATTTTTAAAATTTTTAATAAATAATATTTTTTGGTTTATTACTTAAATTGCTTACTTGACAAAATATTTTTTTGAAAAAATTCGTAAAAATGCAGTCTTCTAGTATTTATTTATAAACAAACATACAAACATTTATTGGTTTACTGAATTATCTTTTTATTTTCTTATGCAATAAATACATGACTCTAAATTTTTTTTTATTAATTTTCAATAAATAATATTTTTTGGTTTTTCATTTGAATTCCTTACTTGACAAAATAATACTATTTTGAACATAAAATGCAGCGTTCTATATTTATCTATCTCAACCACATCTAGATATAAAAGACCTCACCAAACAAACAAAAAAAAAGGTTGTAGTCTGAAAGGTAAATATCATGTATAAAATTATCCTTGGCTTTCTATACACAGTAATATATGTTGCAGCTTTTGACAATATATATATCTGTGGGATAATACAATAATAAGTGTGGGAACTGGATGAAAAGGATGATGTGTAGGTAAGCTACTCTCTTTCATTTTCTCCCTGCATGCTGCCGCCACACTAATTTAGTTAGAGGATAATTACTCTGCCATCACCTGCCTTTATCCACTCTAATTGCATTCTGTAATCACCACACGACCATACGAGAGACTAAATTTGGCATTCGCACATTAAAATCCACAGCATAAACGCATTAGAAATGAATTTCAGGTAATCGCCATAACCTTGCCCCCACCTCTCTGTCCCTTGTTGCTTTTTTAAATTATTCATCAACTCTTTTGTTTATCAATTTTTTTGATTTTCTCTTGATTTAATTTTGCTTTTAGCACAACTGACCCCTCCTCCCCCGGCGTGGTCCGTCAACAGCACTGCAGTCACATGAAAGACAAGAAACAGGTTTGGCAAATTGAAAAGACTTAACAATTTAACAACAATTTAATTTTTTTCCCTGTTTAATGAGTAACGTTTTAATTGCAGAATCATGTCTGCGCTCAAGCGGCGAGGATAAACGGGGCTATTGTATGCGCCTGTGATGTCTAAATGCCACAGCACTGCTGCTTAGCTCCTCTCTGACACGCGCATAATTAGTTTTCTGAGCCACGGTCGGATTGGGGGCACTTCTCTCAACATGGCGGTGCCATCTGTCGAGATGCCAGCCGTTCTATACCTCTTTTCTCCAGCTCAGGCTTTCAGAAGGAGAAAGGAAGAGGTATGACATTTTACACAAGTACGGTACGCTGTGATGTACCGTTACATTGTTTTAAACCATTAGAGGCATAATTAATATAGTTTTTTGCTGTGAGGAACATCAGATGTCTTGAATTAGCTATTATCTAACAAAATTATCATTGACTGACAAGTACCTTGAGCTAGTTTATAAATATAACAATAAATTATTTAATCCCTTTAAATAAATTATTTATCCCTTTGGATTCTGGCCATAAGGACTATATCCAACATTTAAAATTATATTAGCATTTTTATTACCATATATATATATATATATATATATATATATATATATATATATATATATATATATATTATAATTATTATTTTTTATTACTATATTATTTAATATTTTTTAATGTAATTTATTTAATTTGTTTTCATGGGTATATCTAGAATTCAGAATATTATATTATATTGCTACTACTGCTGAGTAATTTCATTACAACAAATGTTACAAGAAATTCATAGTCAAAAAAAAAAAAAAAAAAATATATATATATATATATATATATATATATTTTTTTTTTGTTTGTTTTTTTTTTTTTTTCCTTAAATGTAATTTATTTATTTTTCTTGGGTTTATGTGATATTCTAAATATTTGGATATTATATTATATTATCAACAGTGCTGGATAATTTAACACTAAAATTAAATAAACAAATATTACAATAAATTCATAGTAAAATAAAACACACAACATAAATAAAAAATTATAAAGAATTATATTATATTATATTATTTTATATTATATTATATTATATTATATTTTTTATTTATTTTTCCTGGGTATAATCTAATAGAATAGAATAGAATAGAATAGAATAGAATAGAATAGAACAGCATTTGAATATTATATTATATTATATTATATTATATTATATTATATTGTATTGTATTGTATTGTATTATATTGCATTATATTGTATTATATTATATTATATTATATTATATTATATTATATTATATTATATTATATTATATTATATTATCAATAGGGCTGGATAATTTAACACTAAAAATTAAATACATTTTACAATAAATTAATAGTCAACAAATAAAAATGTAGAAAAAAATATTATACAATTTTATATATTTTATACATTTTATAGTTTTATATATTTTTATATATTTATTTATTTATTTATTTTTCTTGGGTATAATATAATATAATTTTCAAATTATAAAATATTATTTTATATTATATTATATTATTGTATGAGCCTGAGAGTTATTGTTTTGTTTATGCACTTATGTATTATTATATTATATTATATTATATTATATTATCAATACTGCTGGGTAATTTAATACAATAAATAAATAAGTAGTTGAAACTTACAATACATAAATAAAAATGTAGAAAATGAAAGCAGAGATTTCTGAACACAACACTAAAAGCCAAGTGTGAAATAAGACCCAGGCATTTACTTCATCTAATTTCTTGCAATATAATAGCTCATATATTCACAAAATTGCTCTGTGCAATCAAAGAGTTTGACTCATAAGAGACACAAATGATACTGTCATTACTTATTTGCGCATAGCGTGACAAACATTTTAATCTTATGCCAGATTATGCGAAACATGACACTGACTATGATGTTTTGGAGTGTTACGTAACGCTCGCTGTGAAACGCCAGAGTCACGGATAGCTGGTCTGCCAGTCTGGCTTGCAAAGATGATGAAATGTAATTAAACAGGGCAGGATCTCGCTGCCACTGAAACGATGCACATTATATGGGGAGACGGTGTGAAAAGGGTTTTACAAGCGTAGTGAGTCATAAATGCCCTATTTTTTTTTTTTTTTTTTTTTTTTTTATAAAAAGTATACACATTTTATATTATGGAGTCAATACACTGAATATATTCACTATACTGCTACTTTTAACACATTTATATTTATTTACACAATTTTTTAAAAACAATTTTATTCATGGCAAAAAAAATTGGTTATCAAGCATCTAAACATCAAATGTGTAATACAGCAGTTTTTTTTTTTTTTCTTAATTTGCAAAAAGTATGTTTTTTGTTATGCTATCATGTTTTTATTGTGTTTGTTAGCTGTATTTTTAAGTCATTTCTACTTCATTAGAATAACCCATCTGCAGTTTGGTCGAGATTAATTGGAATGCATGAAGAAAAAACATGATTTTTGCAAATTGTTAAAAACTCTGTTTTTGCAACTGAACTCTTCATATATACACACACTATATATATATATATATATATATATGTATTCTGTACAAAACATCATGAGTTATCATACCTTTTAAACAATGATGTACAAAAAAAAATTCAGTGTAAAAATTTCATGTCATTAAAAGACTTTAAATCTTTATCAGTTTGTACCACTTTCCTTCAAATCAATATGATATACCCTTTTGTCAGTTTTAATCACTTAAAAATAAAAAAAAAAAAAAATGTATGATCACTTATTCCTTTATGTTTTAATAAGTTCAGGTCAGAATAAATATGTTAAATAAATAATAAATATATTCTATTGCTGAATAACGATGGAACATTATTTTGCCCATATTTTGATATTTTATTTTCACAGACGTTATCTGAAATAGGGGTCGAACGATTATTACAGATCCAAGTAAACCGATATATATGTCTGGTGTAAAAATTAAAATTAATGCAAAAAAAAATTAATAACAAGGGCTCAGACAAAAACTTTCTTTAAATGCATTTAAATTAATTTACTGGCAAATCGGTTTTGCAAATGACCGATACTGATAACCATAAAAATGCAGGTCAGGCCGATAATCGGTCAACCCCTAATCTAAAACAAACATGCACTTGATGTGCATTTAATATGTTTTCTGTGTATATAAAATCACTAAAATGTAATTTAATGTGGTCAGTCAACAGGATGTGTCATCTTTGACACTATATACATTTTTTATACACTATATAAAATATATGTCAAAATACATGTGATGGCGGACACAGACGACATAAATCGTGGGCAGTCTGTGACGGACATGAGGACATTGGCTGGCCTGCCAATGGCTCACTGGAGGGTTCACAATAATAAAACATGAAGCCCAATAATAATATATAGAGCAGCTCCCAGATGCACAGGCTGTTTGGAAAGTAGAACGAGAGATGAGCGGCTATTACATTCACTCAGTGAGGCTGACCGCAGTTGGCATGTATGTCTTAGCTGTGTGAGTGCTGTATGAGATAAACTATTGAGCTTTATCTATTAAATGTAAAAAATGTACTTTATATACTTTCCTTTTCATTATAGCCTAACCTTTGCACGTTTCAATGTGTGTGGATACAGAAGTCAGTTCATAAGACCTACTGCTCCCTAACAATTCAACCTTATTAACATGAATTTATTCATCTAATTTGCATATGGTAATATGCAAGGTGATTAAAGAGTAAAAATGAAAAGGTAAGCTGTTTCCGGCTAATAAGCAAGACCTTCAGAATGAGTTTGCCCAGGCAGCAGTGAGCACATTTTAAATGTCCAGGAAGCATGGGAGTCTGAGATTGTCAAGGCATTTCTGAATGCACTTAGTAGAGAATGATTGCGGTGTTATTTCAGAGGCGCGCTCTCACAGCGCTCGTGTTTATACTTAATGACTGGCCACGACTCCGGTTCACTGACTCATTCGTCGCATACATGCAACAAAAGCAAGACTACGCAAGTTATACGTGGGTACTGGGGAAAAAAAAGTATTCCAAAAGGCTTTTTGACACAAGTATGGCCACACTTAGTCTTAAAATCAAAAGAAATCTATAGTCTTTTAAGGCAAGACACTACAGGCAATTTTTTTTTCCTGCACTGGTCAATTTTGGGCTATTTGGATTGATTAATGTGTTGTTTCAGACTAGTGGAAAGAAGACATTTAAAATGCACTTTAGGATGTTATTTTATTACCTACGTTATCTATATTTATTACACTTCAATCACAATAGATTTATTTAAAGGCTGTAGTATCTATATACACTAAACTGAAGGTTTTTTATATATTGTCTAATACATTTTCACAAAAACATGGTTAAAATGTCTTATTAATTTATTTTAATTTAGTTTTTTATCCTGTCTGCTGACAGTATTTTCTCATTTATGGAGTGATAAAAACAGATATCCGAAATTCACTCTATAAAAACTTTTAATTTTAATATATCAACAAAATGAATGCATATTTAATTAGATAATGCCTCTTTTGCATATTTAAACATACAATTTCAGAAAATGTGTAATATAAAAAAATGTGTGTAATCAATCAAAAGGCGAAGTATGCTTAAAAACCTCCCTTTTTCTTGTTTTTCCCTAAGCACAAAAAAAAAAAGGTAATAAAACTTTTGGGTGAAATAATGCACATTTATAACATGGAACAATGGCAATCAAATATTTAATATTAGAGGAGTATTATTTATTAATTATTTATTTATATATCATTTATGTATTTATACAAACAATTAATATATTTATAATAATATTAATGGTTATTAATAGAAATTATAAAATCTTGTATAACATAACATAACATAATATAATATAACATAATACAATATAACAGAATATAACATAATATAATATAATATAATATAATATAATATAATATAATACAATATAACAATATAATATAATACAATATAACAGAATATAATATAATATAATATAATATAATGTAATATAATATAATATAATGTAATATAATATAATATAATGTAATGTAACATAACATAACATCATATAATATAATACAATATAACATAACATAACATAACATAATATAATATAATATAATATAATATGATATAACATAATGCTGCCATCACTGCTTGGTGACTTAATTAAACCAATATAATATAATATAATATAATATAATATAATATAATATAATATAATATAACATAATATAACGTAACATAACATAACATAATATAATATGATATAACATAATGCTGCCATCACTGCTTGGTGACTTAATTAAACCAATATAATATAATATAATATAATATAAAGATAGATTAGTTAACGACAATTAGATAATAAGACATACACATTTTGCTTCACCCAATTATTGTATGCAATTTCATAATTGGTCAAATTAAAAAAAAAAAAAAAAAAAAAAAAAAAGTTGTAGTAGTAAATAATTAAATAAATAAACAAATAAATAGTGATTGACCAATACCCTGAATATTAGGACACATGGTGGTTACAGTCCTGATAGTAAGCACTGAATAAAGATATGAAAATACATGACACAGCTCAAACGTCTATCATGACAAACCTAAAAAAGCTTTCAAGAAAATCAGCTCACTGTTTTGAGACACAGCCAGAGTGAGATCTCAAAATCAGGCTGAATGACACACACAAGGGCACGCATGGGACATGATGTTCCCTCAAGCATAAAGACGACGAATCACATTTAATTTAAATCATTCAATAAAAAATTCAGTCTCTTCACTGGCAACAAACGCTGTCATGCTTTTATCCAGGTGAACAGCACTGCATGATTTGAAAGCAAAATGCAACATTACTTGACCTCAAGCTTGACCTACTTATAATACACCGCAAGAAAACCAGGTTAATGCTGTGTGTCTGACAAAGAGAATGAGGCTGAAATAGGAGATACAGTTGTGTCTCAGCGAATGGCAGCCAATGTCACTCAGATATAAGGCTTATTAAAAACCTGCACGACTGCTACATAATTAGATTAAGTAAATCCGCTTCTTTTAAAAATTAATATAAGGAAGGTCAAAGGAGTGGAATAGGAAGGTGCTGCTACAGGATGGCTCGAAAATTTTATAGACCAAAAGACCCCTAATATAAGAAGCTAGAATTCATCTGTGACACTATGCATTACATTATTTAATGCTTATCAGATCATTAATGTTCATGTATATTCAAATGGCTGATATTGGACAGTATTTCAAATCAAAATTTCCATCCATATTTTGGATGTTTCTGAGGTCACACAATGACCGCTGGCAGCTCATGATGTCACTGCTGATGTAATGCTCTGCAACCAATCAAGATCCTCCTACGCAAGCAATGATGTGTGCAAAAGGCTTCAATAGAAGATAGTTCAGACTCTCAAGTTCAAGCAAGCTGTGTGTATATAATCACTCAGGCAAGTGCCAAAAGGCATTCAAGGACACATCCTGTTGCAATTTGTGTATTTGTGGAAATATAGACACAAAACAGGATTCTTCAAGGAAAACCTTACTTGAATTCACAGAGTTGCCCAAAAGTGCATTTGGACATTTAAGCCAAACTTTAAAAAGTATGAATGTCACTGCATTACATAACAAAAAATTACATTTATTTTAAAGAAATACAGTGTAAACACATGGCAAAACAGTTCATAAAAATAAGTTTGCTGAAAAGAATTTGGGATAATTTCTGGTTGCCAAATGTTAGTGGAACGTGTCTGCTTAAAATAAATAAATAAAAATACAGAAAAAATATTATAGTAAAAATCTGTTAATTTGTTATCTAACCATATGCAGTAAAAAAAACAAAAAAAACAAAACAGTATAAACTCTATGCAATTTCAATGTTTTTGCAAGTAAAACTCTATATAATTTACATTTGGACACTTAAGACACACTTTTAAAAGTCATTGCATTACATAACAAAAAAAAAAAATCACATTTATTTTAAAGAAATGTAGTGTAAACACACATCAGGCAAAACAGTTCACAAAAATAAGTTTGGGATGTTTTTTGGGAATGTATTTGGGATGATTTGGGTTGCCAAATGTCTGAGTAAAAAAAAAACCAAATATACAGAATAAAAGAAAATACTATAGTAAAAATCTGTTAATTGGTTATCTAACCCTACATATTGAAAAAACTATATAATATAATAAATTATATGGGTTGACCGATTATCGACCTGACTGATTATCTGCGCCGATGTTAAGCATTTTTATGGTTATCGGAATATGCCATTTTCAAAACTGATTTGCAGATAAAATAATTTAAAAGCATTTAAAGAAAGATTTGTCAGAGCCATTGTTATTCTTAATTTTGATATTAATTTTAATTTTTACACCAGACATACATATCGGTTCAAAATATCGGTTATTGGTCTACTTTTATAATCTGTAAAAATCTGTATCTTTTGACCCCTAATAAAGGATAATATATTACTACCAGCACTGATGGGTGATTGATTTCCAAATGTTAGTGGAACATGTATAACACTTGACATATGTTTATGGTTGATAAAATGGTTTTTAATCACTACATTAGGATGTTTTGTGTTACATTTTATTTTATGGACTATATTAACGATGTCCTTACTACCTTTCTGGGTTTTGAACGTGTCAGTTGCATTGTTGTCTATGCAGGGTCAGAAAGTTCTCGGATTTCATCAAAAATATCTTAATTTGTGTTCCGAATATGAACAAAGGTCTTACGGGCTTGGAACGACAGAATTTTCATTTTTGGGTGAACTATCCCTTTAATACAAAAATGTGAAGAACTTCACTTGAGGTTGTTCTCCTAGGACACCTGTGAACCTGTGAACATTTCAACCTGTCGTGATAACAATGATGAGGCTTGTTAACCACACTGTATGCATCCTCGGTCAGACAATGTGGTTGTGTCTCTCAGTAACGAAAGAAAAAAACCCCATAATGCCTTTTCCTTCTCTTTCTCACCATTGGAGACAGAACAGAATGTTGTTCCTGTAGTGTGACCATCTGTGGGCACAGCAGCGCGGATTGTGCCTCTGACTCCAAACACACACTTAGCTAGGCGGAGTGGACGGTGTATTTCACTCTCACAGGGACATCTCACACACCAGGGAGTCCAGGTGGACTCATCAGTCTCCCACTGCTACATAAGACAGACATGTAGAGGGGGAGTGGGGAGGAACAAGGTCAAAGTGATGGAGATTAATAAAAAGGAGGGAAAAGCAAAGAGAAAGTGTGTTTGATGCTTTCAGCCAAAAATCAGGTGACATCAAATGTGCTAACGCCCTGCACACAGAGGACAAATGGAACACCTACAGAAGCCCAAAACATGCACTCCACATGCAACTTTAAAGGGATAGTTCACCAAAAAAAGAGAACTGTGTTATCAGTTTCTCAACCCTTTCTCTTTTCCGTGGAACACAAAAGATGATTCTCTGACAAATATCCTGGCTGTTTTTTTACCCAGTTAATGAAAGTGAATAGGGACTGGAATTGTCAGGATCCAAAATGATTCTAAAAAGATTCATTAAAGTGATTCATATGACTTCTGTGCCATATTATAAGTCTCCTAAAAATGTTATGATAGCCTTATGTGAGGAACAGATTGAAACTGAAGTCATTTTCTCAAATAATATAATGCCAACATATGATTTAAACACTACAGAAAGGATGATTTTTAATGCAAAATGACTGAAGTTTCAATCTGATCTTCACATAAATCTATAACATTGCTTCGGAAAAATTGTAAAATTGTGCATAACTCATACGGACTCATTTTTGCAGACTTTTATAGGGATTTTATTGTCATTTTGGAGTTTGACCACTCCAGTCCCCATTCACTTCCATTATATGGAAAACATTCTTGAAGTTTTCCTTTTGTGTTCCACAGACGAAAAAAAAAAAAAAACTCATATAGGTTCGTACTGCAATGAGGGTGCGTAAATAATGATTTTATAATTTCACACACAAGTCATATGGATTTTTTAATTGTCATTTTGTAGCTTGTACGGCCATTCACTCCCATTATATGGAAAATATTCTTGAAGTTTTTCTTTGTACTGCACAGAAGAAAGAAACTCATACACTTTTGAAATGACATGATGGAGAGCAAATCATTTAAATTTTCATTTACAAGTCATATGGATTTACTTTTTAATATTTTTATGGGGTTTTTATTGTCATTCTGCAGCTTGACTGTTTCTGTCATCATTCACTTCCATTATAAGATGTCTTTCTTCTCTGTTCTATAGACAAATGTCAGATTTACAGGTTTATAAATGACAAGAGGATGAGCAAATGGCAAATTTAATAATCATGTACATATGAATTCCTTTTTTAATATGTCATAAGGAGCTTGACCACTCCAGTCCCCATTCACTTCCATTATATGGAAAATGTTCATCACATAAATATTCTATTTTTTCCTCCTGTGTTCCACAGAAGAAATTAAGTCATATAAGTTTGTAAAGACATGAGGATAAGTAAATGACAGTTTTAATTTTTAGGTAAACAACCCCTCTAAAAATATACCTATATTTACATTGAGCTACATTCATTTGCCTGGCATTTTTGTTGGCAAGTCAACACAAGCTAGTTTACGAAAACGCTTCCCAGAATGCTGTGTCGGCACTGATGTTATCAGACAGCAATGCCAATTCCAACTCCTAATTTCTGACTTGCCCTTAAAACTGCTGTAATTTCTCTCTTATCTGACAAAATCTCGCTCCCCTCCCTGGAAAGGATTATTTCTGAAACTGGACGCTTTTGGAAGCCACAGAATAGTACGTTCAGGTTGCACTGGCTCAAACTGAATAAACCATACACCGTAAAGTCATTAAGGCTTAACAGCTCTATAGATGGTAAGCCAGTGGATGTCTGTCTTTTATCCTTAAGCGCTGAGCTGTACCTCGATGACTGGTTTACAACTTTTCAACACATTTGCAACGGGAGGAAGCTGGAGATAAATGCAGAAAGGCATGTGAGAGGGATATACATATCTCCGCTTGTGCTTAAGTTGAGCGCAGTTGTGACGTTTGCTCTCTAGGCATCTCTTAAGCTGGACGAGCATTATGTCATCTTTCCACTACCAGATGATATTTCCGACCACTGTTTTCATTGTTACTAAAGCCAGAGTTCACTGTAACACCTTACAACCGAGCTTTTAAAAACAACTGTAATTCATTCCTGTGCTGTCAAACTCTTAATATATATATATTTTTATTTTATTTGAAACGACACAGTATATATATTAACTAAAGGAAGTTAACCGTATATCTATTCAAGATCATTTCTTGCATGGGATAAACACATAAAAAGGTAATTCAATGTTTTTATTTCACAATTTTGACTTTTTTATTAAATGCTGAATTTTTTCTCACGATTCTAAACTCAGAATTGTGAGAAAAATGTCAGAATTATAAGTTTACATCTCACAACTCTGATCTTTATTTTTCTAAATTCTGAGTTTACATCTGTATTGAAAACTTTTTTCTCAAAACTGCGCATTTATATTTCACAATTGTGACTTTTTCTCAGAATTGCGAGTTTATGTTTTGCAATTGTGAATTTGTTTCTCAGAAGAATTGCAAGTTTCTCTCGCAGTTGTGATTTTTTCCTAAGAATTGTGTTTATAGCTCACAATTATGACTTTTTTCCTCAGAACTCATTATATTTTGCAATTGTGACTTTTTTCTCAGAATTTCGAGTTTTATATTTAACAACTGTGATTTTTTTTTTAGAAGTGCAAGTTTATACTTCGAAATTGTGATTTTTCCCCCAGAAGTATGAGTTTATCACGCAATTGTGAGTCAGCTTAAAATAATTTTTTACCCTGCTGCCTTAAAATTTTAAGTTCAGTCAACTCAAATAAGTTTAGTCAACTTGAAATGTTAAGTTGTACTAAATAACAACTTAGATATTTGTGTTTGCTAAACTTAACAGATGGGTAACCCAGCTGCCTTCAAATTTTAAGTTGAATCAACTCAAATATCTAAGTTGTCACTTAGTATAATTTAACATTTCAAGCTGAATTAACTTTTTTGAGTTGACTTAACTTAAAATTGTAAGGCAGCCAGGTAACAAATTATTTTAAGTTGACTCAAGAAATTGTTTTTTACAGTGTAGAAGTGAGTTTATACTTCACAATTGTGACTTTTTCTCCTCAGAAGTGCAAGTTTATACTTTGCAATTGTAATGTATACAATACATTACCTGCTGTGAAACCTTCCCAAATAAAAATTCAAAAGGCTAAAACAAGCCTTGGAAAGACTTTCATAAACTACTGAAATAATTTTAAGTCTATGAACCATTTAAAATGGAATGTATTATTTTAAAAAGACCAATATTTGGTGTGAAAAGCCACCAAATGAAGATTCAAAGACATTAGAGATAAAATCATTAAACAGACTACATACTACAAGTGGTTTTAGAATTCAGTTATTTCCATATCATTGACCATTGAGCATATAATTGAACTAAATTAACGTGTTAAATTGACAGCCATGAATAATTCATGAAAGAATTCGGTGTCTGATGAGCCACGTACATGTGCAGACGCACACACATTCACACCACTGCTCTCTTATTTCTGTGGCTCTCAGCTGCCAGACAGCGTAACCCTACACTGAAAGTTGCCCCCTCTGCCTGCTTTCCTCTCCTTCCAAATGTCATATGTGAGACATCCTGCTCTCAGGGACAAAGAGAGGCATTCAGTTTCCAAGTGGGACTTAGCAACATCCAAACTTAGCTCTGACTCACGTAGAAAGGGGGCATGAGGGGGTTCTACCGTGCAATGACAGGGCAGAAGGGAGATCCCCCCCAGCCTTCATGCTAACAATAAAAATAAATGTACAATGAGTGTATGAAAATATTTATCTTTTTTTGTCTTTGTGCTCCCTGGAGGACGGAAAATTCCACGATGTTCGTGCCACCCAGAAGATATTCAGGCATCACAGACGGATTACACCCAAACAGCTACTGTATCATGCATGAATGATGAGTAATGATTTTTTTTTCTGTCATTATTTACAGACAAACGTGATTTTCTTGTGTGGAACACAACATAAGAAAAAAAAAACAGTAATATACTATTTTAATTACATTTCATTTTAAATGATTAAACTTATGTGGTGCCTCAAATGCATTTAAGCCATTTAAAGGGCTTGTGATATCTTTGTATCTAAAAGGGCTTGATTTTGCTTTAACAGTGATTAATTTGTATTGTTTGTTTCACTTTTAAAACAAACAATAATCATACTTTTAGTATTATAAGTATTCATTTGTATTTATTTTTGTTTGTAATTATTATTTTTGCATCAAAATCAACAACCAACAAGCAATAATTTAATAATAAATTAATAATAATAATAATAAAGTATTATTATTATTATTAAAACTATAATATAAAATATTATAGAATATTATATATATACACACCATTAAGCATATAATATTATTATTGTTTATATTTAGAAATGCAGTTATTTTGTGAGAAACATTATTTCTTTATTACTATAGTTTTAATAATAATAGTATATTATTATTATTATTTAATTATTATTATTATTAGTAGTATTATTATTATTAAATAATTATTTTAATAATCATATAGACACCATTAAATTCATGTAATTATTATTATAGTTTATATTTAGAAATTATTTTTTGTGGCTATAATTTTTTTTTTATAGCATGGCACTACATACAAATAAATAACAAAACAAAACAAAAAACAAAATAAAATAAAATAAAATAAAAAAAAAATACAATAAAATAATAGTTTTAGTAACTGTAAAAAATTAAGCCCATTTAGATGCCATTTAATTATTATTATTATTATTAATATCATTATTTATATTTAGAAATTATAATTATTTTGTGAAAAAAGTATTTAATTATTACTATAGTTTTTAATAATAATAATAACAATAATAATTATTATTTATTGTTATTATTATTAAACCAAATAATTATTATTATTATTATTATTGTTTATATTTAGATATTACTCTTTTGTGGAAAAAATAGATTTTAAAAAATAACTTAAGCCCTTTTATAGCATGGAACTACATACCACTAAACTAAACTAAACTAAACTAAAAATAACAGTTTAAATTTCATTTATTTTAAAATTAATTATTATTATCGTTTATATTTAGAAATCATAATTGTTTTGCGAAAAAATATTACTATAGTTTAATAATAACAATAATAATAATTAAATAAATTATTATTATTCAGCCAATAATAATTAAAAAAGTATATTAATCATTTATATAATTTAGCCCATTTAGATACGATTAAATCCATTTAATTATTATTATTATTATTATCGTTTATATTTAGAAATAATTATTTTGTGGAAAAAATAGATACAAATAGCATGGCACTACATACCACTACACTAAAATAAAATAAAAATGCTTACAGTTACGCACGACCGCACTTACAATGAAGTCTATGGGGCATTTCTATTATAAACTGATGCCAGAAAAACAATAAATTAGCTGTAAATCGGAAATGGATACAGTTTAAGTTTCACAGCAAATAAAGCTCTAGCTGGATTCTAGATACACAGTGACAAGTAATTAGAGCAATGATGTATTTAACCTAGGATATCTCTTAATGAAAGCGCTTTCAGCTTGTTAAACAATCCTAACGTAGTAAAACGGCTGTGAACTCAGTTTTTACAGTGAGAAACTGAAAAACAAGAAACAAGATTTTGCTCCTCATCTACTGCTCTTTGAAGACACAACTCATTATTGCCACAGTGTTTATATTCACGACTACATGTACCTAGTAGACTTCAGCTAAATTAATGTGTGTTTTGACCACAACATGGCAGCTCTGATGTTATCGGTCCAGCTCTCTAATGGCTGCGCCTAATGATGGGTGGCAGACGGAAAACTTTTTTCTTCTCCTTTTTGCTATCATCCGGATTTCCATGTTTCACACAGAGAGAGATAGCAAAAGCGTGCTGCTTTATAAAGATATACATGGAGAGAAAAACATAAATGTGTATTGATGGCACTGATATATAGGAACTCATCCATGTGTACTTGCAATGTGAGGACCCAGAACAGATCCTATGTTGGGTTTGCCCTGTATAACATGACCTGACATTTTCATCATGTTAAGTGCAATAACTTTGTTACTGGAGCTGCTGAGTGAGATGGGAATGATGAAACAGCCTCAGTATTTAAACCCAGGTTACCCTACTGCATAGGAAATCATCTTCTGAAATAACATCCACAGACGTAAATGCATCAATCAAATAGGTTTCAGACTATTTTGTGGCTCATGAGTACAGAATGACATAGGCTGAGTGTCCATCAGAGGTTCACGGGGCAGTTGCTGATTCGTGAAGGCAATGATACTTCGGGTTAATCACATGTCTCTAAGTAGAGCCGTGACTCTGTACAAGAACAAAGGTGACACAGGAAGTATGTCTAACTTGATGTCATTAACTAAAGGGCACACAGACCAGCAGAAGAAGAGCAGGCCTGGTACATCAATCAGTAAAAACATGACAGTTAAAAAGTCAAAATGATATACACATAGTTTATATTCAAATCCCTGCTCTACAGAGCTACAGTGCATCTACGTGCGCTTGAATGCATCCTGCCCTATAATACACAATCATATTAAATGATCCTTCACTTAAATATGACCATCAATGCGTCCGGTGCCTGCGGTGCAAAACCGCGCCAATACGGCAGTGTCTCAGGTGGTGAAATGAAGGAGAGACATCATGTGTCTATTTACACATTAGCTAGATAGGAGGCCCCATCCAGATGCCCGTTTCTTTACTAATAAGGCTTAGTAGGGGACGTGAGCTTATAGAAGTGCATAAGGTGTATCAAATTGTGACGGTAAAAGATGATAGGAGATTATTTATTTTGACAAATGAAAGGGAGACTGGAAAAACTGGTGCATTATGTTGACTTGTGTAAAAGACAATGGAAGTGGGGCAGGTTATTCCAAAAGAAGAAAAATGGCTTTGTAATTTTTCAATTTAAAAAAATTCTTTGCTCTGTGGAATACAATAGAAGACATTTTGAAGTACGTTTCAACTGTTTTTGTCAAAAACTTTTTTCTAAATATCTTATTTTATATTCCACTAAAGAAAAATTTTTTTTTTCTCAGAATTGTGAGATATACTCACAGTTGCAAGTTATAAACTCAGAATTCCAAGATTTGCAAGTCTGAAAAAGAAAGTCGCAATTCTGAGAAGAAAAGTCACAATTGCAAAATATAATTTTGTGATTGTGACTTTTTTTCCACAGAATTACAAGTTTATATTTCACAACTGTGACTTTTTTCCACAGTATTGCAAGTTTACATCTCACAATTGACTTTTTTCACAGAATTGTGAGTTTATATCTCGCAATTGTGACTTTTTTCTCAGAATTGTGCATTTATATTTCACAATTGTGACTTTTTTCCTCAGAATTGTTTAAATTTGCCAATTGTGACTTTTTTCCTCAGAATTGCAAGGTTATATTTCACAATTGTGACTTTTTTCCTCAGAATTGCAAGTTTATATTTCACAATTGTGACTTTTTTCCTCAGAATTGCGAGTTTATGCCTCGAAATTGTGTTTTTTTTCTCAGAATTGTGAGTTTATGTCTTCATAGTGAGTTTATGGCTTTCATAGTTCTAAATTCTTTCCCTGAATTGTGAGAAAAAGAAAAATAAAGAAAAATAGAGAAAAATAAACCTTCATTTCTCAGAATTGCAAAGAATTTTATATCTCATAATTCTGAATTTATTACACGCAATTGGGAGTTTATATATTACAATCCTGAGAAAAAAAGCCAGAATTGCAAATTTGTATCATGCAATTCAGAGCAAAAAAGTCAGAATTGCGAGATGTAAACTCGCAATTACCTTTTGTAATTTTTTTTCAGTGGTAGAAATGGGTTTCCATATTGAAATGTGCTGATTTGGCTAACAAACATTTCTTATTATCAAAGTTGAAAACAGTTGCACTGCTTAATAAATTATATATATATATATATTAGGGCTGTCAAATGATTAATTGCAATTAATTAATCGCATACAAAATAAAAGTTTAAGTTTGCCCAATATGTGTGTGTGTAATTATTATGTATATATAAATACAAACACATTCATGTATAAATGTAGGAGAAATATGTTATTTATGTGCAAAATAATTGTATTTATATATTATCTAAACTATATAAAGATTATAATAAATACATATACTTATATAAATAAAGAATATTTCTTAAATATATACATGAATGTTAATTAATCGCAATTAATCGTTTGACAGCCCTAATATATATATATTCTTTTTTTTTCAGCAAGGACACATTAAATTCATCAAAAGTGGCAGCAGAAACAGCCAAAATATAAATAATTCTATTATATTTTAAATATAAATTAATTATAATTAATTGAAATAATAAATATATTTCAAATAAATGCTGTGCCTATGAATTTTCTATTCATAAAACAATCCTGAATGCATAATGACTACCACAGAACTGTTTAACATTAATAATAATAACTATTATTAATAATTGAGTAGCAATGATCATTTATAATAATTAAGGATTATTCTGAAGGATCATGTGACACTAAACACTAAAGTAATGATGCTGAAAATTCAGCTTTGCCATGACAGAAATAATTTTTACTGTATTTTAATCAAACAAATGCAGTTTTGGCAAGCATGAGAGACTTAATTATTATATAAAAATATTCCGACTGGCAGTGTATTTTTATTCCAATGCATATTTTAAACCATCTACTGCAAATGTGATGACAAAGTCCTAGTTTTGTCATTTGTCCTTTTTAGAGGTGAGCTACATGAGGACAGAAAGGCAGACTAGTGACTTTAAGGAAAACATGAGTCATACTTCAAACTTGATTTAGTGTCACTAGGAAACAAAACTGGTCCTTGGAAGTGTAAATGTTAGCGTAGGATCTTATACTGAGTAATGTAAACACTCCACCTCAAATGAGGCATTGTTTCAAAGCATCTCTACCAGTATGTACATTTGTGAGTGTATTACTATGCATGTTTGTCCATGCGAGGGCCTTTGGGCTTACATGTATATTACTAAGTGTGCTTGAGAGTGTGACTCTGTGTGTAACTAGAGCTGCTGGTGTATTAAAGAGATTGTTGAAGCCAACCTGTACCGAGCCAGAGCAGACATGAAATATTCACAACACCACACACACACATACACACACACACAAAGCTAAAACATGCCAAGGCAGATGGTGTGACATTCGAAGAGCACAATCTAGCAGCCTATCAATAGGATACAGAGAACATTTTGTGGAGAGGGGCGTGATGGGTAATAAACACTTTGCTCCCCGAGAGGGACTGGGTTACAGCGCCACCTTGTGGTGCGTTACCACGCCATATGTTTGGGCATGTGGTTACTGATTGTTGACCTCTGATACACACGGACAGATGGACGCAGCGCCAAACCCAAACAGAGCCTGGGGAGACGAGATAGGTTTGTACCTTGGCTTCAAAGGCATCAAATGGATTTATATCATACAAGACTGAGAATTTAAAACTCGTCTACTCGATCCTCGCCTTTACCGCCGCTGTCTGCGTCCAGCCGGGATCAGAGAAAGAGACGAGTATTGATTTTACCTTCAGTTAACAAAATGGTTTTCCCAAGCGGACTATAAGGTCTAGCGTGAAAAAGTAGGGTGCAAAGCAGAAAATCGAGGAGCCTGGCTGGACAAAACCAACACAAAATTGCCCGCTGTCATACGCGGTTTGCCTCAGAGTGGCTTTCATTCATTTGATACATTGTTCACTCACTCATCTTCCAGTCTGAATTGGCCACGCTCTACAAACTCGGCAACAGAGCTCAGAGCAGACAAGCGTTACTCTCATTTGCAGGTACTACCAAACACACATACCTCCAAAACTGGGGAAAATAAATAAATAAAAATCCATTATTTTTAGTAATCAATGAGTCAGTTATTTAGTGATTAAGTTGTTAAAAATCATTAAAATCTTACAGCATAAATAAGGAAAATACTCTTAACGTTCTTCCCAAATAATGTGCAAACTGAACGCTATAAAGTAAATTGTATGCTAAAAGTTGTTAAAAAAAAATAAAAAAAAATTGACAAGCGTTGCTCTCATTTGCGGTTACTTCTGAACACACACATACCTTGAAAATAGGAAAAATAAATTAAAATAAAAATCCATTAATTTTAGTACTCAATGAGTCAATTATTTAGTGATTAAGTTGTGCATTAAAATCTTATTGCATAATAAAAATACTTCAATGTTCTTCCCAAATAATGTGCAAAATGAACACTATAAAGCAAAATATATGCAAATTATTGTAAAAAAAAAGTTACAAATATTTTTTAAATATTTAAAATATATATTTAAATATAAACTTTACAATGTAAAATGTAGAGAGCTTTCCACATGATTAAAGCAGCAATAAAGTCACTAAATTATCAATAAGGATGAAGATTTTTGGTTTATTGATTTAATTATTTAATTTTTGACAATTACTATAATTTGCAGGTACTTCTGAACACACACATACCTCGAAAAATGGGGGAAATAACTAATGACTAAAAAAGAATTTTAAAAAATATATAAATTTTATCATTATAATGTGCAAACTGAACACTATAAGGAAAATATATGCTAAATCTTGTAACAAAAAAAAGGTTAAAAATATATTGCAAAAATATTTTAAATGTAAATTTAAATCTGAAAATTACAATAGCTTTCAACATGATTAAAACAGCAATAAAGTAATTAAATGATCAATATGGATAAAGGAAACCACAAATAAGTTGATAATAAAATTTGCTGATGAACATTTTTCTAAATTATTTTAATTTTTGCAGCCTTGTTTAATCGCAGTCGGACAACAATATATAATTTTTATATTTTAAATATATATGTTACAATATATAATGCAAATAGCTTTCCAAATGATCAAATCACAATTTTAAAGCAGCAGAAAAGTCTAATTATCAGTAAGGAAAAAAAAAGAATGAAATATGTTGTTGATAATTTTCTTTACCTATTTAATTGATTAACTGTAACAGCCCCATTTGAGCTTTCCTGTTAGTGTGCAAGTGTGAGTTTATTCGTGCCAAGCATCCTCCCGAGTGAGATCTACCCCGCAGGACCGCTGCTGGCAGCAGAACTGGTGTAGTACTTGTAGTTGGAGCTAACCTGAAGAGACACTGTACTCTCTTTATGTGAGAAACGCAATCACAAACCTTTGCCATCCATGGAGCCTTTCAAGCCAAACTGAATACCGCCTGCAGCCTTCGAAGGCGCGTGTTTGTGTCTTTTGAGCAATGTAGGAGATGTGGGGAATGTGAAAGCACAACAAGTTGCATGTCACTACAAAGCACAAGATGGCCTGACCGGTCTGGACCAGCTCTAGGACTGGATTACGTCATCGTCCAGGGAGTTGAGTGCGTGAGTGTGTGCAGTATCATTGCGAAAATCCCATTTTGATTTGAAATGCTCCATTGTATAATCCTCTGAGTCTGTGAGGGACTCGGGGATGACAGAACGGAGGGATAGCGAATGAGAGAGACATGATCTGTGTGTCAGTGAGTGTAAACACACTTACTGAACGGATTCTGAGATGGAGGTATGATTTTCAAACACAATTTTACACTAATTAAGCAACATCTAACAGGATTCTCACTCTTTTTGAACATAAAATATTTCTATTACGTTTCCAGTCATTCGTGAATAAGATGATGTTGAAAATAATTTTATACAGATTGAACTCATTTCAAGCAATTCCCAAACATTAAAATTAAAATTATATTACACTATCAAAATGTCCATTATTTTATCCAAATATCTTAAGATTTTAATCATTTCCATGAATTTCCAACCCTGGAAATGTCAATTTAATATTTTAAAAAAGGTGCCCACACTTTTGGACCATTGGATGAGAATTTTTTTTTTTATTAGACTTGAACAAAATCATTTTATGTAAAATTCACTGTTGTAGAACAATTTTATTTATATAGAATTTATTTATTATTCTGAGCTAAGCATAACTAGGGAAATTCACTATTAAAATATCCATGTTTTTTGTTTTTTTTTTCAAAAAAACTTCCCTGATATTTCCATTTTTTCTTGACTGTAAGAAGGTGTTATGCTGTATTTTATTTGTCGGCTAAAGATCATAAAGGGTCATAAAAAGAAAAAAAAGTGTATATAGTTGAGCATAACTACAACAATTTTCAGGAATTTTCCATAAAACACTTTTTTAAAAAATCCCTGATATTTTCTTGACTAAAAGAAGATCTTATACCGTATTTTATTTCTCACAAAAGATCATAAAATGCCAAACTATATCAAATTTTACCAATCTTAAAATATATATAAAGAAGAAAGAGGGAGAAAAACATGGATAGTTAGGCATAACAAAAAATTTTCTCGATTTTTTCATAAAACTATTTTAAATCCCTGATATTTTCGGGATTTAGACTACAGGAAGGTCTAACACTGTATTTTATTTGTTAGCTAAAGTTCATAAAAGGTCATACAATCTTAAATTTTACCAGTCATTAAAAAAAAAGAAAAGTAAAATAAAAATGGATAGTAGAGCATAAGTACAAAAAAAATTCTGAATTTTTCCATTAAAAAAAATGTTAAAAAAATCCCTGATATTTTCTTGATTGTAGGAATCTAATACTGTATTTTATTTGCCAGCTAAAGACCATAAAATATCTTACAAAGTCAAATTTTACCAGCCTTAGACAAAAAACAAACACACAAACAAACAAAAAAGGGGGGAAAAAGTGTATAGTTGAGCATAACTACAAAAATGTCAGGATCTTCCATAAAACAATTTTTAAAAATTCCTTTACATTTTTTTGACTGTGTAATGGTCTTATACTGTATTTTATTTGTTGGTTAAAGAGCATAAAGGATTAATTAAAAATTAAATAAATATTTTTTTTTTTAAATAAACAAGTTGAAAAAAGTTTTATTTTATTTGTAAATTTTATTTGTTGGCTAAAGATCATAAAAGATAATAACAAACAAACAAACTAATAAATAAACGGGAAAAAGTGTATACTTGAGCATAACCAAAAAAAAATAAATAAATAAATAACTGGATTTTCCCATAAAACAATTTTTAAAAAATCCCTGATATTTTCTTGACTATAGGAAGGTCACATACTGTATTTTATTTGGTGGCTAAAGATCAACAAAGTCATACACTTCACAAGTCTTAAAAAAAAAAAAAAAAAAAAAAAAATAACACAAAAACACCCTAAAAAATAGTATGCAGTTGAGCATAACTTGCCAAATTTTCAGGATTTTTTCTATAAAACAATATAAAAAAATCCCTGATATTTCCACATTTTCCTGACTGTAGGAACTTATTGTTATAGCTACCGAATTTGATTTACTGGCTAAAAATGATAAAAAGGTCATACATTTTTAAGACTGACCAGCACACAGTTTTTTGCCCACTATCTTGAACTGTGCATTTATAGTCTGACTTGTACATATCACCACGGTCAGTGATTTCTAATCAATAATTGCATTGATCAAAACATGTCTTTAGACACAACCCCCCTGGAAAGAACACAGAATTTGAGCATGTCTGCTGCGGTTTCGCTCTGATGTGCAGTCGGCAGGGGGCCAGGTAGGATTCTCATTAGAATAGCATTAGGGGGCAGGGTGGAAAGATAGCTTTAATGAGAGCGATATTACTACTCCATCCCAGCATCCCCCTGCCCTCCCTTTCCTGGATATCTAACGCCTCCTGTCTGCTGTGCCATTTCCATCTCTCCAGCTGAACCTGCATTTTCAGTCAGGCATTCCCAGGATGACTCTAAATGAGAGTGCGAGGACCACCTACTGTCAGCACTTCTCACCTTGGATGATCTTTCATGCTTTTATGAGGCATACAGGATGAGACATGATCCACAATGAGGGGGCTCGCGGCGTTACACATACTCGCATTTGAGTCGAGGGTGTGAAAGCACTCTCATGGAGAAAAGGGCAACCTCTTGTCGCTAAAGAAAAACAGAAGGATAAAACTGGCTGGAAACAGCAATACACAAAAGAGACTGCATGATGTTTATATACTTAATATCACTGAGGACTGGAATTAAATTAGAGCTGCTCAATCACAAAATCAATTAGTAGACTTTAGGTCCTTGCAAACTGAGTCCAAAATTCTACTATCTAAAATTTTCTCATGTTAAAAAATAAATTAGAGTTGCAACGATTCTATTCGAGTACTGAATTTAATCTGCAAAATACCGGAAGTGCAGCATTCCACATATAAAACCCATTTAAAAATCATAATAAAGCATAACGCTATTAAGAATTCACAAACTCTAAGATTCACTTAAATAAATATATGCGATGAAGGTTTAGTATATGCGCTTTAATAATTTACATGCGTGTATGTTGCGTACGTGCATCTCAAAGCGCCTGTTTACTGTAAATGTTGCTAATGCTACACAAACTGTTATGATTTACATGTGTAAAGCATCTCAAACTTCATCTCTGCATATTGCTGTGAGTTTGGGTTTATTATAATGTTCATCTGGGAACGCAACGTGCGTTATTTAATCAGATTTGTAAAGTAAATCATTTATAAACCTACACAAACACAGAAGAATACAACGTTATCTTTCTCAATTATGCTAACTGTTCATCGCAATTTCAAAATAAAAGCTTAAACTCTTAGTCTCACACGTTTTGATGTCCACATATTTAAGAAATTACAGTGGCTGTAGCTTTTTTATCATAAAGAAATGGGCAAATATTAAAGTGGACATTTGAATTAAAGGTTGTTGTCAATATTAAACAAGGATGAGATTGCGCAACAAAGTGTAAAACAATCATCAGGCTGTTGGCTCCCTCTGCGGGCATTTGTTATAATACGTAATGTACATTAGCTCTATTGTTTATAATACATCATGTATTTTTAACAGTTTTGTTCAGTAAAATTCAATGAGCACTTGCTTTTAATACTTTATTTAAACTAACTGTTATTGCCTAATTGCTATTGTATATGTATTTAAGTCATTTTAAAGGCTATTGTTCACTTAGGTCTATTTTTATTACTACAAAAAAAATTACCCCACAGATTACTCGATTACCAAAATAATCTTTAGTGACAGGCCTAAAAAATAAATGCAACCTCACATTGTGTCAATCACGTTTACACACTGACTTCGAAACTTTCGTTTGTCATAAAAAAAAATTCGGATCGAGTTATATTTTCTGTGTTTTTGCATCCATAGCAAGCATTTTGGTGTTTTGACAATTCAGAGCCACTGTGACGTTCTGTGCGTGACCAATTTTGACGAATACAAAAATTTCGGACTCAGTGTGCAAGGACCTTTACTCTAACATCTAATATACAAAATAGGGTGTTTGTGCTTCATATTAGGGTTTTAACACATATACCATCATCACAGTAATGTCATGTTGTTTTGAATTCATCTTTTAATTCAAAATCACAACACATTTTAACCTAAACTAACCTCACCTTGTTGACAAGTTACTACACAAGTACTACAACTAGCAAGCACGTTGTTAGCAACTACTTAAAGTAGACAACAACTTAAAAATAACCCAATCAGTGACTCAAAAGCCAAGGATTAAGCATGATGTGAAGACGAGAATTCACCAATTCATTTTTCAGACACTGATATAAAAGACTACATGTCTCATAGACTTCTATGAAGTCTTGTCCAAGCTTTATAATGGCAGTGAATGGCTGTTGATATTTTGAATTTCAAAGTGCATCCATCCATCATAAACAGTGCTTCACATGGCTC
This sequence comes from Labeo rohita, assembly GCF_022985175.1. NCBI lineage: Eukaryota > Metazoa > Chordata > Actinopteri > Cypriniformes > Cyprinidae > Labeo > Labeo rohita. Next base: position 32,868,101 of record NC_066872.1, on the reverse strand, counting down.
CACGGGGTTAATAAAGGCCTTCTAAAGCGAATCAATGCGTTTGTGCAAGAAAAATATTCTTATTTAAAGGTTTACAAACCTAAATCTCTAGCTACCGCTAACTGTCGTACATGCGTTCACAAGAGAGTGGCGTTCCAGTGGATGACGTAGGATGGAGGCGAACGTGGAAGTGACAAACGTTGAAGCGCAGAGGAGAAAACAAAGCAAAACACTGGTTATGAATTACAGATACAAAACGAGGATTTCTAAAGAAAAATGTTGGAGTAGTTTGATATAAGCCAAGAGGAGACTGGTTTTCATTTTGTTGTAAACAAAACTTGTTTCTAATGAGACTAGCATATTCACTGCCATTATAAAGCTTGGAAGAGCCTTTACACAGAAGTCTATGAGACATCCATTCATTTATATCAATGTCTGAAACATGAATTTGTGAATTCTCGTCATCACATCATGCATAATTCTTGGCCCTTGGGTCGCTTATCGCAATATTTTTTAATGCGGTTGTCTACTTTAACTAGTTGTAAACAACTAGTTGTAGTACTTGTGTAGTAACTTATCAATAAGGTGAGCTTAGATTAGATAAAATATGTGTTGTGTTTTTGAACTCAAAATCAATTTAATCCAACATGACTTTACTGTGAAGTTGGCATATGCATTTAAAACCCTAATATGAATAACTAACACTCTATTTTGTATATTAGCTGTCAGAGTAAAGGTCCTTGCACAGAGTCCAAACTTTGCGTTTTTTGATTTGCTTTAGAAGGCCTTTATTAACCTCCCAGAGCCGTGTGGAGCACTTTTTAATGATGGATGGATGGATGCACTTTATCGGACTTCAAAGTCTCAACACCCATTCACTGCCATTATTAAGCTTGGAAGAGCAGAACATTTTTTTTTTTAACATAACTGATTATATTCGTCTGAAAGAAGAAAGTCATATACACCTAGGATGGCTTGATGGTGAATAAATAATAATTATCATTTTTGGCAGAACTATCCCTTTAAAAATTCTAAATGGAACCCATGGCTCAAAATTCTCTTCCACCGTATAGAATTATATAGAGAAGTAAAATGAATGAAACAGCATCTCTCAGGCCCACCATGCCACACCGATTTACAGTGCACTAGTGCAATGGAAAGCAGTGGGGTGGAAATGTGAGACCTTAGTGGCTCTAATCTAAGATTTTCCTGCACGCAACAGGCGTATTGTATTTTTAGGGCAGATGGGACACCTGTTAGCTGAGGACATTAAGGGTAAAAGATGCCCCCTTGAGGATGGAACGTGATGAAAAGGAAATTGAGGAGCAGAACGAGAGTGAGCGAGACCTGCTTTGGAGTTATTCAGTGCATGGAGTGTCCTTGATGCAGCTCAAACGCCAGCCTAGTCATGAGAGTGCGTAAATGTCCTCAGAGACACGCCGCTCTGCCGTCACAGAGCAGTGGCTATGGGACAGAGCCATCAAATGCCAAATATAACACATCCCTCGAGGTGTGAATTGACACGGTTTACGTAGGAAAACATATCAATAAATTTCATTAAACATACTGAGAAGTCCAGCACAAAAACGGCATTAGAAAATTCAAGTTTTTTAAACACAGCTTAACACAAGTCCAAAATAATTGCTCTGATTTAAAACGGCAGAAATATAGTGCAAAGTGAATTATTTCAGATTCCTGAGATGGAAATCAACTCCCCAGCCTGTGACTCATTTAAAATGGATTTCAATTGTCTTTCAAACCAGGGAAAGAAAAAAAAAAAACATTAAATGCTGCCAGTCTAGTTAGTTAATTTTGCAAGGTCTGACCTTTATACATAAAAAGAGTAATAGAAAAAAATGGGAGCCATGAGATGCAATTAAATTTCTGGCTTTTCATCCAATAGTTAAGTATGTCCACTTGAATGCACTGACTACACACAAGGCCTGGCCGGATGAGAGTATGTGTCTGAATGCACCTGCTGCAAATTTACATATTTCTCATTTTAATAATTACAAAAGGCACTCATAGCAGAGATAATAGAAAACTGACAAGCAGGATCTCACAGTCATTTATTGCAAATAAAACAGAGGTAGTCGCATACCATGGAAGAAAATATGACTTTAGGACCTTTGTGGTCATGAGAATAATAATAATAATAATAATAATAATAATAATAATAATTATTATTATTATTATTATTATTATAGCATTTACATAATGTAAGACGGTTCTGACTCAGAGTTAAAAAAAAAACAATTATTATATCGGTTTCTTGTAAAAAAAAAATGTAAAAAGTGAAATAATAAAAATAATAGTAAAGCGCTTTGCATGGCTCAAGTACTTTCAATTTTATTCATTTTTAATAAATGGGACAAAATCCTATATTTGACATGCTGGAGATGATATTAACAAGGAAAAGAAGAACATATTTTTCAAGAAAATCAAGCATATTGTTAGCATTTAGTTGTAACCATCTGTCTAATAAATTTGCCATGAATGAATAATGAATGAATGAACGAATGAATAAATAAAGTTAATTAATTAATTTTGTGTGTGTATATATATATATATATATATATATATATATATACACATATACATACATACATACATACACACATACACAAAATTTTTACCATTTGTATAAATGTGTAATAAATTGTAATGTATAATTAAAATGTTCTTTGAGCTAAAAAAAAAAAAAAAAAAATCAAAATCTTACATTTGTCATGCTGGAGGTAATAAAAGGATAAATAAAAAGGTTAAGAAAAACCCAAGTCTTTAAAATTGGTACTATATAATTAAGTTGCAGTAAAAAAAAAACAAACAAAAAAAAAACATTTAAATAAATAAATAAATAAATAAACAAATAAATAAATGTTAATCATGCTGCTATGTACATTCAACTATAAACCGATTATTAAAAATACTAACTATAAAGCATGACCTATCTGTACAAATTTAAAGTTTTAAAAATAAAACTTTTTAATACATGTAGAAAAATCATTTGACATGCTGGAAATGATAAAAAGAGTCACAATGAAAAACTGTTAAGAAAAAAAGGTAGTTAAAAGCAGAATTATTTGATTGATGTCAAAATAAAAAATATTTTAATAAAATAAAATACAAAAAGATACAAATTGTAAATTGAAAACAACAAATGAAAGACTAATATCTTTAAATATACATTTTTAGCTAAAAACAGCAGATGAATCGTTTTGACGGACCTCGTGTCAGAATGATAGTGTTTTCTCTACTCAACCACTCGCTTGCAATTTACCAGTGTGAAACAAAAAACAAAATATCTGTGGATGGCCCTGTAGTTAGACAGAAAAGCATCAAAGGAGGCCGTTTACAGCGAGCTGGCAGATGTGAGAAATGGCAGCTTTGAGGTGGGTGGGAGTGAACCGCTCTGTCCTTGCCTCTCTCTCACTTTCTCTCTCTGCATCGACCTCTTTTCTATCTTGTTTAGCTGCTGCTAAAACTCACAAGCCTGTATTGACAGAAGCCAATTACTCCTCACTTCACCTGCTGCAAACAGGATGAAATAGCAGTGGCGTACAGCATCTGTGTACACAAAGACATCTCTACATTTCTCTTCTCCTCCACATCAAAACAAATTGATTTGCAATAAAGACTCACTGAGCGTTCGAAAAAGCTCAAAGTTATGAAGCCTTGCTATGTCACAACCCACCAAAGGCTGCTAATGGTCAAATTTACTGAAGATGCTCAAACCAATTAATATGCATGTGTCTGGGGGTGAGAATAAAAGCCTTTCTTTACTGATTTTTCTTATTTCTATAGAGCGATGAAACATTTCCTCAGATACAAAGGGAGCCTGGACCTGCATTAACCTTTTTTAAATATACATCTCCCCTGAGGGTCCCGCATTAGCCATCTTGAATCCAGATCTCTGCGCCTCTCAGAGCTGTTAAAGTTAGCGATGTGGAGTGAGGTGTGCCTGCGCCACCGATTGCTCTCTGATCCCAACTTTACCTCGCCTGAGGAAACGGATGAGCACTCTGACGACGGTTGCTGTTTTCTGCTTTAATCTGCTGGGGTCTGTGTTCACATGAATGCTGCAGCTGACCTATTTATCTGGTTTGACCTCTGCACAGACTGACACATAGGAAAATAAGCACGTTCATACACTACACGACTCTCTCGGTTTAGTTATTGTTTGATGCAATATCACAATATATTCTCAATTCTCAATTCTCAACTGTATTCTCAATTTTCTGCGCAGACAAAAAGACAGATCGATTCACATTATAGTTCTGAAAGTTAACCTATATATATATATATTTTTTTTTAGATATTGTAGATTTTATACATACGTACAGAATAATATAGTTATACAAGAAAAGAACAAAATGTAATTTTAGTCATGCTGATATGTATATTATACTGAATATAACTCCACTGATTATTTTAAAATATACAGCATGACGTCTTTCTACAATGATAAAAATGTTAAAGAAAAAAAATTAAGAAAAAATGATTACTATTAAATCATTTCGCTGTGTATTCAGTTAAACTGGTTATAATATATATATGTTTGATGTAATAAACAGGTAATATTTAAATTTTAAAAAATAAGTCTTTAATAGCAGTGTTATAAGATTTAGTTGCAGTCTAATAAATTTGCCATCCACAAATAAATAAATAAATACTGATTTATATATACACATACACATACAAAGCATGACCTATCTATAGATGCTCGTTTCTGCCATTGAATAAAAAAATATTTAAAAAGGCCATTGTGATTTTTTTATCTCACAATTCTGACTTTTTTTTTTTTTTCACAGAATTCCGATATAAAATTGCAATTGTGAGAAATGAAGTCACAATTGTGTGATATAAATGCAATTTTGAGAAATTAACTCCCAATTCTGAGAAATAAAGAAAGAATTGCATGATATAAACTTGCAATTTTAAGAAATAAAGTCGCAATTCTGAGAAATAAAGTGAGAATTGCGTGATGTAAACTCAATTTTGAAAAATAAACCTGCAATTCTGAGAAATAAAGAAAGAATTAAAAGATATAAACTTGCAATTTTAAGAAATAAAGTCGCAATTCTGAGAAATAAAGTCACAATTGCATGATGTAAACTCATAATTTTGAAAAATAAACTTGCAATTCTGAGAAATAAAGTCACAATTGCATGATGTAAACAATTTTGAGAAATAAACTCAATTCTGAGAAATAAAGAAAGAATTGCATGATATAAACTTGCAACTTTAAGCAATAAAGTCGCAATTCTGAGAAATAAAGTGAGAATTGCGTGATGTAAACTCATAATTTTGAAAAACAAACTTGCAATTCTGAGAAATAAATAAAGAACTGCATGATATAAACTTGCAATTTTAAGAAATAAAGTCGCAATTCTGGGAAATAAAGTTGCGATTCTAATTTTATTTTTCATAAGATTCTGATTTAAATTTTTCATAAGCAATTCTGATTTTATTTCAAATTTTAACTTAAAATTTTTACTTTTTTTCTGAATTGCGAGTTTATATTCTGCAGTTCTGACCTTATTACACGCAATTGCAAGTTATTAAATCAGAATTGTGAGACATAAACTCACAATTCCAAGAACACATCAGGCTATTTTCCCCCTCAAAATTGGACTTCATATCTTGCAATTGCGAGGTTCTCACAATTCTGAGGAAAAAAGTCAGAATTGCAAGATACACCCAAACGTCTGAATTTTTTTCTCAGAACGGCAAGATATAAACATGCATTTGCGAGGAAAAAAAGCCAGAGTTGCAAGTTTTTTTATTAGCCGAAATCGTAAGTTTATATCAGAATTCATAGAGTCATAATTGTGAGTTTATATCAAGCAATTCTGACCTTAATACCTTATATGTCATTTTTCTGAGAGAAAAGTCAGGATCACATCAGAATTGTGAGATAAAGATTAAAAAAACGTTTTTTAATGTAGAAAATCAGATAGGAGTCTAAATATTTTCAATACACAAATATCAACAAATACCAAGGAAGGAATTTTATTTCACCGTTTACAGAGTATGTACAGAATTTATTTAAGGTGATATAGTTTAGTATTTAGTATTACATGATTTATTTGAAGTCTAATAAGTTTGCCATGAACCACAAATAAATAAATAAATGTTAATGCTGATATGTATATTCAACTACACTGACTCTCAAAAATAAAAAATATATAAAGCATGACCTATTTGGACAAATTTAGAGTTTTAAAAAATAATCAAAATGCTAAAGATGATTCATTTTTTATCAATACATGTGGAAAATCTTAAATATGACATGTTGGAAATGATAAAAAGGGTAATACTAATTTATTAATACTACTGAATTTTTTAAGTCACAACCAGCGGTCTATGAACTTTGGTCAGTGAACCATGAAAAAAACAAATAAATAATAGCTCGACATAAAAAACAAATAAACAAATATAGCAGCTCATTTTACAAATGAGAGGGGAGGAAGGAGGCAGGCCAGCGCTCCACATGAGATGAGAGTGCCAGTGCGTTCACATCCCTGTCTCAGCGCACTCTCCTTGTCTGCAGTTACGGTCGCTATGGAAACCGTTCCCAAGGCTCTACAATGTCCCCGAATGGAAAGAGAACAGTAGGGAGGAACAGAAAAAAGTCTTATGCACATCACCGAGACAGAACCCAGAAAGCAGAGGAAAACAGGTAGAAGGTCATAGAAACACACATTCAGGAATTTCTATTGCCTTATTTGACAAATGACTGCTGCTTTTATGTCGCACAGTCGGCAAGGACACTCTACAGACCATTTCAGGGTTGCCGTACGTCAGTTAAGAAGAACATTCTGTGTGCCAAACTAAACTTCAGATGAAGAATTAAAAATATTAAGAGGAGCTCAGGAATGAGTAATCAGCTGAGAGATCTGAACCGTCACTTTCACTACGCTCTGACTGACGCACGCCGGCTGCAGTTTGCCGAAGCGGTGTGTGCTGTGGGCCGGAGCCGCGCGCTGGGTAATTACGTAGAGGTTAACGAGGCTGACTTCTCTAACGAGATATGAATCACACCGCATACAGAGACTCGGAGGTCTGCTTTAGAGCTATTTATACTTTATTTTCCCTTCAACATGAGCATTAGATGAACGCTGCCAGTTTGTCCATTCTAAGGTCGCGGTCTTGAAAACTCTGACATTTCTCCTAATTTTCAGTCGTGGCACATTTGGAGCACAAATAAAAAGGCTATTTATTTTTGACATTTACATTTATATTTATTTATTTAGCAGAAGAATGCATCAACGGAAGTGATTCATCCTAAGGAAATAAATGCATAGCAGTGCTGCATGCTGCAATACAAAGCTCATTATTAAATAAAATAACAATATAATAAAACAAAACTAAATTAAATAAATTTAAACTAATTAAATAAATAAATAAAACAACTTAAGAAAATAAAAAAAATAAAAAATAATAAAAACTAAATAAAATTAAAAACTAAATAAAATAAAATTAATTAATAAAATGAAATAATATAATATAGAAAATAGTAAAATAAACTAAAAACGAAATAAAATACAACAAAAAAGTAACAAAAAGAACAAAGTAAATAAAAACAATAATAAAATAAAACAAAAATTTAAATAAAATACAATAATATAAAACAAAAATAATCAAATAAACTAAAGAAAAACAAAATAACAAAACAAAACAAAAATATAATAAATAAACAAAATAAAATAAAACAACAAAATAAAATAAAATACAACAAAAACTATAAAAACAATTTTTTATCAAAATAAAACAAAGTAAAATAAAACAACAAAATAATAAAATAAAAAAATGAAAAAGTAAAATAAAATTTAACAAAATAAAATACAGTAATAAAAACTAAATAAAATAATATAAAACAAGAAATAATAACCTAAAATCAACTAAACTAAAATACAACAAGAAATTGAAATAAAATAAAACTTAAAACAAAATTCAATAATATAATAAAACAAAATAAAGATAATAAATAATAAAATAAAAAAAAATCAATAAAATAATAAATAATAATAAATAAATAATAATGAATAATATAAAATGAAATGAAATAACAAAATTAATTTTCAAAATCATTAAAAAAATAATAAAATAAATAAAAATAAATATAAAATAAAAAATAAATAAAATCACTCAGAACAGAAATGGGTCTGTTTAAAGAAATAGGTCACCCAACACTAAAAATTTCATCCAAGATGTAGATTAATTTGTTTTGTTTTTTTTATCAGAACAGATTTGGAGAAATTTAGCATTACATCACATATAGCATACATGGGTCCTCTGCAGTGAATGGGTGCCGTAAGTATGAGAGTCTAAACAGCTGATAAAAACATCACAATAATCCACAAGTAACACACATGACTGCAGTCCATCAATTAATGTCTTATGAAGCAAAAACCTGCATGTTAGTAACAAACAAATCCATCAAAATGTATAGTATTGCTTTCTCCAGTGAAAAATTCACCTTATCCAAATCAGGAGAGAAATATGCACAGATCAAGTAGCGTTGACAGTCAAAAACAGTTCTCAACAAACATCTGGTTAATTTTGATGTGAGAGGACAACAGGGGATGAACACTTTCACAGGAAGAAGTGTTATTATGTATTATAGACTTATATAAGTAATGGTTTATAGTTGAAATGCTTGTAAATTATCGTGAAGTTTTTATCAGACTCTCATTTTGACAGCACCCATTACTTGCAAAGGATGCAATGGTGAGCAAGTGATGTAATGTTAAATTTCTCCAAATCTGTTTCGATGAAGAAACAAACTCATCTACATTCTGTATGACCTGAGGGTGAGTAAATGTTCATTTTTGGGCGAATTATCCCTTTAAAACCTTACTCATAAAAATGAACAATAGTGATAGTGATTCAAACACAAACAGCATCACACTACACTCCACCAAAGCTCAAAATAAAACAACTCTCATCCACACTCCACGACATCTCCCTCCCTGCACAGGAGCAAACACTAAAAAGCAAACAAAATGTGTCATTAATCTTCCATGTGCTAAAGTACACAGAGAGATCAAAAAGATCATGAAGATCCATTACTGAGAGTCATCAGGTTTAAACTGATCAACAGCCAGCTACTGTCTGTCTCTCAACAAAGCGCTGTTTTTAGACCTTCTGTGACAGCATCTCTCTCATTCTGCCTGACGGAAACTCCTGCTAGAGTGAGACGGGATGATTCTGGGAAGACTTGAGTGGATTTTGTTTTGTTTCTAAGAAAGGAACAGCAGAGATACAGAATGTGCATGCAAAAATATGTGCTGGAGACAGGTGAGCAGCAGTGGAAGACAAATGTGCCAGTGTTTGAATCACATTAGTGTGTTTATACTGTGTTAGATTCAAGTGCGACTTCTCACTCCGATTAGCAATGTTGATGAACACTTGTATGATGAGTATCTTGGTTTTCACACTGTATTACATAACAGCACTAAGAGGAGGTACATGCAGTCATCAACTTGAAATAGAACATGAGTATCAACCCAAGGTGGGAGAATATGAAAGCCGACAACACACATATTTTTGCACTAACATTAAATGAACACTGTTATGACTAAATGTCATTCAGTTTTTTTGTTAAACCAAATTAAATTAAAATTTAATGTCATATACAGTTGAAGTCAAAAGTTTACATACACCTTGCAGAATCTGCAAAATAAGAGGGAAAATAAGAGTTGTTCATGAGTCACTTGTTTGTCCTGAACAGTTAATCTGCCCGCTGTTCTTCAGAAAAATTCTTCAGGTCCAACAAATTATTTGATTTTTTAGCATTTCTGTGTATTTTAACTCTTTCCAACAATGACTGTATGATTTTTAGATCCATCTTTTCACACTGAGGACAACTGAGAGACTCATATGCAACTATTACAGAAGGTTCAAATGCTCACTGTTGCTCCAGAAGGAGAAACAATGAATTAAGAGCTGGGTGGTGAAAACTTTTTCAATTTGAAGATCAAGGTTAATTTGACTTATTTTGTAATCTGGGGAACATGTATGTATCTGTAGCTTCTGAAGGGCGGTACTAAATGAAAGATTTATGATATTTAGGCAAAATAAGAAAAATGTACATATCTCCATTCTGTTCAAAAGTTTTCACCCCCTAGCTTTTAATGCAATGTTTTTCCTTTTGAAACATCCGTGAGTGTTTGAACCTTCTGTAATAGTTGCATGTGAGTCCCTCAGTTGTCCTCAGTGTGAAAAGATGGACCTCAAAATCATACAGTCATTGTTGGAAAGGGTTCAAATACACCAACATGCTGAAAAACCAAAGAATCTGTGGGACCTGAAGGATTTTTCTGAAGAACAGCAGGCAGTTTAACTGTTCATGACAAACGAGGGACTCGTGAAGAACTATCACTAAACAATTTTTTTTTTTTTTTAAATCAACTGTAAATTCATGTCCCAGTCACATTTTCTTGGTTAAATAAACATTACTTACACTATCAGAAAAAGAAAATCTACTTTATATTTTTACATTAGCAATGTAATCAATATTCAGTGTTGCAAGCATTTTATATTTCTTCCAAAATAACTCACGGCAGTAACAATTTAAACAACATTTCATTTGTGAACTTATGTATAGCTGTTCTTTTTAATACTTAACTTTGAACTGTTTTTTTATATTGAATTTTTCAGATCATCAGTCATCAAAGCTTGGTAAATATTGGTCACAGATACAGAGATTTACTTTAAATTTCACCAAGCTGATTACTCACTAAAAACTCCCACAAATCATGTTTTCAGGCCATTTCAAGTCTTATTTTGACTTGACAAAGTGGTTATATCTAAGTGTATGAGTTGTTTACAACACTGAACGCGCATGAACACAAGAGGCAGGATTTATCACATGAACCAATCACAGCCGAACATAACCAGTCATATACAATTATATCGCATGTGACGTGACTTTCCCCCATTCATTCCTTAATTACCCCCCAACCACACTCACCGCACGCTTTATGGGGTCTGTTAAAACTCAGTGGGCTCAGGAGAGGCGAGAGAGACGTGGACCCCCACTGTCACTTTACCTGCTAGTGTCGCTCTTGGACAATGTTTCTTTAGAAAAACAGTGATTTATACACTTTTTAATGTCATATTTTGTAATATTGGCGTTGTATATTGTATACTGAAGATATGTGGACACCTCCTTATACGTAGGTAAGAAGTACAGCTCATATCTACATGAACCTAGATGGATCAAAATATCCAAACCTGTCACAATTTTGTTTCAATAACTTCATTCAAACTAGAAACTGTCTGTATCACAAAACTACTGCTTGCTTAGTTTAAATCACGGTAAAAACTGTTTGTCAGGCTGGTCGGTAGACACACTTGCACAGTGAGGTCCTCTCATCTCATTTCACCTTCTCATTGAAAAATTTGGTGTCACAAGGAATTCTGAAGAAAACTGTTCAAACACCAGCAGCGGTGAGCTGAATGACTATGTATCTGATTTTATCAACAGAGCAATGTCTTTTGCTGAACAGTAGGACCTTTGTCTGTGCTCTTTCAACTCTACAAAAGGGCTTTATGCGATCGGATGACATGCACATTCCAGGTTTGGACAAGGTTACACTCCACAAGGACAAATCAATGAGAGTGATGCTTCCATCTAATAAACGCACAAAAATCTAGGCAGCAAATCAAACCTTGAAAACTTTAGTTTTGTACATTCTTTAGGTTTTTCATCTATGAAATCTAAAAGGAATAGTTATATAATATAAATAGGAATATGGTTATATAATATAAAAGGAATAGTTTATCCAAAAAATAAAAGTCTCATGTTGTTACACATTACCTTTCTGGGCCTTAAAAGCAGTAGTTTTATTGCTGTCTACGCAGAGTCAGATTTCATCAAATGCATCTTAATTTGTGCTCCGAAGATGAACGAAGGTCCTACAGAAACAGGTCTTTGGAACGACATGAGGGTGAATAATTAATGACAGAATTTTCATTTTTGGGTGCACTATTCCTTTAAGGACTCTAGAGTTGTAAGTTGGTTTAGTGGGTCAGTTCCACTCTCACAGGTGAACTGTACCAGGTTTGGCTTCTGCGTCCTTGACACAGTTAGCCGACCGCATTAGTGGCCGATTCCTCCTTGCCGACCTGTCTCCTTGATGATGGCGGGGCAGGGGCCAATCGCATCTCTTCCGCCTCGTCTCTTGGGTGATGAGAGGGGAAATGGAGAATACAGGAAGATAAGTTGAGGGGGCACTTTGGAGTTTAGGGGGGACCAAAATAGATGTGACACACAACAGCTCTGCAACTGCCCAGTTAGACTAATGAGGCGAGGTTGAAGGAAAGGGATGCTCCCGGAGGTGCGCGCGCTCACGTCAAAGCCTCTGCCCCCCTCACCCGTGGCCTATTTCCGCTACAGAAATTCATTAAAATGGTCACAGCCAGCAAGCTTTAGGGCCTCAACTGGGTCAGGGCAAAATATTGAGCTCAAAGCATTCAACTCAATATCAATTTGTCAGTTGACCCAAGTCTTAGATTAGTCATTTATCACACCTGTATCTCAGAGTTGAAGGCATAACAGACATGGGGTGGAAGGTCCTGGTTGACTATTGACTTTTAGTGCGTTAGGAACCTCCCCACACACCTCAACCTGCTCCACACCTGTTCTCAGGTATTTAAGTGACACATAAAAGCATAGTTCACCCAAAAATTAACCCTCACCCTCATGTCGTTTCAGACCTTTGTTCATCTTCGGAACACAAATTAAGATATTTTTGGTGAAATCCAAGAGCTTTCTGACCCTGCATAGACAGCAGTGCAACTACCATGCTTAATCATTATAGTTATATAATTAGCCTTAAAAGCTGCTGAAAATTGTAACCTGAGGGTTTGCAGTTGTGAGAAAAACAAGATTTTAGTGCCTTCAGAAAACTTGGACAACAGTGGAGGGTTCGATTTACTCTGTGACTCAAAAATGAGACCTAAAGGACCCACTACATATTTTGAAATATATATATTTTAAAATACATTGTGTAATAATACTTCACAATACTGTTTTACTGTATTTTTGATCAAATAAATGCAGCCTTGGTGAGAATAAGACTCATCTTTCAACAACATAAAAATTATTCCAAACTTTTTGCGTATACAGTACCAGGCAAAAGAATTTTTTAATGTAAAGAAGTCTCTTCTGCTCACCAAACCTGCATTTATTTGATCCAAAGTACAGCAAAAACATTTAAATTTTGAAATATTTTTACTATTTAAAATAACTCTTTTCTATTTGAATATATTTTAAAATGTAATTTATTCCTGTGATCAAAGCTAAATTTTCAGCATCATTACTCCAGTCTTCAGTGTCACATTATACTTTCTTAAATTATTCTGATTAGCTGTTCAAGAAACATTATTATTATTATTAGTTTTAATAATTAAAACAGATGTGTACATTTTTTTCAGTCTTCTTTGATGAACAGAAAGATCAGCATTTATCTGAAATAAAAAGCTTTTGTAACATTATACTCTATACCATTCAAAAGCGTGGAGCCAGTATACATATATTTTTTGGAAAGAAACTATAAAAATCAATACTTTTATTTAGCAAAGATGCTTTAAATTGATCAAAAGTGACGATAAAGACATTTATAATGTTACAAAAGATTTCTGTTTCAGATAAATTCTGTTCTTCTGAACTTTCTATTCATAAAAGGCATTTGAAAAAATTATACTCAGCTGTGTTCAACATAAAAAAAAATAATAAATGTTGTTTTGGGCAGAAAATCAAAATATTAGAATGATTTAAAAAGGACCATGTGACTGGAGTAATTATGCTAAAAATTCAGAGGAATAAATTAAATTTTAAAATATATTCAAATAGAAAACAGTTATTTTAAATAGTAAAAAATTTTCACATTTTTACTGTTTTTGCTGTACTTTGGATCAAATAAATGCAGGTTTGGTAAGCAGAAGATACTTAATCTTAAACACAGTAACATAGATACAGTAATCTTACTGTTCAAAAACTTTTGACTGGTAGTGTATTGCCTTCTGTAAACTAACATGAGGACCCAAGCTCCTTTTTGCATTTGTCGCATTAAATAATGCTGAGTGAACATCAAAAAAAAAAAAAAAAACTTTTAAATGCTCAATTTCAATGCAGACTGAACAGAACGGTTGTTAGCTGAGTCATCACAGCTAACATTTAAAGCAACACAGATCAAATGTTTAGTGTGGTGTTACTGCGGATGTTGAAAAGTACAGCAGGAAGAAACCGAGCAGCAGGTCTGCTTTTATCAAGTCTGATCAAACTTACAAGGACATGACTGCATGACATTTCTGTGACCTTTTCTTTCGGCGGAACAGAGTCCACTCGGTGGGTGTGTCCAGCCACAACGCCACGGGCACCTGTCTCTTCCTGTCTCTGTGAAGGTCAAAGTGCTGTTTTCTCTGTCTATAGACATGCATATTTTATGAATATCAAGCATTAGGCTATTTAAGCAATATTTAAACTAATTCATTTTTATATTGACTCTTCCTATTCAGCCCCAACCAGTTTCACTGTCAATTATTTATCAATTCAACATTAAATTTCGCTAATTAAATTAATTTACCATTTAAATCAACTGCAGAAAGTAAACTGATGTTATTAAAGTGCTGAAGAATTGTCCAAAGCAGTACAAGCATGCACAAGCAGGAATGTTTGTGTTTGTTGTTGCTTTGTTTGGGAAGCAATTCCTCCTGGGGTCTTACCTTCATCTTCTTGTACTGAACTGGTGCTTTGTCTGAGGGCAAAAGGCTGATTCTCCATAACATCTGGCAAAACAGTAGGACAAACTAACCTGACGATAGAAAACAGACAGCGTTTTATATAAAGCCTAGCTAATATTCGGCCCAACAACAAGATTGGGATATTGGGATACGGTTAAATAAATTGTTAAGCTTACATTTTATAAACAATGTTGCTATTAGCTTTGTACTTTTTTTGCTCCGCCAAGGAACATATTTGTAAACAAAGCCACAGCGATCCGAACATGTGTGAGAAAACCAAATATGAATCAGAGCGAATCGGTTCAATGATTCATTGATTCATTCGCTTGCGTCACCTAATGGCTCATCGTAACCTTGTAAACAGAAAGAACCACTAAATAAATCTTACCATAATGCACAGTCTGACCGCCTGTGTGTATTTTATTTAATTATTATTATTATTATTTTTTAAAAAAAGGACATTTACAATCAATTTGATAAATGGTTTGCCTTGAGTCGTCAATCTTCAGGCTAATTTTAACCTTTTGGTATGTTATTAATGGAACAAAGTAAACTCCTCTTCCATTAAAAACTTGGCCTTGATGAAACAGGCAGTGAATCAGTGTTTTTGTACATTCTGATTACATAATTTGAGGAAAATAAACAAACATCTTTATAAACCCACAGGTTTTATGTGAAAGAAATGGACTGGAATCATTAGGCTCAAGAAAGATAACAGATAATGGCCTGTTTAGTTTACATTTCACTTAAAATCCCATGAAGCCATGCCAGCGTGACTTACCTACAACCTTATCTCACTTAAATGAAGCGTACCATTCACTCAAATCAGATAAGATTATATATATATATATACACACACACACACACACACACACATATATGACCCTGGATCACAAAACCAGTCATAAGGGTAATTTTTTCAAAATTGAGATTGATACATCATATGAAAGCTGGATAAATATGTTTTTCACTGATATATAGTTTGTTAGGATAGGACAATATTTGTCCGAGATACAACTATTTAAAAATCAGGAATCTGAGGGTGCAAAAAAATCAAAATATTGAGAAAATTGCCTTTAAAGTTCTTCAAATAGTGTTCTTAACAATGTATATGACTAATCAAAAATTAAGTTTTCATACATTTACAGTAGGAATTTTACAAAATATCTTAATGGAACATGATCTTTACTTAATTTCCTAATGATTTTTGCCATAACAGAAAAATCAATAATTTTGACCCATACATTTTTGGCTATTGCTAGAAATAAACCCCAGCGACTTAAGACTGGTTTTGTGGTCCAGGGTCACATATATATATATATATATATATATATATATATATATATTCTAAATGGGTGCACCTGCACTTTAAAACAGGAGCTTATCCTGGTAACGTTTCTTGTCTGTCTAAAACGGGAGAAAATCGGTGTGATGGATGACCAAGGGACAGGCCCTCCCATGAGACCAGGCTGGTGACTAATCAATAGACTGGCAGTGCGGCCTGGCTGGAGGGCTCCATATCAATCATAATGCACAAGCCTTGTATGTGCCGTCATCTCATTGACAGCACACAGTAGGGCAGGGACGAGTTGTCTCATCTATTACTTTTGGCAGATGGACCACAGGGCAACTGAGCTGACACTAAGGACTATCAGAGTGAAAGAAACACTCATCATAAAAGAGGGAAAAAAAAAGATTTAAACTTACAGTTTGGTCTATTAAATCCCAAAATGAGTTGAGAAACATGGAGAACTAGAGACGGACCTTATCTTGCTCGTGTTCATTCCTTCCATTGACAAAGAGGTGTAATATGAGAGGTTTGTCCTGCCCGGCTCTCCTCCATTGCTTCAATTCCTCTCATAAACAGATGCCATGCACTATAATCTAAAAGTGGCACCAGGATTATCAACACATTGCTCTTGTCAGGCTTCCTAGAGTACTTCTTACAAAAAAGACGGCCCTTGTGAGCTTCTGCTGTGGCACTTTAGGGCCACCTGGTGGTGAAAGCCAGTTAGGAAATTGCACCTGTTTGCCACATGGGTTTTTTGAAACCGCCCTGTGCCAAAAACAGAGCTGTGGGGTGAGGGAAAGGGAACAAGGTGTTCCTGTGCTCAAAACAATCATATGTCAAGAGAGTCAATTAGCAGAAGTGCTGATCCGCAGCTTGTTTACATATCATTTGATGAAGTGCGTTGTGCGCCTATTTAAAACCCACATAATGATCTAATAGTGTATATTTAGTGAAAAAATGTTTTGAGTTTAGAATGGCTTGTGTGGATCTAATAAGGCGCTTGAAACACTGCTAGGGGATTTTTCAGCTCATGCTGACTCAACAACACATTTCTTGCTGATTTTCCAAAACATTCAAAAGATGTTTTACTGTATTCCAAAGGTGCTTATGGACTTTTTTTCTCAGTCATTTATGTAAACTGAAACTGCTGTTATAATTATGGTCAAAAGAACATTAAAACTCAGCCGCCAGCATAATGCTCATCATTAATAGCCACCTTTTTCGAAGCGGAAGCGGCTTTTTTTCACCGGAGTGAAACTTCCGTTTTATTCCGCTATAGGGAAATAACCAGAAGAAAAACCACGGTAAAACAGTTTACCCTACAAACCAATGTGCTCATAATTATGATAGATAATACATTAAAATAATATAGTAAGACACCAATTTGAAATACCAAACAGCAAAACTATCTGTTTTGTACAGGTAAAACTAGCTGGATTCAGATGAGACTGCAAACCAGATCCATATAATTTGCAAATGGCTGCACACACTCTTACAAAAAGATAAATTCCTTATTTTCTTTAAGAAAACACAAGGAAAAATTAAAGCTACAGGGAAGCACTTACAATGGAATTGAATAGAGATCGTAGTTGCAAACAAATATGTTAAATCTCATATCATTTTATAAGTAAAGCTGTTTTAGGGTAATGTCAGTGTGCTCTCTGCTAAAACTAGCTGGTAATTGAGGAGCTTTGACCTCTTTGTCTGAGAAATGACCAGCTGACCAACCAGCTATAACTAGTCTTGTGAGATTGGGAAACCAGCTTGACAGGCTACATCCAGATTAAACTGGTTTTGTCATTATATATATATATATATATATATACTACCGTTCAAAAGTTTGGGGTCAGTACATTTTTATTGTTTCTTTTTTTTTAAAGAAATTAATACTTTTATTCACCAAGGATGTATTAAGTTAATAATTAAAAGTTTAATAAAAGTTAATAATAAATAACTTACATTGTTATAAAATATTTATATTTTGAATAAACACTGCACTTTTTAAACTTATTCATGAAAGAATCCTGAAAAAAAAATAAAAAAAAATTCAAATCACAGGTTCCAAAAAATATTTGGCAGCACAACTGTTGATATTACCCAACATTGATCATTCTAATAATAAATCCGCATATTAGAATGATTTCTGAAGGATCATGTGACACTTAAGACTGGAGTAACAGCTGATAAAAATTCAGCTTTTCATCACAGGAATAAATTCTATTTTAAAGTATGTTAAAATAAAAAAAACATTATTTTATATTGTAAAAACATTTTGCAGTATTACTGTTTTTTTTTTCTATATTTTTAATCAAATAAATGCAGCCTTGATGAGCATAGGAGACTTCTTTAAAGACTATTACAAGTCTTACTGACCCCAAACTTTTGAACGGTAATGTGTATGTATGTATGTATGTATGTATGTATGTATGTATGTATGTATGTATGTATGTATATATATATATATTTTTTTTTTTTTTTTTTAATTATATATGAATATTAATAGAACTTAATAGAACAGGGAGCATTTTATACTACCAGATCAGCACTATTCACTGTGTGCAAGTAACAATCTCATTTACACTAAATTCTGATCTGCTGTTACAGGGGAGAAAAACAAAAAAAAACAAAACACATTTAATGGTGCATCAATCTTTTCTCACCTGAACAAATTACCTTTTTTCCCCTCTCTAATGTTCTTCAGAAGCAGTCCTCAAGCTCCATGGGCCCCAATTGCGCAAGACAATTCAAACACACCACAAACAAAGAATTTCTAAATTGCCATTTTATTATTAAAGTCATCTTGAAGTCCGCTGGCTGAAATCCACTGTTTTATATGCATTCTGGGTCTGTGAACACTGTTAGGTCACAAGGTGTGAGGCCTTCTTATGCTAAAATAACACTTATTTTTTCATGAAAACATCAGCTTATGTAGACTAAAGTGTATTTCCAAATATTTGGTTGATAGTGTTAAATAATCATATATTGTAATGCAGTGTACACATCAATGCTCAAACACAAAACAGAAAATTAAAGTCAAATTTAAGTTTTAATAATTAACACATTTTAATAGTTTATACAATCAATATTTACAAAATTTCTCACAAAGTATATCATATCACATGAGTTGTAGTTTTGAGTGCACTTGTGTGAATTTACATTCAAACATTTACCACAGCATGTACAGTTGCCCAGCAGTGATGCAGCTTTGTCCCAAGGCTCTGGGTGGGTTGCACAGACAGCTGAAATCCACCGAGGAGGATCAGCAACCTGTAAAAGTCTCCCAAAACACACATGCATCCGTTGGCAGAACAATGCATGCACATTTCTCAGTAATTACACTGCGTCTGCACGTTACTGCAACGCTCTTACACCGCGTACACAAAGGGTGGAGCGGGTTTACCTGCTGGCCACGTGGTGGTGGCCGTACTGGGGGCGGGGCGTGGGGTACACGTCATCGCGCCGCTGTGACGCAGAGCGTTCCGCCTCCTTGAGTTGGAGTCTGCGCAATGCTGTGAGAACAAGGAGAGCCGACAAATGAAACCACATTCAACTCGTAACATGCAACTCAAATGAATTGTGTTGAACGTCCTGGCTTCAGTAACCATTTACACATTTTTACAATATAAGCACTGGCATGTTCACGCACATTTTACTGTCTATGGTTTTCACAGCTGTCGCGGTCATCTCGTTCCGACGAAATCAATCGAGTCAGGTTTCGGAAACACGTCAGATTTCATTCCTGAAGAAGACGTTCTCGAAGTCTCGCTGTTGAAATTCCAAAGATCTGTCGTAATCAGAGTCTGACGTTGAGAAAACACCCTCATTACTGTACATTGAGAAATCACGGCTTACATCAAACGCCTCCATTGAAACATCTGATTGTTCAGCGTACACCAAGTCCATTAAATACTGCGTTGTGTTTCTTGGTGCCATGGCTACAGATGGTACATAACTTTGATTTCCCGTAGATGTGCTATCGACACGGTCCGGACTCGGCTGTGGTCTCCTGGCCGACCAAACGCGGACCTTTCGTCTCCTTTCGCCCATATTTGCACGCAGAAATGTCCTCTTCTTTGATTTTGACCACTTTTTCTTATGAACAGGCGCGGTCTTGATGTCCTTCTGGTAGTTTCCTTTCATCGTCGTGATTTCAAGACACATCACCAAGGAAAGAAAACAGTCTTTGGGTGCTCGAAAGTAAACGATTTCAAAACAATCGCCGAGTGGTTAAAAGAGAATTAAAAGTCTTCACAAAAAAACTTCCACAGAAGACAAAAGTTCTAGCTGCTTACTCTTCAACGATCGAAAGAAAAACGTGGCTAAGGAACGTGTGTCTCACGTACTTACAAGGAACTAGCGGAAGTGACGTTTTTCGCTTTCAGCGAATCAGCTTTCATCTCGGCTTATTCGGCGGTGATGAGTGGCGCTTGAGACCATACATATGAATACAATAGTGCCTCTTTAGCAACTGTTGGTGTTTTTTTTTATTTAACACAACATTCACAAGGATACATACAACAGAAACATTGTTTAAAAACAATATGTGACTCAGGTCGACGCAAAGCAATAAAACACATACACATCCAGAATACAAAACACCGCAATATTCTACTAAAATAATTAGGCAAAAAAATGGAAAGAAAAAGAAATATATGTATAATAAATAAAAAGTAATATATTCAGAAAAACAAATAGATAAAAACGTTACATAAACATCTAAAACAAAAATAAGTAAATAAATAAACTTCATGAAAAATATGTGAACTTTAAAAAATAACCAGGACGCTTACATCAAAGTGTTTTGTTTTTCTTTTAAAAAATAGGATGTTTTAGCAGCTTGATGAGTGATGAGCAGAGACTAGTTTCAGATCAATACAAAAAAAAAAAAAACAATCCTGAAGTTGGACATACAATCCACATTTATTTATCATCCAACTCCTTTGATCCTGATTCTCAAAAAATTAAAAAAATACATTAATTATTTCAAACCTAAAAAGTTTTTTTTTTTTTTTTTTTTTTTTTTTTTTTTGCAAAACATTGCAACATAATCAAACATGAAAAAAGCCACTCGTGATGTAACTTTAGAAACAAATTTATTTATAAAAAGTTATCTGCTAGTAAATCACAAATTGTTTATTTAAAGATTAAAATGATTTGATTTGACATAAGCATCAGACAGTTCTTTACTACAAAAAAAAAAAAAAAAAAGGATACTATAGTTAAACCATGGTAACTACGCACAGAATAATAGGGGTTTAAAATTTAAAACAGCTTGTCACTAGAGCAGTACCCTTAAAAGGACATCTTTGTACATTTTGTACCCATCAAAGGTACATATTAGTATTTTTAAGGTACGTATTACCACTCTAAGGTACTAATATGTGCCTATTAGGGGTTAAAAAGGTACAAAGATTTTTTAAAAGTCATTTTAAGGGTACTTCTCCAGCGACAAGCTGTTGTACCCCAAAAGGTTTATTTTTAAACCCCTATTTTTATGGTTTTGCTACACCAACCACAGTTTAACCACGGTATTTGTAGTAAAACGGTGGATATGGTAATTAATACTTTAAAAAACCATGGTTACTACAGTAAAACCATGGTTAAATTTTTATAAGGGATTGTAAATGATACTGATGGTCACAGACAGGCTTTTATAGAGCTTTTTTTTTTTTTTCCATTGTTTTTCTGTGTAAACACATGCTATGGACAAAAAAGAAACATGTTTGACCTACATCCCATGAAGAAGCATTATAAAATAAAGTCACAATATATATTAAACACATTATAACTATCGTTTAAAAAGCAGTTCCACTATATCTAGATGTCTAGTGTTAGTATCTAGTGTTAAAGGCTCTTAATTTTAATTTAAAACTTTGAGACAACCTTTAACGAACTGAATTAGTTTCTTGTTTATTTCTCCTGCGATTTGTGTTATTTCACAAATAAAAACACATTATATTGCACATTAAATATCCTTGTTGACCGCTCCAAAATGTCGCTGTGTCCAGACTACGTAAATGCAACGTCCATGCTTGTAACCTGCCTCTTGAAGCTCACTACTGCCATCTTTGTGTCGGAGAGACTTACGACAAATAAAATTCATTTATTTGCGAAGCAAAACCTTACACGCACAAGTCTTTTCTCCAGAAAACCACCCAAATGTGTGAGGTGTTTATTCTTTTAACCCTAAACACAAAACACTCTTTTATTAAGCAAAGCGACGCTTTATATCGAAGGGCGTATTTGCTTTACTGCACCGCCATTTACAGTACAGCACCGCCAGCAGTTTTAGTCCAACAGATGTAGGACAACAGTTTCGGAACTCGAGTTTGTAAACATGACAAGTGACAATGTAAAAATGACAGAGAGCACATCTGGTCCTATCTTAGTGAGTATCGATCTTAGGTGCTTCTTTTGTCGATTGTAATTGTACGTTATGAGACATACGTGCAATATCTGATCTTGACACTAAGCTGCTCATCGAGTAGACATAGATCGGTTTGAGACCACGACAGCGGACACAAAACCGGGTTCTTTTCGCGTTCCTACGGATGGAATGATTGTGCTTATGGCTTAACCTATAGATAAACACATTTGTGCTGCTTTAGTTTACACTATGTGCAATTATTAGGCACGTTGATATTCTGGTCATATTTTTTTTCCAAGCACATTTTACCAATTCCAAACCACATCAATCTTAATAACCACTATTAATTTTGTATCTAATCATTTATACGTGATATATATTTGTCCATGAAGGCTGGAAGTGAAAAACTCCTTATATTCAGGTGTGTGTAATTATTAGGCATGTTTTCTTTTACATATAAAAAAAACAAAAAAGAGATTTAACCCAGACTGAAAAGTCAAAAATTATTAAATGCCCAAGAGAAGGATGCAATACTAGAATTTGCAAAGTTAAGGCATGACCATTTGACAGAGAAATGCTCGCTGGGTCAGCATGGTGAGAAAAAAACGGTGGAGAAGAAAAGACACGTTAACTGCAAAAGAATTGAGAATTAAAGTGAAGAATTAGCTGTGAAACCATCAGGAGCCATTTAGTGTCCAGCGCCACCATTTTCCAGAGCTGCAACATAGCTGGAGTCTTTAGAAGTTCAGTGTGTCAGGTTCTCAGAGACTTTTCTTGGGTGAAAAATCCTACAAAATGACCCTCGTTTAAAGAGAATAACATGCTGAAGTGTTGTGAAATACATGAAGACTGTTTTCTATAGACAGATAAGTTGAGAGTGACTTTTGAAGGACCGGCATCAAATCCTCTTATACCACTCTTTCAAGAATTTATCTTCCAAAATCTGGCAGTAAGTTTTGGGAGTTCATTTTAGTCCATCTCTGCAAGAGATAGCCTAAACATGAACTCCCAAAATGTACTGCTAGAGGTACAAGAGGATGTGGTGCTGGTCCTTCAAGAGTCACTCTCTACTTATCTGTCTATAAAGCCTATAAAAAATTAAACTTCATGTATTTCTTAACACTTCAGAATGTTATTCTTATTAAGTCAGGGTCATTTTTTAGGTTTTTCACCCAAGAAAAGTCTCTGAGAACCTGACACATTGTACTTCTGATAGGTTTCAGCTCTGGAAAATGGTGGCGCTGGAGACTAAATGGTTCCTGATGGTTTCACAGCTAATTCTTTACTTTAATTCTTAATTCTTTTGCAGTTAACATGCATCTTTTCTTCTCCACCGTTTTTTTTTTTTTTTTACCGTGCTGACCCAACGAGCATTTCTCTGTCCAATGGTCATGCCTTAACTTTGCAAATTCTAGTATTGCATTAGTTTTGCATCCTTCTCTTGGGCATTTAATAATTTTTGACTTTTCAGTCTGGGTTAAATCTCTTTTTTGGCTTATTTATATGTAAAAGAAAACATGCCTAATAATTACACACACCTGAATATAAGGAGTTTTTCACTTCCAGCCTTCATGGACAAATATATATCATGTATAAATGATTAAATACAAAATTAATAGTGGTTATTAAGATTGATGTGGTTTGGAATTGGTAAAATGTGCTTGGTAAAAAAAATATGACCAGAATATCAACGTGCCTAATAATTCTGCACACAGTGTACACACGGCTTTATTTATAACACCCATTTTTCCTCTATTGTACTCTATGACTGCTATAGAGTAAAATAAATTTCTCGACGATTAATCTGTAGTCTTATTTTTCTTTTAGACACACATAACGATTCAGAAAGGCCACTCACTGCCTCCCTTACATCAATGCACGACGTGCTGCAGTGGTTTCCACTGCCCCTTTTGCTCTGAGAGTGTATTTAAATCGACCAGAAATGACAAATTAAAACTGCACATGACAAGACATTTTAACAGGGCAGTTTTCCACGAGGGTGCGTACATGTAGTGTGCTGTTCTTAAATATATATGCGACATTGTTACGTAATATTTTAATAATATACATATTTTCATGCTGTAGGTTTCTCCATTCACAGATGTGGATTTGACTGTCGACCAGCACTACATTATCACTGCCCCTACTGCCAAACTACAGTTTTACGAAGAAACGATTTTGAAAGTCATTTAATTGTTTGTAAAGAAGCACACCCTGAAAGGTAGAATACGAATATAATAAAGCATATTTATTTTAAATACTATGCGATATGTTCACAACAAACCAACGTTGGTTTATCTACAAAAAAATGTGCGTAAATCTGTATCAGTTTCACATTTTTTAAACATTTACGCTAACTATGCATTAATAAAAAATTAATGTTTACACTACTTTCCCCTGACTTTTTACATTGTGATATCACGGCAGTCCAATAGGTGGCGGTATGTACACTCCAACCGCCGTGAATCACCGGCAGAAGGAAAGAACGTAAACCCTCCATTTTCTCTTCTAGTGCCCTTCGCTTGTGCACTAGCGCCATGAGTAGCGCACTTGATGACTCAAAGACAACAGACGCAAGTATGGACCACGAACTTTACACTGTACAGAGTCCCTCTGAGGACATTAAGGATGGCCCTGATCATGCAGAATTCATTTATAAGAGTGAGTAGCAATTCATTCTATGCATTTAAAGTCCCAGTGCATTTAATTAACTCTCCCATTTTAGCAGTTTAGCATTGAGCTGACCACGTAAATTGCATGCATGCATTATACAAATCACGTGTCATACCGTTATTAACATCTGCATGTGTGTTCATGTATATGTGCTTCAAGTGTCAAATGAAGAGTTTGTTAGATTCGTGAAGTTGCGAGTGACCAACGACTCACTTTTCACTGGAAAGAGAAATTCTTCAACTCTGGCTTACAGGTAAACCAGTCACCACCAGCAGACAGTTACACATGCATACTTACACACTCAAGTCTTTGCACCAGTAAAGAAGCACACAG
The DNA here is from genome assembly GCF_022985175.1 of Labeo rohita. NCBI lineage: Eukaryota > Metazoa > Chordata > Actinopteri > Cypriniformes > Cyprinidae > Labeo > Labeo rohita. The sequence continues at coordinate 32,842,704 of NC_066872.1, read as the reverse complement.
TAGATGTTTATGCCAACAACCTACAGATATTAGTGTGCATATGTTTTTGCAATAGGGCCATCTTGAAAGAGCTGGGTCTGCAAAGGGAAATTTCTGCCAGCCAGGCCAGGAGGAAATGGGAAAATCTTAAGATGAAGTATAAGGTATGACAGTGCCATGTTATTAGTGTTCATTTTGGATATTACCCATATTTAGCACACCTGATTCAACTCATATGATTGTCAGTTCAGGACTCCATTAACCTTTCAGTCGTCCAATATTGTCCTAAAGTTTTTAATATAAATAAATAAGTTTTTAATATAAAAAAATAAAAAAATAATATAAGTAATTAAAGTCATTTAAATTATTATACAAATATTTTAAAAATATATATATTAAATAATATAATATATTAATATATTATATTTTTAATTTTAATAAAATCATGAATACGAAGATATATTAATATATATACCATAATATATTAGATAGGTTTAGACATTTGCATGATCGTATTATTATTATATACATATTTTTAAAGTATAATTGTATGTATTGTGTATTATATAATTACAAATAACTAATAATTACAGTTACACATGGAAAAAAATAAAAATTAAATATTAAACACCAGAATTTCATTAAATTTAAGGTTGATGAATGATATAGTGTATGTAGTGTGCATATGTATATAATTAATATTTATATATAATTTATTGAAATCTATAGTGCATGAATATAGATTTCAAAAAATAATAGATTTCAATAAATACACATTACATTAATTAAATTGCACAAAATGAATGACGTTTTAATATTTAGCATCAGAATTTTTAAAAGCTTTTAATGTCATTTATAAAATATACTTTATTCAAAAACTACTGTGCATGAATGTATTATATACATACACATTACATTCATTAAATTACACAAAATTAACTAAACACCATTTTTTAAAATAAATTTAAACACCTGAACTTCATTAAATGCTAGTAATGTATTATGAACGTATTAAATGTATAAACATTTTTTTAAATTAAACAATTAACTAAATGACATTTTAATATCAAACATCAGAATGTAATCAGAATGTATATGTAATTAATCAATAAAACATGTTAGTAATATATGTATGGTGCATGAATGTATTATATACATACACATTACATTAATTAAATTACAATCTAATGTAATTAGAATGTAATAATGTATATGTAATTATATATATATATGTATATGTATTATAAAACTATGATGCTTAAATGTATTATATACATACACCTTACATTAAATTACACAAATGAACTAAATGCCATTTATTTTAATAAATACGCACCTGAACTTTATTAAATGCCATTGTATATTGACATTATAATTATGTACACATAATTATGAACATCATACTGTGTCGTTGCTCACCCCTCTGTGTGTCTGCATACCTTGTGTGCATCAGGAACTGAAAAATCCCCCACCTGGCGTCTCAGTGAACCCCACAAACTGGCCGTGGTTCTCCCTCATGGACGACGCCATGGAAGGTAGACTCGCAGGAAGTGAAGTCACACTAGACACGTCTACAGTGGGCGACGACAGCGAATATCGGCCGAACAACACCACGCGCAGAAGGAGCAAAAGAGCGCGAGAGCCGGACAGAAGCGAGATCGAGCTGTTCGTCGAAGAGGATGACATGATGTCCGAAGAGATGGGACGAGACAGGGCCGAGCTGGACAGGGACAGAGATGAGATGGAGCACGAAAGAGCCATCCTAGAGAGCGACAAAGCTGCTATTGAATACGAGAGAATGGTCCTGGAGCGGGAAAAAATGGTTTTAGATAGAGAAAGAGCAGGGGTGGAACGAGAACTCGCAGCATTGGACCGAGACAGAGCCTCTCTGGAGAGAGAAAAGGCCGCTGTGGAAAGAGACAGGGCCTCTGTGGAGTACATCCGAGCTCAGCTGGAAAAGGAAAGAGCAATTCTTGACAGAGAAAGGGCTAAGCTTGAACGAGAGCGTGCCATCCTAGAGCAGCAGCGGGGGACGGAGAAAGGAGAGCAGACGGCTAATCTAAACGATAATACAGAAGGAACTGATACCTCAATTCCCTTAGTGATGGAACCGGCATCCTTAGAAAGGAGGCAGAAATTCCTCAACCTGTTTGAAAAGCTCATCGAGAACTTCTAAAACGGAACTAAACGTTCTGAACGGGACCCATTATGTATATGTCATTATTTTTGTACACCGTAAAACCGTTTTCTGTTGCCAGAAGTGGATCGTGCTGTGATACAGTGATTGGATTTGTAATGTTAGTAGCTACGCTTGTTTACAAGAGCGATAAGTGTTGCTTTCATGCCATTGAAGACTTTATAAGGTAACAATGAAAACGTTAAGCCACCTCTGTTTTGGAGAGGTCATCAAAAAACTTTATTCAGGTGTGATTATTTCCATACAAAACACACAATGCTGCGCTAATATTTACCCCCCATTCCCCCCATTCATTCTCAAACCCCTCAACCAATACAACAGTTCTGAAATCAGTTCAATTTGAAGGCCATTGGTCATAACAACAGCTTGAAATGTGATATACCAAAATATTGCAGTTCTTGTAAAATTAAAAAAAAAAAAAAAAACAGCTTATATATATTTATATTACAGTACAGACTTTACAACAAATTAATTGTTAGAATGCTTCTTTTATTGCATTAGTCAAATTTACCTTTCAAAAAAGTTAATCGAGCGCCAGCTTCAATTAGTTTATGCTAATCACGATAAACATTTGTTAAATTCTATATGAATATTAACAATATTTCATTTACAAAACATATTTAAACAATTTGGGCTGGCTATTGCAGCTAACCCCAAACCAGGCAACCAGTACAGCACACAAAAAGAGGGTTTTTGTGCGGTTCAGATTTGCACTTGTAAATTAACGACATCTTGTTTTCCTCATTAGTATTTGATAAATAAAAAACGTTCTGAGTTATGCATGCTTCGCTGTTTCTCTAAAAGAGATTGTTTATGAGGCTAGACAACTATGAGACGTCATAAATCCAGATACCTCCTACATTATGAAAAGTGTGTACTGTGTGAAAAGGTAGAAACACAAGCAGCGTAGAGTTGGAAGTGTCCACCAGAACTCCTGTGAGAGTGTGAGTTTATGTATTTATGCCAACCTCCTTTAAAGACAGCCATTCATATCCAAGTGTTTGCTTGAGCCCAAAGTTTAAAAAAAAAAAAAAATGAGAGAGGTACGCACAGAGGAGTTTTGATGCATGTGCATACGTGTGAGTTTTGTACGCTTGCATTTGAGTGTGCGTTTAAATAAGGGCACCAACGGGGATACGTGGCAAACATATGTAGGCTTGTGGGGTTCTGCTGAGGTTGATGGGATTACCGTCCAGGCGAACGTCCTCAAGAGCGTTGCGGATGTAATTCAAGTCATGCGGATTGCAGAAGGTGTCCTCGTGCATCATCTGGATATTGTTATTCTGAAAAAACAATGTTTTAAATGTAGCATCTAGGCACATACGTTAAATCTTTTAAATGTTTACATTTGTGTGATAAGTAATTTTACAACAGCAAAGACGTCAGCGTTCATTAAATAACACTATGCAGATTAAAATCTATTTGCAAATGTTAATATTTCAGTTAGAAGGCAAATGCCGTAGATGTCCACAAGGTGGCACTAGTGAGGTGGGAGTACAGGTACCTGTAGGTGCAGAGAGCGCAGACTGTCAGGCAAGGGCACTGGGATGTGGTCTATGTTGTTGTCTGTCAAGTAAAGGTAAAGTAGCCCGGGCATGTCCTGGAAACGGAAAATATGAGCTGATCAATCTTCTCAAACTAAATTATCTAAAGCAGACTTTTAGTTATGAGTAAGAGCAGCAATTCCCATTGAAAGTGGGAGCTTTTTCTTCTGTCTGGTTTTCGTCCACTTTAAACGACCTGTAAATTGTTCCCTCAGGTCTGCTTGAGCAACAGTAGGCATGAGGAACACTATGCAAGGAAAGCCCAGAAATGGGCTTAAGGTAGGCTAAGTGCTCCGCATTTTGACTCTTATTGCTTTTCTTACCTTGAAAGCTTCTCTCTGAATGCCGGTGCTGCCTAGCTGGTTGTGAGAGGCATCAATAAGGGTCATGAAGGGTGGCAGAGCAGGAAGTTGTCTAATACTATTCTCTCGTAATATCAATTCCTGCAGAGCAGGAAGGCCAAAGAAAGCATCATCATCAATTCTGGAAATCCCGTTGCTAGTCAGATCGATCCTCTTTAATTTATCTAGACAACAGAAGACAAAATGATCATTTAGTAAAGTTCATGAAAATTCAAATTCATATTTTAGCATCAAGCTATCGCTATCAGTTGGTGATTAAGCTAACAGATCTGGTTATGAGATACCATTAGACAAACTGCTGTCTATATGAACTAGGCTTTAAGTCAATAGGAACTGTAACCCATTTGCCGCATTATTTATCCATAATGTGATCTATTTCTGAAAGAAACTTTCATATTGACTTGAATTTAGCTGTGACATGATGAAACATACTCAGGTTGGCGAAGTCAGACTTGCTGATCCTAGCAATTTTGTTGTAGCGGGCATAGAAATGAGTGGTTTCTTTGGAAAGGGGAGGAACACGGTCCAGCCTGAGGTCATCACAGTACACAGATCCGACCAGGCAGGTGCAGAGCATACAGGTACCCATACCTTACCACCAAATTAACAGGTGGCATTCAGAAGACAAACAAAAATACATGTTAAAACTCAGAAGTTGTACTGATGCTTATGCCAGTGGCTGCCTGTTTGGAGACATGAGGCAATCATTTCTTGCACTTTTGTATCATATTGTTAAAAAATGTGCTGCATACAGTACTGCAGGAATGTTTATTCTGCTCCCGGAGGGCCACCTTAGCGTAGACTTTAGCTCCATTACCCAGTTAAACAGAATGGAACTAATCAAGGTTCTCAGGAGGACTAAAAAATCTTCCAGCAGATGTGTTGGCACTAAACTCTGCAGGAAGGTGACCTTCCAAGAGCAGGATTGGACACCCCTGCTCCATCTCCAAACTTGGTCCTGGAGGGCTGATGTCTTACAGAGTTTAGCTTCAACCATAATTAAACACAGATGAACCAGCTAATCAAGTTTTTATTAGGCAGGTGTGTTGAGGCAATTTGGAGATAAACTCTGCAGGACACCAGCTCTCCAGGACCGAGTTTGGAGTATCTCTGGTAGCAACAGAATTTCATTAGAAAACACATTGTTTTCACAGGTCTTGAAACTGAGGATACATATTATGGGATCATTTTAATTGCCTTAAGGATGGTTAAATACAAATGAGATACTGACCTGTTACATCTGTGTCAATATCTCTGTCAATATCAGGTATCCCTGACCCTATATCACCCCCAGTCCCCTCCAAGGGAGTGGTCGGGGTAGTTAGGAGTATCTCCTCCTCTTGTTAAACACAACAACATGAAGGTGTTAGGAGACAGATTAGCACATGGACAGGTGAACAACGGAACAGGACAGACAGTGAGTATACTGACACTGAGGAGTTATAATGATTGTTAATGTTATAATGCACACCAAACAAAACAAAATGAATACACATTTAACCAAAGTCAGCCAGTTAAATGAAGTATGTGGGTTTCACAGAGCCTAGAATTGATGGGTGCAACAAAATGTTCAATAGTGATCATAACTCTTTCTAAGCGGTTCTAAACTATTCTTCTAAAAATTACTCCAGTAAGTTGTAACCAACACTATTATAGGACATAGTATTAATATCATGGTACTGACCTTCATCTAAGTCAGGTATTAATATTTCAGTGGTGACGACTGGGGCTTCAGTCACCCCAGATTCTTCTGGGATCCCAGACTCTCCTGACTCCAAAGTGTCATCAGGCCGTTTAGCCTCTTCGGGGACCTTAGACTCTTCAAACTCATCAAAGGGTCCAGGCTTTTCAGGGACCACAGGCAGCAGAGAGATCTCAGGCTCACCAGACTCCTCAGGTACACCGGAGATCACAGGCTCCCCAGACTCCTCAGGTACACCGGAGATCACAGGCTCCCCAGACTCCTCAGGTACACCGGAGATCACAGGCTCACCAGACACCTCAGGCAACCCAGAGATCACAGGCTCCCCAGACTCCTCAGGTACCCCAGAAATCACAGGCTCCCCAGACTCCTCAGGTACCCCAGAAATCACAGGCTCTCCAGACACCTCAGGCATCCCAGAGGTCCCGGACTCTCCGGACATCTCAGGCATCCCAGAGGTCCCGGATTCTCCAGACACCTCAGGCATCCCAGACATCCCGGATTCTCCAGACACCTCAGGCACCCCAGAAGTCCCGGATTCTCCGGACACCTCAATCATTGTAAAGGTCCTGGATTCTCCAGACACCTCAGGTACCCCAGAGATCCCAGACTCTCCGGACGCCTCAGGCACCCCAGAGATCCCAGACTCTCCTGATATTTCAGGTACCCCAGAGGCCCCAGGCTCTCCTGAAATCTCTGGAACCCCAGGTTCACCTGATATCTCAGGTACCCCAGAGATCCCAGGTTCTCCTGACAACTCAGTTACCCCAGAGGCCCCAGACTCTCCTGACACCTCAGGTACTCCAGAGGCCCCAGGCTCTCCTGATATCTCAAGTACCCCAGATACCACAGGCTCTTCAGAAACATCAAGAACCCCAGAGGCTGAGGGCTCCCCTGACACTTCAGGTAACCCTGAAGCTCCAGACACCCAAGAGATTCCAGACTCCTCAAAATCCCCAGAGGCCTCGTGTGGAATGGTTTCAAGCGTCACGTGGAGCTCCTCCTCTTGTGAGAGACAAGGTGGGGTGGCAAGAAAGAAATTAGCCTCCTCAACAGTAAATGAGAGGAAACAGCATGACAGCAATGCTGGCAATGATTACCAGTTACCCATTTTGGATCATCATTTTAACCAATACAAAACAGTTAAATGGTTGTAAATTACAGATTATGACTATCTGCTTTAAAACTCTCAGAAAATCCCTCCCCACTATCCACAGATATTGTGCTGAAGTAATCAAGAATCCTCTTAAGCTATACTATCAGAAAAAAAAAAACATACAAAAATTGTAAGAGGATGTCTAATATGCATCATTTAAAGGTAGATAAGGTACAAGATTACTGCCCCAGGGACAAGCTGCTGTACCCCTAAAGGTACAATTTTAACACATTTTTTTTCTGACAGTGCTAGGCAACTTTCAGTCCTGGAGGGCAACGGTTCTGCTGAGTTTAGCTTCAACCCTAGTCAAACACACCTGCCTGTAGCTTTCTAGTGATCTTGAAGACAGTAATGAGCTTGTTCAGGTGTGTTTGATTAGGGTTGGAGTAAAACTCTGCAGGACAGCGCCCCTTCAGGATCGAAGTTGCCCTGCCCTGGTGAAAACACATAAAGCAAATCTAAGTCCTGAGTACTGACCTCCACCTGAGATCAATATTATGCCTGAACCAGAAAGCCCAGAGTCTCCAGAACCAAGGTCCTCTGAGTCCACAGACCCTGATATGTCACCAGAGGCCCCAGAACCTCCAGAGCCCAAAGGCTCTCCAGAACCGGAAGCTTTGTCATCAAGTAAGTCTCCAGAGCCCAAGTCACCAGAACCCGAAATGTCCCCAGAAATCTGAAGGATGTCAATGGGCGTCAGACGAAGCTCCTCCTCTTGTTCAAGACAAGGTTAGGTGTTAGAACAGTTATTAGAATTAGACATACACTTAGAACCATATGGACTGGTTCAGTAAACACTATGAGTGATGAATATGATGCACATAAAAAGCAAGTTAAAGAATTAAAACACATTTAACCAATCACATAACCAGTTAAATGGAACAACAGCATGATGAAACAGTTGGCAGGCTAGTCATGACAATTAGTAGTGTGTGCATTTGTCCATGCATGGTACAGACCTCCCTGTGCACTAGGGCCCATCAGAGTCCCTGACTCCCCAGACCCTGATGGAATAAGCTGAGGCTTTATGGGTATTTCCTTGTCTTCTCTCCCCTCAACTGTCCTCCGTTCTTCATGCTCCACCTCCTCTTCTTCCTCCTCCAGTGAGGCATGATGTGAAGGATCAATATCCTCATCAGGGCTCAAGGTGCCAATCTCTATCTGCAAGAAGAATTTAGGTCAGAACACTCATTTTTGTTATGTTACAAAGCCTTTCAGACTATCAACGGTTTAAATAATTGTGGTCTAAAGTGCTTAAAGTAATTTAAAGTGCTGGTTTAAAGCATGGAGAAACTAATCACCTTACTCTGCTAGGGTATCCAATACTGCTTCAGTACTGGAAACAGAGGCATAGCTACCGGGGGGGGGGGGGTGCATAGGGCCCAGAGGCTGAGAGGTGCCCAACAGAGGGTGATTCAGCATTTTGAGGGGGCCCCATTGCAAATTCTGTGCAATGGGCCCAGAATCCTTAGCAACTCCACAGCCTAGAAGGACTCCTTCAGGTGGAGTTTAGCTCTTAAACACAACTGAACCAGCTAATCAAAGTCTTTGGGATCACTCAGAACTTCTAAATACTCAGAACTAAAATATGTAGGATGTTGGCCCCCCCCATGAGTGTGACTGAACACCCTTGAGCTATACTGAATTGTTCACACCACAGATGGTTTTAAAAATATCCCAGCTACAAACTATTTATTCATTAGGCATCTGTTTATTCTACTAAAGCATAAAAGTCTTGCAGACACATTAACACATTTAAGTGTAACAGTAAAAGGTGTGTCTCAGCAAATGGCTCCACCATTGAAAGAGAATAGGCTTTTCACTGGGTATCGGCCTATTCATTCAAAGCATTCAAAGTCATCCTCTTCCTTATAAATGCTAATTGTTGCTAGGTATGAGACAAACAACATTGATGTGCTGATTTTTAAATCTATTTGCTTTTCATTTACTCTGCATACGTTGTAATGTTGACTAGCTCTATCAGCTTTTTTGTATTCGATTCCACTACAATCCAGAGTGGGGAGCTGTGAAACCATTCACAGTCTCATCTGTAAGCAGCTGCTATTCTCCAGAAATGGTCCTTGTGGAACCAAGACATACATGGTAGCAGAAAAATACATATTTCTGCCCATTTTTTTACCAGAGTGTTCAGTTAACTTTAGATCTCAGTTGTCTTACAGAATGGTCAACTTGAACCTATTAAAACTAAATCATTTAAAAAAAAAATACAATTGTTAATCTGTAAAAAAGTCATTTTATTAAAATGCACGACTACACTACTAATTCTGTCAACAGTCAGGTATGAAGGCAAATAGCCAAAATCTACCAGTGCTGAGAGTCTGTAAAACAACAAGCCTTTGAGAGGCCTTGCTTGGAATATGCTTGCTTTTTATACAACAACCTAGCCAAACACGCAAAGCCAAAGGCTAAAAGGATGGCTAAAAGGAATCAGCAATGTATAAAGCAATAAACAGTGCCAGTGACTCATTTCAGATACCGCGACGCATGAGAGCTTTCTGGAACCGCTACTAAAATCTATTCTACAGCCGCCAGTCCTGTGACTCACAAGCTTGTCAGCACTTTGTTCTTTAGACAAATGTCTAAAGGTAGACAAATGATGATTTTATAAAGTAATGTACATTATATAAGTGCTGTGTAAATTTGCAAGCATTTTTATATTTCTGTTGCAGAAGCAACGCAACAGTTTGTTTTATACTTTTACACAAAGGGTCATTAGGTTCAACTGAAAAGTAGTTTTATATTTTCACTTGTGTGCCTTTATGCTTTTCAGAAAAATGATTCACAAAGCATCAGAAGCAACATTTCATAATACAAATACATCTGGACATACATTATATGTCCTTGTTCATACATGCATTTACACAGAGAAATACAGGCACCTACAAGCACTCTTACATGTTCAAACAACATTAACCTGGTTATGTAAGACAAATTTAGTCAAGTTTGTTTACATTAATAAGTTTTAACCAGAAATCTAAATAAAATACATGTCTGAAATTGCATTTCTTAATGATATTAAGAAAAAAACTCTCCATATGGTGAGGAACAACAAACATTCCCACACTTTATGAAACATTCATAATATCCTGAAAAGTTGAAAATGAAGAGCCTTACACAAGGAAAATGTGTTGTAACTCACAAGTGTGCTTTTGATTGTGGGTTTAACTACATAACATTCACATCAGGATCAAGTTAAGTCTCTTGGCTTCAGTGTAATTCTTCTAAAAGTGCATCTTGCCTTGTGCCAGTCAAACATAGTTTTAGCCCAACTTTTTTTCCATGCTGAAGATGATCTACTGGTTGTTGTAGCTCGCGTTTCACTGAATACATTTCTTCATACCTACAGCTTAACTTCTGGCTATCAGACCTGGAGCACTGGCCAGTTTACAACAACATTTCTTTCAAAAGCATGTATAATAACACCAGACATTCCCAAAATAATGTTCTTAACTAAAACATTCCTTTAAAATGAAAATATTTTCTATGTGGATGCTACTACAAATGTAATTTAGGAAATGACAACCAACTAGACAGTAAGTATTGGCTTAGTAAGTAAATGAATGTTTTTTGTGCATCCAGCCAAAAAAAAAGTCGCTTAAGTAAAATAATCTGCCGTACAAGTATGACTAGTGTAGTACAACTATTGATTAGGAGTGTATTTCAGTAAAAATGCCCGTGTCTACCTCTCATTCCATAAGGTTGTGCCAGTGGAAAATTCAGTTGAGAACATTTTACGTTCAACAACATCTGGTCTGTCCATCACACATATGATATGTCCAAGAAAAGTATTTGCTGCATTAAAAAAAGAATGATAAATCAGTCTGACACACTGAACTTTGCTGCACCAGTAGGCCTCTCTGTTCATAAGCAGTTCTTTAAATCAAGTACAAGAACAAAAACTAACCTTTGAATGCAAATGATAAAGTATGTCACAAACTGACTTTGACAGCTTTGCATAATAAAAGGCCAAACTGCTGAAAATGATGGTTCTTGTGAAGTTTCACTTCACTGAGAAGGGACGAACATTAGTATGCACAACCGAACACTGATCTGAAATCAGAGAGGATGAGTGTATACAGGCCCACATGCCCTCATTGACCGACCCTGAAGCACAGCAGCTGGGTTTCAAACCAGTTTCTAAATGAAAATCATAAACCAAAGACTGACATAGCTGGATGCTATTATCCTCAGGAACATTTGGATCAGCAATGCAAATGAAAAGTTGTCAAACACCCTAAAGCAAAACTGCAGAAATACATTCCTGCATGACAACTAGAACCGAGTCCAGTGCTTGAACGTTAGCCATCTCAACAGACTGGAGGAAACTAATGAATATGCAGAGAGAGGAATCAGTAATCAAAGTCCAAATATGAAAAAGGCTTGATTCAGAACAATTAGATGAGATATATATTGGAAAGTAGTACTTTTACTTGCTTGTTTGAAATTAAAGAGTTCAGGCACTAATGCAAATACCCATATCAAGAGCATTTAACCAGTTTCTAAATTGAAAACTTGAAAGACTCTCTCACCTGCGGTTCATCAATTCCATCGTAATAGTCATAGGAATCATCGCCATCCGGATTCAGGTCTAAATCCACATTGTTGTTGTCATATTTATCTAGTTCTGCTTGTCTGGCGTATCGGCGGGGAGAGGCTGCCACCACACACAGGACCAGGAGTCCCCACATCAACCTCAGCGTTACCATCTTCCTGCTAGACACAGAATCAGATGGATTATTAGTCTGGTGAGATCTTAAAATGACAAGTGTCAACCTCATAAAATATCTTTGATTTCTGATCATTTAAAAAAATATAACACACATTGGGAGGTAAATTTACATCAACAAGAAGCTTAAATCATGGACTTTGGCTCACCATACACTCTGTAAGATTGGAGAACTCGGTATTTATTACCAGGATGCAGGCAGCCAGTAATACTGAAATACAAACCTCTAAAGTCTTTTGCTTACTTGCGAGAGCCAAGAAGCCACCGACTAACCCAGCAGCCATCTTGAATGCACTCAATGACTGCTTTGTGTGTTAAAGTTGAAAGGTCACAGGTGAGATGCCTAACATCATAAAAGGTGTTTATTTAAACAAAATGATAACCTATAGCATTTTTTATTATTTGTAAAGTTTGTTTATTCATTTTCTAAGGTGTACATTTTTTATGTGGTTCCATGAGGAACCTTTAACATCTATGGAACATTTGCACAAAAGGTTCTTTATAGTGGAAACAAGTTTTTGAAATATTCTTAACAGTACGAAAAAAATGTTTTTGTATAGGAGCTGTACACTAAAAGGTTCTTCGGGAAATCCCCACTCTTTGGGATCTTTATTTTTAAGAGAGCTATCGCAAAACTATACTAACTGACAGAAAATAAAACATTATTTTCACCTTGTCATCAGCTGACCCAGAGGAAATCTGCAGACGTTTTTCCGTTTTTCTGTGCTGATTTTGGGGGGAAATTCTGCTGACTGGATAGAAGTCTGGGAGCAGATTCCACATGGCCCTAATCATAAGTTCTTAATAACTAACAATATCCAAAACGCAATGTCAAAATGTTTAGTGCTGACTGTAATTGTAACTGTAACATTAATGAAATATTTCATTGGGCTATCATGACTTGCGCACTTCCAAAAGAACAGTTAACCCAAAAAGATCATCATTTACTCGTTTGAAACCTGAGTTTCTTTCTTATATTGAACATAGAAAAAGATATTTTGAAAAATGCCGGTAATCAAACATTCAATGCTCCCCATAGTATTTCTTTCCCTACTATGGAAGTCAATTAAAATATCTTCTTTTGTGTTCAACATAAGAAAGACTTATACAGGTTTAACATGAAGGTGAGTAAATAATGACAAAATTTTTATTTTTTGGTCAACTATTCCTTTTATCCCTCATATTTTGTTGTCAAACCCAAAATAATCTGAGATATATACATTTCTTATGAATGATAAGAGGCTCGGAGGAAAGCAATGACCAGCTGGAGTGGAGGAAGAGCAGGCTGTACTTGATGGGCAGACCAAGTTCTGGTCCTCGGGGTGAGACGGAGAGAAAAAGAGAGGGAGAGCTTTGACAGAGCCCCTTTATGAGTGTTTGACTCTACACTCAGGTTCAAAATTCCACCGAGGTTTGTGGACAGCATGGCAATGAGTTACGATCTCTCTGTATCTCTCTCTCTCTTTCACACACACACATCCACGTAACTCTCCATGAAAGGCTATTTTGGGCCGTAGCTGCACTCTAGAAACCACTGCATTTTTTAGACATAAATCAGTTCCCTGTGATTTTCTGACTGCCAATCAACACGTCACATCATGAATACAGATTACATAGTGGTGATATCAATTATATCTTGCAAACTAATTCAGTCTGTGTCTGTGAAAAAAAGTCTCACAGTAGAGCTTCAGTGTACTAGTACCTGACAGCTTGAGCTGGGAAATACTGAAAGAGGGACTATGCTTGACACAGAGCTCGGCTTTTACCCACTCTCAAGAGTGTTTGCAGTGCGTAGACCCCGTGTGAGTTTGTGTGTGTGAGAACTAACTATCCCAATGTTGTTTTTGGCTCTACCCAACAGCATTCCACACACTCATTGATTTTACAGTTTCTTCTTCTCTAGTGGATCTGCCAATATTGGCAAATTTATGACTTATTCACTTCCAAGAAGCCAAAATGCATAAATATATAAACACTGCAGCTTAATTAGACACATATTACAGACATACCTACTAAATCTCATCTGTTTGGCAATTACTGTCATAACTAATCTGCAGACTTAAAAGTTTCTATAATATGGCTCTTGACCTGAACAGATTGCATTAAGAGTCTGTCCTATCACATTTTCTGCAAACACTCATACTTTCATTGGTATCTTAAAAAAAAAAAAAAAACTTTTAAAAATCAAGCACAAACATCATCACACCCAAAACAAACTAAGGAATAGTAAACTGACCAATAAAGAACACATAAATTGCCATCATGACCACACAGATGACCTGTTAACCCACTTAAAACGGTTGTAAATCACTGCAGTTTCAACGTAAGATTCATAAAGATGATGGAAGTATTATATAATCAAAACCAGAAATCCACAAACAAAAATTAAAGGAAAAAAAAAAAAATGAAAGCCTCAGTAAAGTCAGTCAGGTGCACTTTAACTATTTTAACTTCGTTATTACAAGAACTACAAGAATATTTATGAAGGCTGTGGTGTGCAGACAAAATATAAAAAAATGAAAGCCTCAGTACAGTCAGTGAATTACATTTTAGCTTTTTTTTAGCTTAGCCTCAGTGGCCACCACTGAGGCTAAGTAGCGGACGGGACCCCAAGAAGCCCTTAGGTCCGGTCCCTGCTGTAAAGCATAGCAGAGGAACATACAGTAGAACCCTTACCTCTTTCTCCTCCTGTCCCAAATGGTCCTGTTCTTCAGCTCGGACAGGCAGAGGGCTGGTGGGCCTGGCCAATGGCAACGGGTCACTCACGGCGAGTGTGTAACCTATGTGTGGATGCTTCTGGGTGTGCGTGACGTGTACGTGTGCACACACTCCCAGACCCGTGTGCCCTACCTGTCCGTATGTGTGAAGGTAAGAAGTGAGACTGAGAAAAGGGAGAAATCGAGTTTTGGTCACATCTACAGCAGCGCCCACCCCATACCACACTGCATCACACGCACACACACGAACGGACACACAATTTGCACACTGACAGACCCCCAGCTGCGAAAATCCTTTAATCCCCTTACAACCATCTTTCTTTTTTGTTTCCTGAAGAGACACATAAGTTATTCAGTCCTAAGTTTGAGATATTTGTCTTCCTTTTCCTGAGGTGAGCGCGAGGCATACTCTGCTTTCATGTAGGGATCTGCCGGGCCCCGGCGCACAATGGGCCCTCTGTGAGGCTTCTCTGTTGAGAGGTGGAAAAGGCCTCCATTCTGCTGTGCGCCAGGACTTGGTGCTAAAACTCTGCTTAGTGCAGAGATGCACTGCAGAAAACCTGCTAACCTATCAGGAAGTGCTGTACAAGTGCCTGCTTCATGATCGGTGGGATGTTTTTACAGGCCTCAGTCTATTTTTCCATACTAATTCTCTTTCTCTTCAACTCAGTAATCATATTTCTGCTGAGTCACATGAAATGAGGACTGGGACTGTATAGCAATTCAAATTTTTTAATGACATCTGACATATACTGCGTTTTGTTTCAGTTTGGCACTGTCACTGACAGTCTTCTCACTTTGTTTGATTATATGTGACATTTATGGGTGTGCGAACATCTCTTTTATGCTACTATCTGCCACCTTCAATTATATATATGCAAGTATATATTTAATTACTAATACATTATTTAATTACAGCCTGTTTTATATAGTTGAGCTTTAATGGACACCAAATGCACCAGAACATTTCTTAGCTGGATCATGCATTAAATCAATATCCGTGCAAACCTACTGGATAGTGCCAAGGAAGTCCATTTACTTGCACGATCAATTTAAGCTGCACAGCCTTGCACTGTGTGGATTTAATGTAAAACAGTCCGTTATTTCTAAAGTCAGCGTAACAGATGCAACCAAAAATATATGCACGGGGCCTTGCAGGATAAATGAAGCTTTTGTTTCAGCTGATACCCAGGTACTGTACACTCACTCTTTGTCTTTGTCAGATGTGTATAAATATTTAAAAGAAACTGTTCTAGAGTCTTCTATTGCACACTGTTTTGTTTTAAAATGTTTTTGCAACCACAAAGCTTTTGGACCATAAATATGTGCTGGCAGTATTTCTCACACACCACATTCTCATGAGAAGTTTTCCAATGCATCTGAAAATCTTAAACAAACCGATTTAAATAGACGGGAATTGCTTTTGCTGGAACTGAATGTTTAGCTACAACTGAGTGGTAGTTATAATAAATCACAAATTTTATCACAAGTTAAATTGCATGTGGTTTATAAAGAGGTTACCAGCTTGGCTGCTTGGCTACTTGTCTACTTTGACAAATGAATCAGTGACAATGCAGAGACAGTTGAAACCAGTTTAATCCAGAACACCAAAAAAAAGGTAATGTCATCTTATCTTTTCCCTCCTCTGACAATCCGAATGGTTCTCACAGTTTGCAGTGATAAATGAAAACATGAAAAATAATTATCACATTTGTGCGTTGAAAAAGGAATGTTCACATTATTTTTATACTCTAGAGAAAAATACATTTTAAAATCAGTCTAGAAGGTTCTGGTAGTACCATTGTCAACTGTTAAATTGAAAGCATATTTATACATCACAGTAGATCACAGTACTTCTTCCTGTCCTAAAATGACTCTTCTCTCAATATTAATGTTACTCTAAATATTGATTGGATATTGAATACAAAGACACAACGCAATATTAAAATGTAGAAATAAACTTACTTTTTAAAAAATAGTACATGTCAGTACATGTCAATCCTTATAACAGAGGCAAGAGTAACCATGCATTCAGTGAAGTCAAATAAACCACCCTATGTACTAAATTCACTACCAAAAAATTGGCTCCATAATCAGACCACAACTCTTCTGTCCAAAAACCTCCAGAATGGTGTGGTGAGGTAAAACTGTAATGCTGAGATTCTGCACAGGATGGGGAAATTACATTACTTGGAAGTTAGGAAATTGTTTTGGAGCTTTATTCATTATACAGAACATTTAACAGATAATGGTGTTTCCCATAAAGCAGGCCTGCTAGTTTTTAATACGTATGAAATTAAGAAAGGCACAGTGGTTTTATAATACAGCCATGAGAAACCATCTATAAATACAGTCTCATGGATTTCTACCCTGCTGAAAAGACCAAAACAGGAGACCACCTGAATATGTTGTATTTTTGATACCAGTATCCCCACCAGCCTTCAGCAGGGCTTTCTTGGTCAAAAGCTTTATCAGCTTAGCTAGACCAGCACAAATGAACCTGGACCAGCATGGAAATTCATTCTAGTCTTAACTGGTCTTTTCAGCAGTGTACAGTTTTCAATATCTATTTTCTGGCTTTGCAAATAAATAGTCCTTTTTTGAACCCTTTTCAAGTGTTTTAGTTTCCATACATTTTCAGGTCTGGTAAATAAAATGGACAGGATGTTGTGGCATCCTTATATGACAATAGCCCTGAGGAGACGGAAACACATCATCAGCTCTCGAGGAATAGGGGGTTTGATCTCATTACCATCAAGGCGAAGGTAACGAAGACGTGGACTCTTCTCATCAAGATAATCCTCGAGTGTACCAGGTGGACAGATGTCAGAGCTATTCACACCTATGGAAAGTACAGAAAAAAATACACATCTTACTGATAAAGTCATAGACATGCAGGCACAAAAAATTGAGAGCCCTGCACATTATTAATGTGCCATAATTTTTGTCATCAGGACTATCCATAGACAGCCGTACACATCGTCTGGACATGGACACGGCTGTGGGCGAGATGGAGCCTTAAGGCGGCTTCCTTGCTGCCCAGTCAGTCAATAACTTAACAAGTGGTGTTTTGTTTGTTAGGTACCTCCTAAGGAAACCGCTTTCAGGTTTCCAAAAAGTCTGTAGAACCTTATCGAAGCAAGTACTGACTGCATTTCTTATTTATTGGCAGAAATGAAGTCATATGCTTTGAATACAATCATAGTAGGGGTTGACCAATTATTGGCCTGAGGTGCATTTCCCAAAAGCAATGAAATTTTAGTTCCATTGAACTGTATTGGTAACGACAGAACTTGCGCCCATAGTTGCTTTTGGTAAGAGGCACTCCTGGCCGATTATCGGCACAGATATTTTATGGTTTATCGTACTGGTCATTTTCAAAACTGATTTGCAGATAAAATAATTCAAAAGCATTTAAAGAAAGTTTTTGTCAGAGCCTTTGTTGTTCTTAATTTTGACATAAATTTTCATTTTTACACCAGACATATATATCAGTTCAAAATATCGGTTATCGGTCATCTTCGCCATCCGCTCAACAAACACATATAGGTTGACCCCTAAACCATAGTGTGACCTTTGTCCAGAAATGTGCAACAGTCTTTTGCTAATTACAAAATGATTTAGCAAAACATATAAAGAAAGTCAGTACATGTACAGAACTTTAGTTGTGGACTTACTCTTAATCTTATTGTGATCCAGATGCAGGTGTTCCAGGCCAGAAGAGATAACGGGTATCTCTGTGAGCTGGTTGTGAGAAAGCTGTAGATCCAGGATGCTGGAAAGGTTAAACACATTTTTTGGGATACCCCCATTAGCCAGCTTATTGCGGTTGAGTCTGAGAGACACCACTTTGGGAAGACCCTTGAAGTACTCAGCCGGAATCTTTTCAATGTTGTTGTTGTCCAAAAAGATCTGTGTGGTTGTGGGTGGAAGGCCAAGGGGCATGGTATTTAGCTGATTCTTTGCTAAATTGATCTGGATCAAGTTGTTGAGGCCTTTCAGATTGACCTCAGTTACAGCATCATCCTGTAGCTTGTTGCCTTGCAGATCCAGCAAGGTGAGACGGTCCATTCCAGAGAAGACACCGGGTGGGATCTTTGAGATTCTGTTTCGGGAGAGCCGTAACTGCTCTAATTTGGCAGGCAGAGGAGATGGAATGGAAGACAGCAAATTGTCTTCCATGTAGAGGTGTACGAGGTTGGACATACCCTTTAGAGCATCTGCCTCCAGGCCTTCGTTTGTGATTTTGTTACGGTTCAGGTTGATCCACCTTAGTTGTGTGGCGTTGCGCAGAGCGTCGGCTGACAGGACATCAATCAGGTTGTTCTGAAGGTACAGGTACCAGGTGTAGGGAGGGATGGCAGGTATGAGTTTCAGACCCTTGTTGTCACAGTAAACAGCATTGGGGAAACTTGGAGGGCAGTGGCATTCTTTAGGACAAGCCTGGATCTGGGAGATAAGGTGCTCATATGGAACTTCTTCAGAGCGGACTTGGCTGACCAAAAGTAGGCCCACAAATACAACCATGAGCCACTCCATTGTTAGGTTTAACCTGAAAAAAGAATGCACAAAAATTGCTTTTAACAATGTTGAAACCATGTTGTCACAGGGCCTGGACCAATGTTTGTCCCCCATACTAAGAATAGCCAGAGATCCACTCTACATTACCTCAGGTTCTCTCTAATTCGATAAAGTCATTGACCAAAAATTAGGAACATCCTCTAGTTAAGATTATCATTCCCTGTGTCTTCATGTTCTAAGTAGCAATCCTCTTAAACTTAGAATATGCTGCCAGGTCAACCTTAATTGACTTAAGCCTGGCACAGTGCTACTCATCTCCATTCAGAAGGCAAATCTTGGTCTCTGGGAAACATAGGGATTCAGGTATGTCCTGTTTCTGAATGCAACAAGATACAGCAAGAATGGCATGCTTTTTAACAAGACCTGGCCCTTAACTTAACAAACTGCTTCAGTTTGTTCAATCAAAGATTCCTTGTCTTTTAAAACATTCCTATCTATCGAATGCAAGTTTGAGCTTTGTCAAGTGTGTATTCAAGAAATAAAATGTCCCATCTGGTTTAAATTTTTGGTCCTGCGCTTTGGAGATCATTTTCTATGGGCAGTAGCCTCACATTAAACCAGACAGGATCAAAGAGAAGCCCTGGATACCTAGTAATCAGGTGAGGTGGAACGAGCTTCACATGTAAATATCTCTCTTTTAAATCATGACTTCCATACTGGCATTGCAGAACCAGTTCTGTGGACAAGTGCATCCAAAAAAACAGCTGAAAACTTTAGTGCAAGGGTGCCCAAACTCGGTCCTGGAGGGCCAGTGTCCTGCAAAGTTTTGATCCAACTTGACTCAACACACTTGCCGGAAAGTTTATAGTATGCCTAGTAAGTTTGGACCTAGAGAGCTGCAGTCCTGCTGCACAGTCCTTGGAGGTCAGCTCCAACCCTAATCAAACATACTCAAACAAGCTAATCAGTGTCTTTAGAATTACTAAGGCTATAGACAGGCAAGGGCTTTTTTCCATAGTGGGAGTTGAACACTGCAGGACTGCAGCTCTCTCAGGTCCAAACTTGCCTACCCCTATTCTATAGGCTTTCTATTGATATGGAAGATGTGGACACTATCTTATACTTCAACTGCACACTACCATTGCACAAATGCTAGAGTCTTACCTTTATCTTCTTGGAGCGCTTCTACTGTATGTCTTGCTGCGGGTACAGATGCCTCAATTCTGAGCTACTTCGCCCTGTCCTGCCCCTATTTGTAGTGTCAATGGCGTCTCATGATCCCTTCACAGACAGACACACTGGACACAACCTTTGCCAATCATAGCCTCTCGAGATCAAGAGTCATAATCCTGGGAGGATGGACAGTGATTAAACCAGCATGCTTGTCAAAAGAAGACATGGGCCTTGGCCCACTTAGAATTAGGCTAATACAGGCCTATAAACCATGCTGGAGTCTTTGTCATTTTCTTCATCACCCACCAAAACAACACCTGCCTCCTGCTTTTCGAGTAAACAAATGTCTCGATCTGATCACTGAGTTAATGAATCTGAGTTGATCTATCTGTCTATCTATCGATCTATCTATCTATCTATGCATCTATACATTTCCTTAATAAGGACTCCCAGTTTGACTGGTAAATGACAACCGATTTGCTTTATTTTCAGATATGTTTACAGTTGCCAAGTGAGTAATTAGAAAAAACTGCACGTTTATTATTTAATCTGCATAATCGCCAAAATTCGTGCACTAGTCTGGATTTAGAGGCTGATTTAAAATCACCACAGGTAGCAACCTATGGTGTCGTTGTTTGACTGCCAAGCATTGATCTTGTTGTGTCATAACTTGCTCTCAATTCCACTGACGACAACAACTACTTACTCTGTCAATGTGATCCCCTGTAATGGGCTCCTCCAGTTGAAATCTACAACCATTAGTAATCCAGTCTATTATCCAGCATCTCGTGTCTAGGATGGTGCTGCTCTACGTTACAACCAGTGGACTAAAGGGCAAGGAGTTTAAACACCAACCTAATCCAATTACAGAACTCAAATCCTATTATTCACAGGAACCTAAAGAGCTCTAAACACGGAATACGTCTGTGTCAAGGTCTACAACACTAAATCGGCAACTAAGAGCATTAAGCTGCGAAATACAGGACATGACAAGAGGTCATCTTTAGGCCAGCAATTAACATCTATCTGTAGGAGGTTTAAGCCTTTTAAAATACTCTGTATCTTGGATATCTGTTCATTCCAATGATGGCTTCAATACATGCAGGAAAAACTGTGACTGATACATCATTGAAGTCATTGACGACTTGCTACTCTGTAAGTGTCTGAGCCCAAGATCACACTACAAGACTAAACCTTGTCACCCTATTGTGTTTAAGCTCCAGATCTCTAATGTCTGCACCTGTGAGACTAGACATGGCTTACAGATTGCAGACTGGATTTTCTAGTCACCCAGTCTTCAGGTGGACTGTTGTAACTAATGTGAGAGCAGCAAGTCAGGGATTAAACAGTCTTGTCCATTGCTTATGATCAGAAACTGTTCAATGCTAATGCTAACTGTTAAAAATTTGAGGGTATCTTTATGACACCACACTAGGCAACTAAACTTGTTGAGCTCTGAGACTGGTAAACAATATTTGAATGTTCTTTGTGGTTAATTAATATGTTTACTAGTAAAATGCTTAATTTACCAACATCTTTGAATAGAAAAGAACATTATGGAACAAGAATAAAATCCATCATAGATGGTAAAACCTATGACTGTAAAATGACATAGCCTGCTGAACATTTAGGCTTCACCTAAAAGAAAACACATGCTCTCAAAGAGATTTAATTTCCTGTTTGGGGCATTGTGTCTCAGACAGTTATGTTAATTACAGAGAGTTTCACATTTGGCTCTGGCTCTATGGCTAGTGAGCCGTCCAAATGCCCACTGCCCAATTTCACATCTTTATGCTTCTAGGAAACAGAAAACTTTGAAATGAAATTTTCTGTATCATCTAATTGTTTTAGCCAACATCAAAAAGGTGCATTATTACTATTTTCAGTAGAAATTATATTTAGAGGATCTGCTAATGCTAGCTTTACCAAAAAAATAAACTAATTAAACTTGCTTACACAAGCAAAATCTAAGACTTTTCTTTGTCCTGCTACCATGGCATGGGGTGATATGGTCATACCATAGTATTTTGATCTACACCATATTTAAAAAATACCATAGTGCTATCATGGTAAATATCTAATATTATTTTTGTGTTGTATCACACAACTTATTTCAATGTAAGTAACTAGATACCAGTACATATGTAATACATATACATTTCATGTTCATGATCCTGTAGCTGGCTATTACAACTTAATATATTTTTCTCAATTACAATTAAAATTCAAAATTCATTATCTTATATGAAGACATGCAGCAGAAGTACATAAGGAAAATATAAGCAATTCAATATTTGACAGAAAAACCATGAACCCCCTACACCCACCACCCACTTCCCACCCGTCACCACCACATAAGTTAAAAAAAAAACAAAAAAACAACAACAACATCATTACCTGCTCATCTCAGTCATAGAGCTGATTTTAGTTTGTGCAGGTGGAGGCAAATTGGGTTCTGGTTTTGGGGTTGCAGTCAATCTCTTGGTCCTCCTGCGCTCCTCTCCAGTTTAAGTCCAGTCTGCCGTTTCTCCCACTTTCTTTCTGGCCCGGACATGCATCAGAAGACACAGCCTTATTAGATTACTATTGTTAGCGGTGTAAGTTCCCCAAGGCCAAACCTTTGACATCAGCTGGTGAGCTTGAATAAGTGGGTGTGTGAAAGTTTGAAAGATACGTGTGGAGTTGTCTTTCCGCAAGCGTGCATTGGTTACTTATTGATAGTACAGCACTCTCTTTTTCTCTGTTCTTACTCTTTTCTTTGTGGAGTGAGGGTCTGTGGAGCCTCGGGAGGTGGGGGACCCTGGCAAACATGAAACCCTCCAAACAGTTGCAGGTGGCTTCGAGACATTTAACCCTTTCTTTGCAATGGACATATCTCATCTCCATCCCTCATGACTTTAGGGATCTTTTACACCTTGTTAAACTAGGCCACCCTTGGGCAATGCACATCATCTGGCTGTCATCTTGCACTAATGGAGACTCGTCCCAACCCGTAAAAGGACGAATTAAGCTGGAATGCAAAAACTGGTGATGTTAGAGAGTTAATCCTGCACTCATACCATATCCCAGCAGGTCCCTCTCTCTCCTTGAGTTGCACAAAGCTTTACAGTGAATGGAAAGGCAGTGCGTAGTAACCAGGCGACATCTGTTTCAACATCTGGATCTTGTTGTAGACATTTCAAGATGGAGAAGAGGAAGTGGGATATAGAAGGTCTTTGATTTGGGTAGGACACTGATTTGAAGACCCACTGCACTAGTGAAAAGGAGTACATCTCTGTCGTTTTGAAAGGACGCTATTGTATGGAATAAAAGAGGATTCATGATTTCTGTTCTTAAGTATTTGGGACCATTAAGATCTTACACTTGGTCATACAAAGCAAACAAGCCCTGTCAGATCTACAGATGTGTGACCAAGCCCAAAGAACACAAAAGAAGATTAGTGTCTTATCTATTTGATCTCTGAACGATTAAGTCACAAACTGGTCTGAATCTCATGACATAAAAGAACAACCAAAACTTTTCTCACTACTTTATACACAGAGTTTACAGACTTTATGCAACTTCCAACATTCTTTTGTAGAGTAGAAAAAAATAATGGCAGAACCTTGGTTCTACCAATTGGTTGCTGATTGAAGTGGCAGATCTAAATGAAAGCTTGCAGTCGATTATAAACAATGTGTGGGTTTTTGCAGACTAAATGATTGGAGAAATCTGAGAAAAGTCTGTCATGGAAACATGACAAATTGTGACATTTTTAATTAAAAACTTATGCATGGATGAATTGTTCACAAAAATGAAAATTCTGTCATTAATTACTCACCCTCATGTCGTTCCAAACCCGTAAGACCTTCATCCATCTCCAGAACACAAATTAAGATTTTTCGATCTAAGAGGTAGTAAGGTAGAAAGGTAGTAAAGACATTGTTAAAGACTGACACGGAAGAGAAGAAATTTCTGAATAAAGTTGCAAGTATTCTTGTAGCTTCATAACATTATGGTTGAACCACTCATGTCACATGGACTGTTTTAACAATGTCCTTATTACCTTTCTGGACCTTGAACGTGTCAGTTGCGTTGCTGTCTATGCAGGGTCAGAAAGCTCTTGGATTTCATCAAAAATATCTTAATTTGTGCTCCAAAGATGAACGAAGATCTTACCAGTTTGGAACGGCATGAGAGTGAGTAATTAATGACAGAATTTTCATTTTTGGGTGAACCATCCCTGTAAGATGCATCTAGATGGGCAGGGTAAATTTCCATTTCATGTCGACTTCAAAGATAAATTCCTCTCTCCACAGAGCCGCACAAATCAAGTTTATAACACATGACAACATCACATGTATCAAATAAAAAGCTTTTATTCCCTCAAGTCTTTTTTATGTTCTCACATAGCATGACAGTGCAACAACAGAAAACTTCTGTGTCCTCTTTCTCAAGAGATCAGCTGTAGGAGGACAAGCTAAGAAACATCACTATGGTCTCTTTCCCTCACTGTCTCTCCAGTGTCTAGTAGACGCTGAATAACAGACAGTGGTTTTCTAGCATGACCTCAATTGCACAGCTGACAAGCACACTCACACAAAACACATGACACGACAGCATTCAATTATGTCACAGTATCCAGTAATGCACCTAGGTTACATTATGGAACAATTTATGTGAAAATGAAATTTTTATCATGTTGTTTCAGATTACTTACTTTCTTCCATTAAACACAAAACAAAGCAATGGAAATTCACCATATTTGTGATATTAAATAAAAATGTCCTTGGACTTTTCCAACTCTGGCCCTTTCTTACAATCGCCTGCAAGCTCACATTCAGGTCTGCCTTTATCCAGTCAACAATCAAACCAAGACCCTACAATCATCCATGCAATGAAACATGGTCATAAGCATTGGTTTTTCATTCTATGCTATATAAATGAACTCCACAGCTCCACAGAATAAAGTCCAATAGGTTTTAAAAGACTGTGGGTGAGGAGACAGAAAACTGTATTTTGTCATCAACATCTGGTCATCGACATCAAATGTCTTTTTGTGTTTGGTCCTGCAAAATCAGCTTGTGGTGAACTTAAATGCTTGGGCTGCTATAAAGTGGTAAAGAAAAGCCAGAACTGCCTATCCATCTTCTGTTTCTAACACATGGACAAAAGAACTCCCACAGTGTCTCTCTGTATAACTATCACATGGTCACCCCAGACCCTCCATTCCTCTGGAATGCTCGGTTGTCTGCCGGCAAATCTACTGTTTTAAATAAAACACTCATTTTTAGTGCTAGCTCAGACTTGTGCGGAAAGATCTGTAGTTATGTTAAATGCAACTTCTTACGTGAAGGTGTGGTTTGGGATAGAGATGGGAGCAGATGGTTGGAAGAGGTAAAGAGGGAAAGAACCGACCAACTATTGGGCTTTTTTATGATTCATCCAAGGTATGTCCTGAGCTGAGGAAGGGAATGAATGTTTACACCTAACTCAAATACTGGCTTGAATATGCGAACATCCCAGCTACACTGTATGCAAAAACAGTATGCCAAATGGGAAGAAAGTCAGACTGCTTAGTATTCATGATACAGCAGGCGAACCCGAATGAACCTCTGCATCCACCAACCAGCTGAGATTTAGAAGCATGCAGCCAGTGGATACTTTGATATCCAAATCACAGTGTAGAACTGTGAATTTAGCAGCTCTTTTCAAGTTTGAGTGTTATAAGTGTTGAAGGGAGACGTGTACAACATGTTCCTGAATCAACATCCTTGTTGATCCTGGATCAACATTCCAATCAAACAATCAGAATTAAGGAATAACTTTTCAGGAAATATCCATTTTAGGCTTATGATCAGGGTTAGGTACTTCTACACCCTTGTTAATCAGCTATCATTTCCTTCTGATTTTAAAAATAAATTATAGGTAGAGTTTAGGGGTAGAGATTGGGTTAAGTCTATATTTTTGGACAGTAATGTTGATCCAGGATCAACAAAAGATGTTGATCACCATTGAAGTTCCTACACTCACCCGATATGTTCAAAACTGATTTCAACTCAGTGTTTCTTATTGTTCTTACGGTTATCATACGTTTTCAACACATTATAAAGACAGTCGTGTTATTGCAAAACTCCCATCAGCAGTTTTCTCCATCTCTACTATCCAACGGACCCATACAGCAGCTTGCTTTGAGTCACGCATTGGCTATTGCTATAGTACTGACGTAATCATAGCCGTGATCATCCCGAATTAAAAAACTAAATATCAAACATGTTTGATATTAATCGGGGCAGCCCTGATTTGTGAGCTAGCAGATCGGGTCCAAGATTCGATCATCGCCTCACATTACCAGAGGTGCTCAACAAGATTTCGTGGATACATCGGCCTAAAACTACTGTAGTGTGAGCCCAGCTTAAAAAGTAACGTTTTTTTGTGTTTCTTGCTTGTAGGCCTACATTACCTGACAAGAACGTGGTTAAAGGCCATGTACAGAAGGTCTGCACTTATGTCACGATTTGGTCAGTTACCCAGATGTACGGCCATATTGGCAATACTCAGATGTAAACAACAGCATGAATTGCATGGTTAATGTATTACTAAATAGGTTGTTCTGCTAATTTATGCTGTCTAAACCATGGAAAATGGTGTGGAAGCTGCTAAATCATATAGAGAAGAATGAGAAAGGGCAATATTTTGACAAACTAAAGTTAATAGGTGGCAAAGATACATATGAGCAGTATTAATTAAAATATTAGCCTAATATTTTACCTACCTGACTGGAAATGATAAGAACAAACATGAAAGTTGACAGATTTTTGCCCTGGAAATCCAACCACAAATGCCTTTTGTTCCTCAGACAGTTTTTTGCACTTTCTCCTTAATTTGTTATCATTTTTGACAGTCTATAGTACCCCAAATGTTTTTCCTGGTCTGACTGATAAGTACAGCCCAGAACATGACAATAATTAACCATTTTCAGCAGCAGTAATCAGCAAAATATGCGAGTTTCATTGGTTCAGTGCCACCAATATGGCCGACGTGAAAACACTATTTATTCTACACACTTGTATACTTCCTCTAGTGTTTTCAAATTCAGTATGTAGTCTGAAAGTTTGAAAATTTGATCGCAGACTGTGATTTATTGTTAAAACTGCTTCAATAAACCATGCTAAGGCTCTTAACAATTTTTATAGGATGTTTTGATATGTTCTTACTTTTGGCTGCAGTATTAAGTTAAAGGGTTCTTGCAGTGCATTGCCACAAAAATAGCACCTCTACCATTCAAAAGCCTTTTCATCTTACAATCACTATATTTATATCCATAGCCTGTACTTCGGCTAGAGACATCAAGAGAACACATTTCCTACAGGAAGCGGTTCTTTCATCATGGCTCTGCTTCAAACAAAGCAAAACTCACAGAACTTTGTCCGTCCACGAGTTTGGCTGAGAAGCCAGAAAAGAGGAAGATGGAGAATAGATTCATACCACAAGTTTCTTTCCATCCCAGACAGCAGGACAGAGAAATGGAAATCTACATGAGTCAAGCTGGAAGATCAACAACCAAGACGAACATAATAAAAAATTATGTAGCTTGCCTGTGTGTTACGGGAAGTGTTTTGGATTTACTATCATTGATCCAAAGCTTTAAGACTTCTGATATCTACTTAAGATTTCCTGTAATGCATTATATGATTTGAATCATGTGTATAATACTAATGTATTAATCTCTACATGTGACCTCATTATCAGGATTAATACCATCCGTATCCCTTCACACATGTAAGAAATCTGGTTTATTCAAGTAAAGATGAACAAACTGTTTTAGTATTTTTAAAACAAAATAAAACAACAAATCAGGGAAGTTACAACTTTTACAACAGTCTGCCAAAGTAAACCTTGTGGTTCAATGATTTGACTAACATTGTGATGATGTGAAATGGTGTATTGAATACATAAAAAAAAATTAAATGTTGTTTACCATAGAAATGAAAACAATCACTGTTACAAAATAAGATGAACTGCATGCAGATAAAATATGGTATAAATGTTGGCAGAGTTTAGAAATTCAAGCTGGTACTAATTTACTATTAATACAACATTTTGGCACTGAAATTCCTCAGTTAAATATTAAACAATCTTTATATTTGCTTTAGATTCAGCAAATTCACTCAGTGTCCAGCAATTTCTTTTTTTTTCAGTTTTGCGTGCATTTAAATGTCAGTTGAATTCTAGATATTCTTCAACATTGCTGCACATTTATATACAATTAGATAGTTATTTTCCATAACTTGTACTCTAAACAATCTAATTTCCTTACCGGCAGGCTTATTAATAACATGATTACAATTTTGAATGAGTAAGGTATTTAACATGCGGAAATATTAAGATGCAGTTAGATGACATCCTACAGAGTGCACAACTGGACTATTCACAATTTGCACCTGTGTCTCTCTTTAGATAGGAATATATAGTCTATTTCGACTACTACTCTTTATACAGTATACAAGACTGATATTTTATGTGCAGATTTTCAAGATCCCAGACTACTGGTGCCCATTTTTTCATACAGATGTGTTTTAGAGAGAAAATATTGTCGTCAGCGTGCATGTAACCAGATGTGCTTGCCGGGATCATGATTAAAGACGTGCAGATGTCAATCAAAGTGTCTAAAAAGAGCAACAGCCTTAATTTGATTGCTAAACTACTGGCGGGATGTAACTCTAATCAAAGATGATCTCTGAAGCCTGGCGTAGGCAGTTAGCCGTGTCGTCTGGCATACTGCTGTGTGTGATGTTGTTTCCATCCAAGCGCAGGGTCCTCAGTCTAGAGTAGTTGACCGGGGAGCTGAACTTGCAGATATTCGTCAGGTCAAACTCTGAAGAAAAAAAAGTGATAATGGTATTACAAAAAACATTCAAAATACTACCTGACCTCATGACGAAAATGTACCTGGGGGAACTTTTTCTTGCATACCAATAAGTACATATCACAGCAGTTTCCAACGGAAATGAACACTAGAGGCAGTAAAACAGCGAGCACTTGTGTTTCGCTCACCGAACGTACTCGGTATCTCAGCCGGCACAGAATTGTACAAGCTAAAACGGCATGCTTGCAATTTTGTTTTTACATCACATTTGCTTTTGTTTATACTATCGGGTAGGTTTAGCTGTAGTGCAGATGGTACGTTATTTTAAAACGTCACCGACCATTATAGTTAAAGCACCACTCAATGGAGATTTCAAGTCAGAACTGTGTTTACATTTACAAAACTAACGTCACATAACGTTTTTTCCTGGGAAAAAATCGTACACTCTTTTAGCGCCCTTAGTGGACATTTCACTTTGATGATATGTCACGAAACATACATGGTGGTATGTATTTCGCATCTTGCCGGCACAGAATTGGATTTAGGATGCGGGATCCTTGGGTACGAATCCTGTGAAAGAGCTAAAAGATCAGAAAACTAGCTAAAACGGCATGCTATCGGGTCGGTTTGTTCATACTATCAGGTAGGTTTATGTGTCGCAGATGGTACGTTATTTTAAAAACGTCACGGAGCATTAGAGTTATAGCGCCACTGAATGGACATTTCAAGTGAGAACTGTTTATACGTACAAGACAACGTCACATAAAACGTACTGTATGTACGTTCATCTGTTCTGGGGAAAAAAACCAAACACTCTTTTAGTGCCACTCAGTGGACATTTTACTTTGAATATGTCGAGAAACGTACATTGCGATATGTATTTTTCCCACAGGTATGTTTTCGTCATGAGATCAGGTAGAAATTAGATTACACACGAAATAAGTACATATTACTGCAGTTTTTAACAGAAATGAACACTAGAGGCGGTAGAACAGTGAGCACTTGTAATTGTTTTTGTACACAGGTCCATGTGTTTCGCTTTCTGAACATAACTAGCTTGCTCGGTATCTCAGCCGGCACAGAATTGGACTTAGGATGCGGGATCCTTGGGTACGATACCCGTGATAAACGCGACTCACGATGAAAGAGCTACAAGATTGGAAAACAAGCTAAAACGGCATGCTATCAGTCGGTTTAGGTGTAGTGCAGATGGTACGTTATTTTAAAACATCACAAAGCATTAGAGTTATAGCGCCACTGAATGGACATTTCAAGTGAGAACTGTTTATAAGTACAAAACAACGTCACATAAAATGTAACATATGTACGTTCATCTTTTCCGGGGAAAAAACCGAACACTCTTTTAGCGCCACTCAGTGGACATTTTAGTTGTATGTTTAGTTGTATTTAGTTGTCATGTATTTTGCGTCTTGCGAAAACGTTCCCACAGGTACGTTTTCGTCATGAGATCAGGTAGAAAATGGATTAGACACGAAATAAGTACATATCACTGCAGTTACCAACAGAAATGAACACTAGGTACGGTAAAACAGCGAGCACTTGTAATTGTTTTCATACACAGCTCCATGTGTTTCGCTTTCCGAAAGTAACTAGCTTGCTCGGTATCTCAGCCGGCACAGAATTGGACTTAGGATGCGGAATCCTTGGGTATGAATCCCATGATAAATATGACTTACGATGAAAGAGCTAAAAAGCAACCTAAAACGGCATGCTATCGGGTCTGTTTAGGTTAGTGCCGATGGTACGTTATTTTAAAATGTCACCAAGCATTATAGTTAAATCGCCAGTCAATGGACATTTCAAGTCAGAACTTTGTTTACACGTATAAAACCAATGTCACATCGAATATGTTATGCCGATACGTATTTCGCTTCTTGCGAAAACGTTCCCCTAGGTACGTTTTAATCATGAGATCAGGTTGGCAAAATCTGTAGCTCGAACAGAGACGGAGTAAAACTTACTGTTTATCTCGTTGACTTGCAGGTAGAGGTGCTCGAGCGATTCGTTGATCTCCGGGATGGTCTTCAGCTTGTTAAAAGACAGGTCGAGCTCGAGGAGAGAGGACACGTTGAACACACCTGCAGGGATGCCAGAGTCCACCAGCTTGTTGTGAGAGACACGCAGGTACTGCAGGACTGGGAGCTTGGCCAGGTAGCCGCCAGGAACGCTGTCGATTTCGTTATTGTCGGCGTAGAGCATCAAAAGCGAAGCTGGAACTCCCGAGGGAAGCTTCTTGAGCTTGTTCTCGCTCACGTCCAGCAGAACCAGGGACTTCAGGCCTTTGAAGGCACCCGTGACACTCTCGGTGGTCAGCTTGTTCTTGGACAGGTGGAGGGTGGTCAGGTTTTCCATCCCAGACAAGGTGCCAGCAGGGAACGAGCTCAGCTGGTTGCCGATCAACTTCAACTCATCCAGAGACTTCGAAAGAGGACTGGGGGGTTTGGTCAGCTTGTTATGACTGAAGAGGAGCTTCTCAAGTTTGGTGAGTTTATCAATGGTACCAGCCTGGATCTTGTCGCTGGTGATGTTGTTGTTGTCGAGGATGAGCCAGCGAAGGTCGGTGACGTTATCGAACACGCCGGCCTTGATCTCCTCAATGTAGTTGTTCTGCAGGTAGAGGTATTTGATGCCGGTCGGCACGATAGGGATGAACTTCAAGTTGCGCTCGTTGCAGTACATGGCTGTGGGGAAGCTGAGGGGACATTCGCACTCCTGGGCGCAAGTGGGAGACGATACTCCCTCCAGTGGTGCGGAGGGCACATAGTATTCATCATAGTAATCGTATTGAGCCAAACTTTGACATAGCAGTCCAGCCAACAGGAAGAAGCCAAGAGCAAACATGGCTGCACAACTCAGTCAAATCGAATCTAGAGAGGAGAAGAAAAGAGAAGAGAAGAGAAAAGAAAAGAAGAGGGTAGTGGTTAACATGGTTACATAAGAGGCTATATTGGAATGGGTCAAAAAAAAAAAGTTTAAGAATAACAGAACTTTCAACGCTGAACCTCAGACATAAACAAAAGCCAGAGACATTCTTCTAATGGAAATTGATGACTACATGCTCAAGAATGCAAATAGGCCCAGACAGCCGTTCCCCCTTTTGAAAATTAGACCCACATTGCTTATGTAGAGATCCAAGTTTATCTCAAGTTACATTAACCTTACCTCATACCTATATCTCGCTTTGTCTTTGCATGCAAAAAGTTATTGAACTGGAAATAAATAATGCAAGAGTGCTTTTATAATACTGATTTATCAGTTAACATTTCATGAAAGTTTAATGAAAAGAAGAATAAATGCATGGAAGTATTTTTGCATAAACATGCATGGAAAATGCTTACTGCATAATCTTTCACAATATAAGAATCAAAGCATGCAATAATTCTATTAGCTCATGCATTTTTAATAATAAACAACATATTTTTAAATAACGTTTTGAATAAAATGCATGCATGCAAGCTTTTCAAACATCACCAGGCTGAATATCCGCAATATGGTAATGCTTTTTCTTCAGTCCGCCCCAAAAATCTGCCAAGCAGATTTTTAATAATCTCATCCAGACAGAACAAAAGCGAGCATGATGCTAGATATCCTTACCTTCCTGCTTCTCTTTCTTTGCACGACTTCAGGTAGAGTTGTGTGCGGCCCGAGGACTCTGGCGAGAAAGAGTAAGGGAGGGAGAAAGCAGAGAGTGAGAGAGAAAAAGAGAGAGAGACACTCAAGCCAGACCTTAGTCACCCAAGATTGATAGAAAACAGCAGTCAGGCGGTTCTAGTGTGTAGATGTCAGCAGTTGTTCGCTGAGAAACATATGGATTCTAACAAAGTTCAGGTGTAGCAGTGCAGTTTGGGACATGTAGTTCTTCATGGGACACAGAAAGGAGTAAAGACTCACTAGGGAGGGTTTGCAAAATATATACCTGTATAGTCGCCACACACACGCACACACTTTTCCATGCCGTCCTTTCCGAACAATCCCACAAAACAATTCAGCTATTGTGTGTGAGACACAAACAAGTCTACAAACACCTTCACCGCGGGTTCCGTCATAACCGATGTTAAGCATTCCTCATAAAAATAAACAATACAAAGGTTAATGAAACTATTTGGAAAATCGTCCAAAAAAAAAAAAAAAAAAAAAAAAAAGAAAAAGAAAAAAAAGAAAATTGGCTATTTGCAATGGCAGCTGCCTGCTATTAGACTACTGGGCTGTAAAAAAAAAAAGACTTGGAAAAATTGACCAAATAAGAGGGTAGTGGGCCAAACCAGACTTACATAACCGTGTTGACTATCGGAGACTGAACGGAGAGTGTATCCAATTCTTAACAGCTGGTAGATTGTATATCATCAAATGGTGTGCCATCTTTTAATCTTAAGCCTCATGAAATCCAGACGGCTTCTGTCTGGCTGTGGTCGTGGACTTGTGTGATGGGAAGCTTGCACACGGGGCTGTATGTCATGAGGGATCTAGGAAAGATGGTGCTGACTGCAGGTCAGTTGGGTTTTAATAGCACACACTGGCTCTTAGGAATGCAGTAAAGTCAGGAAACCAGATGAGAGCCGACCTGTGTAAGCCTCGTGTGTATCGGAGGAGCTGAGATTTTGTACTGTCTTGGATTACTACTGCAAACTCAATAAAGAAGATGAAGATAAAAGCTGCACAGCAAATGTAAAAACAAAATAATAACAAATAATTAATATAGAATAATTAAATAAATCACAATAACATCAAGTTTGTAAACTGGCATCTATGGTCATCACTTATTATTACATTTTATTAATATACATAGTATGTTATTATACTAAGATATTAGGGTGTTGATTCAAAACAAAAGTGGTCATCATTTAAATGTCAGGTTTACTGAGAGTGTTGATTCAAAATAAACTAAATTAAATTAAAATAAAATAAAATAACTTAAATTAACTTAAATTAATCATGTAGGGTCAATGATCATTATTTAAATGTAAGTTTCACTGCCAGTGTTGCTCCAAAAATAAAATGAAATAAAATAAAATAAAATAATAAAAGAAAAGAATAATGTAGGGTCAATGACCATCATTTTAATGTAAGGTTCACTGCAAGCATTCCTCCAAAATAAAATAAAATAAAATAAAATAAAATAAAATACAATAAAATAAAATAAAATAAAATAAAATAAAATAAAATAAAATAAAATAAAATAAAATAAAATAAAATAAAATAAAAAATAAAATAAATCATGTAGGGTCAATGATCATCATTTAAATGTAAGGTTCACTGACAGTGTTGATTCAAAATAAAATAAAATAAAATAAAATAAAATATTTAATAAAAAACGTAAAATAAAATAATAATAAATCATGTATGGTCAATGATCATCAATTTACTTAAAAGATGTCAGGTTCAGTTATAGTGCTAAAATAAAATAAAATAAAATAAAATTAAATTAAATTAATCATGTAGGGTCAATGATCATCATTTAAATGTAAGGTTCACTGACAGTGTTGATTCAAAATAAAATAAAATAAAATAAAATAAAATATTTAATAAAAAACGTAAAATAAAATAATAATAAATCATGTATGGTCAATGATCATCAATTTACTTAAAAGATGTCAGGTTCAGTTATAGTGCTAAAATAAAATAAAATAAAATAAAATAAAATAAAATTAATCATGTATGGTCAGTGACCTTTATTTTACTAAAAAGATGTCAGGTTCAATTACAGTGCTGATTTACAACAAAGTAAAAATAAAATAAAATAAATGTAAAAATAAAATAAAATAATATTTAATAAAAAAAAAAAAACATAAAATAAAATAAATCATGTATGGTCAATGATTATCAATTTACTTAAAAGATGTCAGGTTCAGATACAGTGCTTAAATTAAAAATTTTTTTTAAATTAAATTAAATTAAATTAAAAAAAATAAATAAATCATGTACAGTCAGTGCCCTTTATTTTACTTAAAAGATGTCAGGTTCAATTACAGTGCCGATTTACAACAAAGTATAAATAAAATAAAATAAATGAAAAAATAAAATAAAATAAATCACTGGGAAATAAAATAACAAATTTAAACAAATAAATCCTTTAAACATATGTTACAAAAAAAATTGGGCAAACAGATTCGAGAGACAAGAGTCAGATTCAAACTCTAGTTACATATTTCAGCACCACGGCGTGTTATAGCATGCACACTAACTGCAAGGCCACAGATCTAATACCGTTGGGTGGTCTTCAACTGCTCTGGATTAATTTGACTGCTGCAGTGCTCATACCTGTCCCATACCAACAGCGCTATGACCTTATCACCCATTCCTCATCTGTCCTGTCCCCTGCAGCTCACCCCTACACTCACTCTACTCATCTGTCAGGCCTGTAGGGCAAGCACATGCTGCTGAGCTCATGTTTGGACATTAGGGATGAAGTTATGCAGGCAGGTCAGGACAAACATGTGCAGCTGTACCTGATGCAGGTATGTGAGCTTTACAGTTGCATTTAACATGCAAAAATCCAGGCTAATTGAAAAAAGCACTTTTTTTTAGATAAAATTAGCACATTACCACACACCGGTATTTCAAACACACCCCTAGACATAGTTATGAGCCAGGTCATTTATTATACTTTACATGCTCACTAGTCTTAACTGGTGGTAATTAGCTTTGGTTGAAGTACTGTTATTTTGGTATCACTGGGATGCAATTCTAGTTTTTATGGTAACACTTTACAATAAGGTTCATTAGTTAACATTAGTTAACTACATTAGTTAACATGAACTAAGAATGAACAATACTTCTACAGTATTTACTAATCTTAATGTAAATTCAACATTTACTAATGCATTATTAAAATCAAAAGTTGCGCTTGTTAACATTAGTTAATACATTGTGAATTAACATTAGGATTAATAAATACTGTAATAAATATATTGTTCATTGTTTGTTCATGTTAGTTAATACATTAACTAACATTAACTACAGGAAGCTATTTGTAAAGTGTTACCCTTTTTTAACATTTTGATTTTTTATATTTTGTTTATTTTTTTTATATTTTGTTTAATTTAGGTTGAAGTTTTAGTAATTTTGGTAATACTAGTTTTATTTATTTAGAAAAAATGTCTATATAGTTTTTTTTTTTTTTTTTTTTTTTTTTTAAATATATTTAGATTGAGTTATTTACATTTTATTTAAGTTAAAAATGAAACTAATTGAAAATGAGAAATGCTGCCTTTTTATAAAAAATATAAAATATAACAATATATTTTAAATACATTTTATTTCAGATAAAGTTTATTTTATTTTGAGGAATGAAATACAATGTAAAATGTTGGATATATTTTAAAATAAACTGAATGTAAAAATGACAAATTGATCACAAAAAAAAAATTCATTTTTTAATAAATGAATAAATTGTAATATATTTAATAAATGAATATGGCCAGAACCACCATATTTGTTTGGAGTTTTATTTGATAAAATAATAAATAATAAATTCAATGATAAAGTCAATGATCATTATTTTTCTTAAAACATGTCAGGTTTAATCACAGTGCTGATTAAGATAAAATAAAATAAACATGAAATAAACAAAGACCTATTAAAAAAAAAAAAAAAAACAGGTGTAGTTTTATACCTAGACTTAACTTTTTTTTTTTATTTATTTTTTTTTTTTTTTTATAAAGCTAAAAGAATTAATATTGCCAGAACCACCATATTTACCAAAGTTACTTTTTTCTTATTTTCCTTATGTACATCTGAGTGTTGTTATTTAGATATTGTTTATAACATTATTAGTAATTTTGTGTGTACAACCCTGCCATAGCGGTTGGAAAAGCTCATTTTAATGAATCATGTGACTTTTTATTGTACCACCTTTGTTATTATCAATATATTAATATATTATAATTAAATGACAAATACAGTATATAGTAAATAGCCTGTTTATTACCAGCCCAACTTGAGTACTGACGTTAAGTATTTTGTAAGAGTATTCTGCTGTCCAGCTGTGTTCTCACTGTCTTTCCTGTCTGGACATTGACACATGGAAAATCAAAACCTCAGCATCCTGAAGATGGCTGGAAAGATTCTCCACACCAGTTCCACGAAAAGCTCCAGCATTTACCAACTTTGGAGTTTTTGCTTGAGGATTTGTCTGCTTGAGGATTTCGATCATTTCCTTGTTTCATCTCACCTACATGTTTACAAAGACGTTAGCGGATACATTCCCTCGGCTGTCAAAACTACGCACAGGAAAGTCCACAGCTGCGTCTGTGTCTTGTTTTCTGACAGAACCTGACATTTCCAGTCCAGTTTTTCATA
This sequence comes from Labeo rohita, assembly GCF_022985175.1. Taxonomy (NCBI): domain Eukaryota; kingdom Metazoa; phylum Chordata; class Actinopteri; order Cypriniformes; family Cyprinidae; genus Labeo; species Labeo rohita. The sequence continues at coordinate 32,805,439 of NC_066872.1, read as the reverse complement.
ATTTCCAACCTTCGTTTTTTCCTGGCCTGGAAGCTTTTGAGACACACAAATATATTTGTGGAAAAGGATTATACTGTAATCCATCTGAGTAAATTAAACCACGTTTTATGAATCTATCAAAAAGCTCATTCTTGTCAACAGCTTTATCATGTTTCCTCTCTTTAGCTTAAGTTACTATTTCTACTTGATCTGACAGGTTGCTTCAGTCATACTAACATCTGAAGAGTTTGGTTTCAAAACATTATAAATCCATTTTGATTCATTTTGAGTAAAAATGTGTTTTCTCTACCAAGAAAGTGGCTAGATGAAAAGCACTATTTTCTGTTTCAAACTTTCACATAGCATATTTAAGTTATAATAACATTTAATAAAATTTAAATCCAGATTTTAATTTTCAGAGATTTATTACAAAAAATGAACAAATTACAAAGTGATATTTAACTTCTTAAAGTGAATTCGAGGGGAATTTTTTTTACCTTTGTAATGGCATTTATTAAAAGTATGTCATCTTTTATGTCAATTTTTTTTTCCCATATATTTTATAAGCTTTTTAAAATTTCTAACTAAAACAACAGAATAAGTTACCAATCAAATGAAATCAGTATTAACAAAATTAATTTGTTTTTAAAATTTACATTTAAAAATTAAAAAAAAAAAAAAATTAAAAAGACTTCAGACACAATACATCTATTTCCGTGAATCAGTTCAAACTATGAATTTCACATGAATCAATTAAATCAAATCTGAATCAATTAAAGTCAAAACTGAATGAATCATTTCAAAACGGAATCATTCAAACTATGAATTTCACATGAATCAATTAAATCAAATCTGAATCAATTAAAGTCAAAACTGAATAAACCAGTTCAAAACGGAATCATTTAAACTATGAATTTCACATGAATCAATTAAATCTAATGAATCGGTTAAAGTCAAAACTGAATGAATCATTTCACAACGGAATCATTCAAACTATGAATTTCACATGAATCAGTGAAATCAAATCTGAATCAATTAAAGTAAAAACTGAATGAATCATTTCAAAACGGAATCATTCAAACTATGAATTTCACATGAATCAATTAAATCAAATCTGAATCAATTAAAGTCAAAACTGAATAAACCAGTTCAAAACGGAATCATTTAAACTATGAATTTTACATGAATCAATTAAATCTAATGAATCGGATAAAGTCAAAACTGAATGAATCATTTCAAAACGGAATCATTCAAACTATGAATTTCACATGAATCAATTAAATCAAATGAATCAGTTAAATTCAAAACTGAATGAATCAGTTTAAAATGGAATCAATTAAATTCAAAACGGAATAAATTTTATTAAAAATTGATTTGAGTCATGAGTCATTAAACTATTTTAGTACAAATATAATTATACTGCTGTTTAGTTTAGTTGCAAATTATTATTTTTTTAAACTGACATTTAAAAATTCCATTTATTTCCGTGAATCAGTTCAAACTATGAATTTCACATGAAATCAAATCAAATCCGAATCAATTAAATTCAAAACTGAGTCATGAATAAAAACTATATTAAAATATTTTAGTAAAAAAATACGCAATTACACCGCTGATTAGTTTTGTGCATTTTATAGGTGAATGCAAATTTAAATACATTAAATATTTATGCTTATTTAATAAAAAAAAGTTCATTAATGATTTTCAGTAGGATTTATAATGCATTTTATTTGTGTCTAACATATCTGAATCTATTCAGCTATATTGATATTTGCTCTGAAATAATATACAAAAATAATATAGTATATAATATATAATTATATATAACTACTTATTATTTATACTTATAGTTTTTGCATTTTTTAGGTTATATAACCCACCTGTACTTAAAACTTGATGGGTGTTTTGGATAAATTAGTGTCACAAAAATGTTAGCAAAAGGCTGAAAATGTCTGAATGAACAAACAACCAAATAATATATTAAATATGAATATATAAAATCACTATATATATTTATTTATTTATATTTACATATTTTTAAAGTAAAAATTATTATATTTTAATAGTATAGTATATAAGTATTATAGTATTTAAATATATATATATAGACACACACACACACACACACACACACACATTTACACATAATATTTATCATTTTTATCATTATCATTTTATCATCTTTTTAAACTCTTGGTGTTTGGTGCAAATTGGTGTCACTGAAATGTCTTAACTGGTGTTGTTTTAGAATAATATGTTCACTTTGTAAACCTGCTGCTAGCTAGAGGCATTCACACTCAGTTTGGAGACAAATAGTCAAGTGTTGTGTGATCCTGAAGCAGACAAATGCACCTCAGACACCTCAGTGCTGAGCCTCACATTGGCAAACACACACTCTCACACACACATGGTTGCACATGTGCCACAGACGACTGCGAGGGTAATTTCAGACCTCGCTATATCCCCTTAATATAATACCGGCAAGCTAGTTAAGATGTCACAGCTCACACGTACTTGCATGCTTCAGACGCATGTGCGACTGAGAGCTGATCAAAGCTCACACTCAGGGTTTCAGAACTGTCCTATACTAAGTCTATGACGTCACTTCTGTGATGATCTGACGCACAACGCCTCAGTTCTTATTGTGACACATGAGTTAAAGTGCTGATTTTAAATTTGCATTACGCTCATATGTGAGCGTTCTGGTTTATATGTGGTATATATGTGACCCTGGTCCACAAAAACAATACATTGTATGGGTCAAAATGATCAATTTTACTTTTATGCCAAAAATCATTAGGATATTATGTAAAGATCATGTTGCATGAAGATATTTTGTAAAGTTATTAACACAAATATATAAAAACTTATTTTTTATTAGTAATATGCATTGCTAAGAACTTCATTTGGACAAGTTTGAAGGCAATTTTCTCAATATTTAGATTTTTTTGCACCCTCAGATTCCAGATTTTCAAATAGTTGCATCTCAGCCATATATTGTCCTATCCTATCAGTTTAAAAAAAATGACCCTTATGACTGGTTTTGTGGTCCAGGGTCACTTATGTGTATAATGACATGGGTACTACAACATAAACACGGTTTATGAGGACACTTCCTGTGTCTCCGTAAACCAGAAGGGTTAAAAAACATACTAAATGGTGTTTTATGAAATACAAAAATTGCCAGTAGTTTCCTGTGAGAGGTAGGTTTAGGTGTAGAGCAATAGAAAATACACTTAAACAGTAGAAAAACAATTACGCTTATGGAGAGTCACCGTAAACCTCATATGCAAGAATGTGTGTGTGTAACTGTTTTTAATAAAACAATAGTTTTTTTTGTATTATTTACATAATATTTTACTATTTATTAATACTATTTTTTTATATTTTCATTTAAATTTAAGTGTCACTAATTTGATGTGCTTATATCACTTTTAGTTTTTTAATAACATTTTTATTTACTTCAGTTTTAATCATTTTAGCACTTCTACAAACTAATTTAAGTATTTCAGTCTAATATTTATACTTTATTTCAGCTTTATTTTTCATTTTTGTTAACAATATTTGTATGTTTGTTTTTAATATAAAAATGCAACTTCATATCTCACTTGTAGACTATTATAGTATTTTTTTAATTAAACTTTAATTAAACTCCATTTCAGTTTTAGCACTTCAACTGTATTCCAATTAGTTGTCAAGACATATATTTTTTTTAAATTGTCAATTGAGTTTAAGTTTTAATTTTCATTGAATATTTATATTTTATTTCAGCTTTATTTCAATTAACTTTTTTTTTTGTTTCAGTTAACAATAACAAAACTGCTGTTTTATATGCTACAAAGTGCCTTTATTTCACAATAATCTTTTTATTTGCTTGCTTTAAGATAGATAGATAGATAGATAGATAGATAGACATATAATAGTAATTTTATGTAGATATATGATTGTGGGTGATATTTATACTTCATAAATCCACAAGACAAATAGGCCTAATAAACACGAAAACAATGGCCATCTTAATAATTGCATTTAATTAAATAACATTATTTTACTTATATTACATTGTATATTCTCCTCTATGAGCCTCCTCTGCTGTCCTCCTTAAGTTTTACCTTTAAACTTGTCCCTCAAGTAAGAAGAGACGCTTTAAACTGCTCTCACACACTTAGCTCTCTGGCACACACACACATTCATATATTTACACATACACAATCCCACACTGTGTCCTCTCTCTCTCTCTCTCTCTCACACACACACACACACACACACACACACTGCACTTTACCGTTGAGTTCTGGATGAGGAGCTTAATTATTAAAGGTCATATGAACTAAGAAAACTCAAAATCGTGCAGCACAAAGTAATCCACAAGGGGGCACCAGAGAGAAACGAGAGAGAACCCTTTGGATATATTATGAAATAAAAAAAACACCTGCGTGTTGTAATACATTTACATCACTTCTGTATAGATTTGAATAGTGGAATGTTTAAAACTATGTATTTATTAGTTAATGTTCAATGTCTTGCCATTTCAAAGCGTTTGTCATAGTTGATTAAACAAGTTACCTAAGCCGAAAATAATCTTAACTTACATTTTCAAGTTTTTCGATTCCATCTTTTGAAGCGCCTGATTCACAAGGCCCCTGGTGAAAAAACCAGCATATGCTGGTAGGTATGTTTTGATGCTGGAATGCTGGTTAGGTAGGATTTTTGATGCTGGTTTAAGCTGGTCCTTTGCTGGTCAAGGACCAGCATGAACCAGCAAAGGACCAGCATAAACCAGCAAAGATCCAGCTTAAACCAGCATCAAATCCTACCTAACCAGCATCCCAGCATCAAAACATACCTACCAGCATATGTTGTTTTTTTCACCAGGGCCTATATTGCCTGGAGACTTTGTCATTATCAAATCAGGAAATTATATAATTTTTTTTTCATCTCTACAAAGACTACTATTAACTAACATCCTACCAGCTAATCCCTGTGTTTAAAATGGCTCATAACTATTTTTTAATTTCCATAAAGTCTGTTTATGGTCAACCCAAAAACCGCATTTGTCTGCAGCGGTGACTCTGGAGATGACACAACTGCAACTATTATTTTTAAAACCTGCTATTTCCAAATCAGAGTAACAAGAATAATGCTTCAGTTCAAAATAGAAAACTGAAATGAATTAAAGGAAATGAAACCACACAATTAAAAATGACTTAATGTCTTATTGCGAACTTAATTCCTTTCGTGTTTTTTGTTTTCAACACAATAAAATGCCCACATAAAAGGCTCTGAAAAACATTGTTCCTTATTGACCTTGAAGTGGATCTCAAAATGTGCTTTAACACTGAAAAATATGTATATAACCACCCTCTTTTTTAAAAAAACGCGGACGCTAGTCTATGAGTGAGAATTCCGGTTCATTATGAGAGAAGAATAAAGGTAAAACTGTTTGCACTACAAACCAGTGTGCTCATAATGAAAATAACACATTAAAATAACATGGTAAGACACACTAATTTGTGCAGCTATTTTGTGCAGCTAAAAAAGCTGGACAAGGATGAGACCGGAAGCCAGCGCCCACTCTGACGGGAATCAAAAGGTTGATAATTTTGTGTTTTGTGTGACCTAATGGTTGTATCATTCACATTAAGGACACAAACACCGCTTTGTTTGACACCGAAACCAGAACTAGCACCCAAATGTGACATTTTACCATAGTTCTTCAAGGCCTTCTGTGACTGTAGCATCCATCATAGAAAGTTTGTCCTGTGTGCTATTTTGAGGCATTGTTCGGGTTTCATTTACCTGAAAACCAACCCCACGCCCGAACAAACCCAGTGAAAGTTCCCAGAAAGCACGGTGAGAGATTTGACTGTTTATTTGGTTCAAGACACCTGTGTAGGAGCCCTCAATTGACCAGAGAGAGAGAGAGAGAGAGAAAGAAAGAGAGAAGAAAGGGGATTACCTTTATTGCCGATATATTAAAGTCCAAACTACTGTAAGTGCTTGTGCTTCAAAGCATTGATAGGATTCTTTTATACAGCATTTATATACAGCGTCTATACAAGAGACATTCATGACTCTCATGAAAGCAGGAGGTGTCCATGTCCGCCGTCTCCCTCCCGATCCTTCCAGACTGAAACACAGACGATCAACAAAACACGAAAGAAACACACGTACAAGCTCGCACATAACACGGCAGTCACCAGTAGAAAAAGCATGCGTATAGGTTCGGGAATCGCGTTTCGTCATAATGACAACATAGTTTATTCTACATCTCGAAGCGCTATGTTCACCTGGGTAGAGCAGACGGGATCTGAGGAAACGAATGAACACAAATGTCACCAAAACATCTGCGTTAATAGCCCAACTTCCTGTTTTAACAGCACAATCTGAACTAGCACTACACGGAAAGTAATAACTGAGTACATTCTAGCATACAAGCTCTTGTTAATGGCACTGGCTGACATGTGTTAACCCCTTGCTGCCCGCTCCGCAGGCCAGCGAAGAACATAGAAGAACATGGCTTAGGTCCAGAAGATCCAAAGTGACCTTCGAAAAAGGTGATGTGCGCTATTGGATATTCTAAGTGGTCATGGCTTTACTTTCTTTATTTTTTCAAAATCATACAATTTCTGTTCTCCTCTGCACTTACATAATATGTATGTTCAATACAATACTGATATGCATTTGGTTATTTGAATATCTGTCCAGTAAACGGCATGTTGCAAATGGAGCTGATTTCGGGTTAATTGAGATATGACATTCAAACTACGTTATGTGCTTGAAAGGATTAGGTCAGACAGGAAGGGGCGGGATGAAAACAGTGACTAAGCCGTCTGATCGGACGCTCTACTTCTTTCTGTAGTTGCCCAGTTGAATGGCCGAGCGGTCGAAGACGCAGCGGAAGGTGATCGGCTGGACCTCCCAGTAGGGAACTGGATTACTGAACAGGCTGATGCCCGAGTACATGGCCTTCTTTGTATTATAGCCGGGTGGGCAGAAGTCCTCTGTTCCCACAGCAGCGATCTTGTTGGCGTGAAGGTAGATCACCTGGAATCCATAGAACGAGAGCGTGATAATGTGCGTGACTTAAAAGACGTGTGGAAATGAAGTGTTAACTTGTGCGAGATCTCACACCTGAATGTATTTGTGTTCTGGCAGGCCTGACGGGACCACGGTGAGAATGTTATTGTCCAGGTGAAGTTCCCTCAGGTGAGGCACGTTGGCCAGAGAGCCGTTCTCAACCACGCTGATCTCATTGTGGCTCAGGCCCAGTCTGCAAACACACACCGTATTATCAAAAAAAATAAATTATATATACACTGGCATTTTGAATCAGAAAGATTTTTTAAGTTTTCTGCTCATCAAGGCTGTTCGTTTGATTAAAAATACAGAAAAAAAACTGTAAATTTGTGAAATATTATTGTAATTAAAAATACCAGTTTTCTATTTTAATATACTTTAAAATAGAATTTATTTCTGCGATGCAAAGCTGATTTTTCAGCGTCATTACTCCAGTCCTCAGTGTCACATGATCCTTCAGAATCATTCTAATATGCTGATTTATTATCAATGTTGGAAACAGTTGTGCTGCTTTATTTTTTCCCTTTTTTTAGGATTCTTAAATGAAAAAAACATTAAACAGCATTTATTCAAAATAGAAATTGATACTTTTATTCAGCAAGGATGTGTTAAATTGATAAAAAGTGATAGTAAAGACTTATATTGTTAAAAAAGATTAACTTTTTATTCATCAAAGCATCCTGGAAAAAGTATCACAGGTTCCAAAAAAAATATTAAGCAGCACAACTGTTCCACATTCATAATACATCATATTATAATTATTTTTGAAGGATTATGTGACACTGAAGACTCGAATAATAGCTGATGAAAATTCAGCTTTGCATCACAGAAATAAATTATAATTTAAAGTATGTTAAAATAGAAAACTACTTTTTTAATTTGCAATAATATTTCATAATATTACTTTTTTTCATTTTTTTTCTTTTTGTGTAAATAAATGAAACTTTGATGAGCATAAGAGACTTCTTTTGAAAACATTAAAAATCATATTGATCCCAAACTTTTGAATGGCAGTGTATATATATACATATATATTTATGGTACACTATGATTAAAAACATAGTAAAAACAGTAATACTGTGAAAAATTATTGCAATTTAAAATAGCTTTTTTTAAATCGAAATTTATTTCAGTGATCGAAAAGCTACATTTTCAGCATCATTACTCCAGTCTTCAGTGTCACATGACCATAAATCATTCTAATATGCTGATTTGCAGCTCAAGAAACATTAATATCAATGTTGAAAACAGTCAGCTTCATATTTATGTGATCATTTATTTCATGAAAATTCAAAAGAACAGTATTAATTTGAAATATAAATCTTTTGTGTCATTATAAATGTGACCCTGGACCACAAAACCATTCGTAAGAGTCGATTTTTTTAAAAACTGAGATGTATACATCATCTGAAAGCTGAATAAAGGACAATATTTGGCCAAGATAAAACCACTTGAATATCTGGAATCTGAGGTTTGCAAAAAAAATCTAAATATTGAGAAAATTGCCTTTAAAGTTGTCCATTATGTTTCATTATGTTTATGGTAGGAAATTTCTTTACTTAAAATCCTAATGATTTTTGGCATGAAAGAAAAATGAATCATTTTGACCCATACAGTGTATTTTTGGCTATTGCTACAAATACACCCATGCTACTTAAGACTAGTTTTGTGGTCCAGGGTCACAAACGTCATTACTTTTACTTTGGATCAATTTAATGCATCCTTGCTAAATAACAGTATTTTGAATTTCCAGATACTATCAGAATACTGAGGCCAACAGCAAAACAACCTTCCAGTCTTCTCACAAAGCGGTCTGTATTTGAGTCAGCGCGCTCTTTTATAACATCTCGGCTGTGATTCAGTCTCAACATGTACGGTGGAAAATCTCTGTAATACGAATGTTCTAATTTCTCTGTGTGATCCAAAGCAAACTGATCCATGCGATGATGTCATGCCGTTTGAGTCTCAAAGGGTAGTTCTCATGCAAATTCAAAACAAACCAAATGAGATCTGAATTATTATTTCCTCTGTATCAAACTCTTTCCTTTCTAAGTCAGTTTTTGCTGAGGTTTTAACTATACAGAGACAAATTCAGCTGTTTCAGCTCAGACTCTTCATCTGCCGTGTAGATTCGGAAATCAACTGTTTGCATAACAAATGAAAAAATATTAAGAAAGATGCATTTACTTAGAAAGGTTCTTGAGGCCCTTCAGACTGTCTGCAGTCACTTTGGTGATCTTGTTTCCATCCAAGTGAAGTTCAAAAAGAGAGCTGGGCAGACCTGAACATTTTTTGACACAGATTAATGAAAAAACAATGATGTTGTATTGATACAGTTAGATGAGGTAAATTATTGTTCAGAATAGGGACGGTTCTGTACCTTTGGGGATGGAGGTGATGTTGGTGTCAGCAATTCGAATGTAAGAAACCCTCTTCAGATCAGCAAAAGCGCCACTATCAACTCCAGAGCTGCTCAGAGGGTTAGAGCCCAGCTCTGGAACGGGACAGAGTCAAAATGTTCATTGGTTCATATTGCGATACTGTCACACTGTTGATTTGATGGTGATTATTAATGTAATATTCCCTTTGAGTGCAGAAATAAATTATTAAAATTAAAATACTTGTATTTATTTTAAAATTAAATTAAAATAAAATAATTATATAAAAATATATATATATATATATATATATATATATATATATATAAAATGTATATAATAAATAATAATATTTTTTAGACAATTTATTAAATAAAATAAAATATGCTGACCTCATTATGGCTCAGACTGAGCCTTAAAGTGTTATTATGATTAACAAAAACGGAAACAAAAATAAAAACAAAAACTAATAACTAAAACAAAAGTGTAAACTAAAACAAAAGCATTTTTCATTGAAAAAAAAAAAATATATATATATATATATATGTAATATAATGTAAAATATATATATATATATATATAATGTATGCAGCTAACCTAGAATGTGCAAACCCAAAAAAGCCACTTAAAAATAACTAAAATAAATTTAAAAAATATGATTTGAAAAAAGTATTTTAAGGCTGATAAAATAAATAAATAAATGAATAAATAAATACACACATACAGACATACACAAAAACGTTGGCAGCCATAAAATACTAAAACTTATAAAAAATATTTTTTATACAGTTTTACAAATTTTAATTTCCTTTAAAACATTTTTTATTTCCTTTATAAAACCGCATTTCCTGAATAAAAAATACATTAAAAAAATAAATATAATATTTTTTTTAATATTTCATTCTATATATAGAATTTTATTTATAAATAAAATAAAATTAAATCCGCTGACCTCATTGTGGCTCAGACTGAGCCTCATTTTTCAAACACACAAAGTGTTATTATCATTAACAAAAACTGAAACCAAAATGAAAACAAAACAAACAAAATAAACTAAAAACTAAAAAGTGTAGACTAAAACAAAAACTAACACAAAAACATTTTTTATTTAACTGAACTTTAAACAAACAAACAAACATAAACTAGGAAAATGTAAAACTATATATAAACAAAACTCCAAAACAAACTAAAATAAAATAAATAAACTAATAACTAAAACAAAAGTGTAGACTAAATTTTCATTTTCATTTAACTGAAACAAAAAACTACATATAAACAAAACTCCAAAATCAACTAAAACAAAATAACCAAAAAATACTTTTTAAAACGTGGTATATTAAAGTATTTTGTATATTACATGAAATCATTAAATTGATAAATGCGTTATTCCTTTGAGTGCATAAATAAATAAATAAATAAAGCCGCTAAACGTTTTTGCTAACCCAAAAGTCCACTCCACATGTAGTTTTCTAATAAGCACGGACAAAAAATCCTACCCATGACGATGACATTGGCCATGCCGGCAAAGGAGGACTTCTTTATCTTGTTAATCTGGTTCTCGTGAATACGCAGCTCCTGGAGGCTTTTCGGTATGTTAGCGGGAACATCCTTCAGGAGGTTCTTGGACAGGTAGAGTCTCTCCAGATTCATCAGAGAAGAAAAGGCCTTGGCATGAATGATGGTGATCTTGTTGTTGACCAGGATGAGCGTCTGAAGAAAAAAAAATAAAGACATTCCTTTAGAACCTTTATAGCAGTTGCAAATTGGTATAATTCTTTATGTATTAGTGTTCATATGCAGTTTTAATTTTGAAATCTGGTATTTTCTTTACACCCCTGACATTCAGTCATAAAAAGTTCACTAGCTACTTGTTATAATACATATAGTGCATTCCAATGCATAAAAATCTTGTTTGCAGTCATCTCTCATTAGATCCAGGCGCCATGTGGATGTTGAGCTTGGAAAGCGATAAACAGCTAAGGGCCAGCGATGGGAGGCTGCATATTTATTAAAGTTCAGGAGGCTGAACAATGGATGCGCTCCAAAAGTGAATCATTACCCTTCTGCACCTGGGACTGACACATTTCTCACACAGAGAGCTGTTTTCTGGAGAAGATGGACTGGAAAACATGGAGGATTTCACATTCCGGATTATGCATTTGCCTGAAGCTCTATCTTGTAAAATGTTTCTGAAGATCTCCAGAGAATTTTTGTAGCAGTGTTTTCGAAAAACTGGAGGAGATATTTGCCTTCAAAGATCGCTGTGGTTGCAACGCATAGTTCTAGCACCCAATTCCACATTTGGCAGACAAACATCGCTTAAGTGTTTTCTCTGGAGAGTGCTGCTCAAGCATTTGTTTTTGAGAAGAGAATCATTTTTATTTCATGTGAAATGAAGCTCACAAATGGTTTTGATTTGGACGTTTGGACTTTATGTTCCCTGCTTTTAATTGATGTTTCAAGGTCACAGCAAAAACATCATGCTGTCACTTCCAGTTATCAGCAGCAAGTAGCCAACTGATCTCAAAACACATATATCAAAGTGAAATAGGATTTGTCCCATGAGGGTTACTTGGATTTAAAAGGGGATTGAGAAATGTCATTGCTTCTACGATCCAATTTAGACAATTAAAGAAAAAAGAGAGAGAAGGAACAAGGGAAAGAGTGAGTAATTGAATATCTCACTTGGAGACTCTTCAGGCCTTTGAAGTCGTTTTCTCTGATCTCCGAGATCTTGTTGTTCTGCAAATCCAGGAGAGTGGTATCAAGTGGAATTTTTTCTGGAACGTTCTTCAAACCTGAGAGACACAAAACGACACTGATGAAATGGGATATGCGCTGACCTGGGCTTTTATGGCTAGAATCTACTTTGAAATCAAATCAGCTGTAGACATATGGATCCTGGTCCAACACCAACACAACACACTCAGATATGAAGAGAGTGTAAATTGTGGTACTAAATCAAGCAGCCACATTCCTGAAAAACATTTTAATGGCAGAAAAAATGTGAACTCTGGACTGGTCTTGGTTTTGGACAATCTCCAGCCATTATTGTATAGACGAAACATGTTTATAGAAACGTTTCTATTAACTTTAATGAGCTATGTGTAACTTGAAGAATTTCTAAGGCTAAACAGGGACAAAATATAAACTTGTAAACTTATAAATACTTAAAACACTGAAAACAGTATTAAAATGAACAACGAACCAACTCCTTACAAAACCCTAAGGTTTTGTAATCACTCCATAGACCAAAACAAAGTCTGAATGTGCAGTTGGACAGTCTGGACAAAACCATTTCCAGAGTGTTACAAAGTAAAGAGTTATGATGATGGTTCACGTAAGTTTTAGTGTTTCGAAACAGCTCTGAAAGTTCACCAAGTTAATCATAGACACTCTTATGCCAGATATCTCACAGCTTTTCTTGGAAGGGTTATAAAAGCTGTACGATGCTGTCAAGTGAAAAAGCTGACATAAGATTTCCACACAAGGGGAATTTGATTTTGCCAACATTGGACGTCGTTATGACACAGTTTCCATTTAATGTGTTGCCGACCAGGCTACATGAATGGAATATACAGTGAAAAGAAAAAACTTATTCAATTCCCACTATTAACTACACTGTAAAAAATAAAAAACACAATTTGTTGAGTCAGCTTAAAATAATTTGTTACCCTGCTGCCTTAAAAATTTAAGCTCAGTCAACTCAAATAAGTTTATTCAACTTGAAATGTTAAGTTGTACTAAGTAACAACTGAGATATTTGTGTTTGCTAAACTTAACAGATAGGTAAGTAACCCAGCTGCCTTAAAATTTTAAGTTGAATCAACTCAAATATCTAAGTTGTCACTTAGTATAATTTAACATTTCAAGCTGAATAAACTTTTTTTGAGTTGACTGAACTTAAAATTTTAAGGCAGTTAGGTAACAAATTATTTATTAAATTTATTAAGTTGACTTAACAAATTGTTTTTTACAGTGTAGTTGCTTATTAGCATGCATACAGGAGAATATTGGCTTTTTATTAGTACTTATAAAGCACACATGTGACCCTGGACCACAAAACCAGTCATAAGGGTCATTTTTTGAAATTGAGATCTGTACATCATCTGAAAGCTGAATAAATAAGCTTTCCATTGCTGTATGGTTTGTTAGAACAATATTTGAAAAACTGGAATCTGAGGGTGCAAAAACTCAAAATATTGAGAAAATCACCTTTAAAGTTGCGCACAAAAAAAAGTTTTTTTACTAATCAAAACATAAGTTTTGATATATTTATGGTAGGAAATTTACAAAATTTACAAAATATCTTCATGGAACATGATCTTTACTTAATATCCTAATGATTTTTGGCATAAAAGCAAAATCGATAATTCTGACCCATACAATGTATTTTTGGCTATTGCTACAAATATACCCGTGCTACTGAAGATTGGTTTTGTCGTCCATGGTCACATATTTTTGTTATGTTCTGCATGACCATATTTAGACACCATACCTAAACTTAAACAGAACCCTGGGTATTCAGACTTGCATGGCTTAATATAACAGAAATGATGTCTCTTACTGAAATACGTAGTAGAAAACCCATGATTTACGTTATTTATGTTTTATGCATATTTTGGACTATGGGGGGCGTCATTATTTTAATGATGTAAAATGGTTGCACTCTGTGAGCTACTGGCACTACCTGTTGCTATTATTAGCGCAACACAACTTGGAAAATAAAATACTGATATGATGACCACAACTACTGATGGCGATGGAAGTGTACAATCCATTTTTTCCCACAAGGACTCTAAACGCCCCTGGATATCGAATGGAATCCACACTTAGAAACTCCATCAGTGGCTGCGGCGTCATGACAAGTGTTGGAATGTTTTCATCCTGCCAGGATGGCATCTAGCGTTTCTTGTCTCTGCCATTTGTAAGTTTTTTTCAGTAGTTGTGGTCTACTAAAAGCCTGAAAGGCATCAGAGCTAAAGTGGAGAGAACAAAGACGCAGGTCTTTAGGAAGTTTCATTCGTCCACAGGCATCTTCCCATTCTTTTCTCCATTTCGTAGCACTAGGAAAGCAGTGAAGACTTACATTGCTTCTCTTTTGCCCTTCCACTGAAAATTAAAACCAAAAACCAAACAATGTAGCACTTTATCAGTATTTTATTGCTTATTCCGAGTTGTTATGAGGTCAAAATAGCAACAGTTAGTGGCAGTAGCTCACCGAGTGCAACCACTTCACGTCATCGAAATATTGGCACTATAATATGAAAAAAACTATGTGGATTTTTTAAAATAATGTAAACTTTCATGGGTTTTCTACTACATATTTTAATAAGAGACATCATTTATGTTATATTAAGCCATACAAGTCTTAATACCCAAGGTTCCCTTTAACAACTACCTTACTATTAATAAACAGCAAATTAAGTGTTAAGAGTTACTAGTTAGATGATAGAGAGAATTGGTCTAAAATAAAGGGTGACCAAATATATTTAGACACTTAAGCCACATTTCCATTTGTATGAATGTCTTTGTGTTGTATGACAAAAACATCAAACCAACTGGCACATATTTTGAACAAAAATAGCACAAACACACTTTGTTTGAAATGTTTTTCCAATTGAAACAAATTAACACATTAATTTGATACATTTTTAGGTGTCCAAAAGCTTTTTGGGGCCACTGTGTTTGCTTCAAACATAAGAAAAACAGGAAAAATGACGTAAACATGAATGCACATTCATACGCATAAATGTGTCTGCTCTAGCAGCTCTAAAAGCCTTTTAGGCAAAACCTCACACAAACATTGTTTGGTTTTGTTATGCGGTGAGTTTCCTCATCACTGCATGTGTATAAACAGTTTGAGAATACGTCCCTGTTAATTATATAACCACAGGACAGAGGACTCAGAGATCACAGTTGGACGTATCGCTGCTGCGATGTCTCACAAATGTTCCTTTCGTTCAGCTTTGTTTAGTCTCATTTTCTAGTGGCTACATGTGTTATTCAAAATCACGGCAATCAACATAGGTCAAAATGTGTTTTATTATGGAATATATATTCAGTGCAATCCAAAAAGCACTAATAACATCATAAAAACTTAGGGAAAAAAGCTCAATTTGAGTAAACATACTAAAATTTCTGAATGTCTGGCAACCATTATGGAACAAACATTAAACTATTCAAAAAAACAAATTGTCCTCTGTGGTTAGAAACACTGTTTTGCTATTAAAAATCAGCAACTGAATCAAAATCAAGAGTGGAGAAAAACACCAGAAGCATTGTTAAGAGGCTCATGGATGCTAAACTCATTCCTGCTACTTCTTTTATTGGTGAGAAGAATAAAAATATGGCATGCATGAATATTTTACACTTATCCCACTTGTAACATACCAACCTCGTATCAGCCGGTACCTCAAACTTACAGCCCGTTGTTAGGAAGTAAAAACATAAGCAGGCTCTTAATCAAACTTTCCTAGACAAACAAATTCATTTTTGCCATTAGTTGTTTTTGGGATCTGGTGCTATTTCCAGACGGTTTTCCCCACAGCTGCAGAGCTGTATAAACTGGGTCACATATTTCATTGAAAAGAGGTGAGGCTAGATGGAGAACAGGCCCGTCTGCGCACCTATCCCCCCTCCCTCTGTTCTTTTCCAGGTCTGTTTCATGCCAAAAGACCTGCGGAGCAGATGAGCGCCGGAGGCCACAAATACTCAATTAATATGTCCTTGCTCTCGGTCCCATTTTTGTTTTCGTTCTTCCCCTGTCCGTTTTAACTAGGGGTGAGTGTTAACATTGCGAAAGAATTACTGAGAACTGCTGTTTTGCCTGGTCAACAGTATTTCTTTCCAAACACACATTCTGCCTATCAAACAGACCTCTAAGTAATTTCCTGTTTAAAAAAGCTACGCTAACTGAGACAGCATGCTACACCAACAGGTTAAGCATGCTGGGAAAAGCTTTATTAACCTGTGCTGACTCTATTTTCAATGCTGTAAATATTACAGAAATCATGTCCGATGAAATGCAGAACTATTAAGAAGGATCAGTCCACTATGTGTTTGTTTTCTGTGTAGATCACAAGTGACCCAGCATACAGGGCAGTTTTACAGGAAGACAAGTGGTAATCTTTTGGAAGTAACCTTTTAAAAAAAACAGACTTGACTTTTTTGCACATTAACAAACACACTCACACACGCCTGGGGATTCAATTAGGAAAATGAGGCAGCCGTCTGGAGGTTAGTGCCTAGTCGTCTACAGAAGTGAGGGCAGTTAACAGCATATGAAAACATTTAAAGTGGTTTTGAAACAGTGACATTAGTTATTCAATCATGACTCAACAATGGGCAGATCAAACAAAGAGGCAGGTTTTGTTCATGGTGGCTTGGCCTTGGGACAGTTTATGTCATGAAATAATTGACATCAGGTGTAAACAACAGAATTGAACAAGCTCAGCTCTTGAAGGTTTTTGCAGGCCATACAGTAAGACAAATAAGACTATTGAAAGGGAGTTCTGGGTGGCTTTGCATGGTCGTTCTGGGTTGTTCTAAGTGTGTTGCTAGGTGGTTACTGTTTGAGTGTTCTGTGGGGTTGCTAGGGTGTTGCTAGGCAGCTTCACATTGGGCTTCACATGGGCTTCACATTGTCTATCCATTGCAAGGTGGCTATGAAGGTTCTGGGGGTAGCAAATCAGGTGTTTGAGTGTTTTGTGTGGTTGCTAGGGTGTTGCTAAGGCATTGCAAGGCAGTTTCTATTGTGTTCTATGTGGTTACTAGTGTATTGCTGGGTTGCTAGGCATTGCAATGTGACGACAAGGATGTTCTGGATTGTTGCAAAGCAGGTGTTTGAGTGTTCTGTGTGGTTGCTAGGGTGTTGCTAGGTGGTTGCTATGGTGTAGCAAAAACATTGCTAGGTTGTTGCCTTTGGCTGGGTTGCAAGGCATTGCAAAGTGGCTGCAAAGATGTCCTGGGGTGTAGCAAAGCAGGTGTTCTGTGTGGTTGCTAAGGTGTTGCTAGGGGATACAGGGTGTTGCTAAGGCATTGCTGGGCAGTTTCTATTAAGTTCTGTGTGGTTGCTAGTGTGTTGCTAAGCATTGCAAGGTGGCTACAAGGATGACCTGAGGGGTTGCAAAGCATGTGTTTGTGTGTTCTGTGTGGTTGCTAGGGTGTTGCTAGAGGGTTGCTATTGTCTTGCAAAGACAATGCTGGGTGGTTGCTATGGTGTTGCTAAGGCATTATTAATCAGTTGCTACTGTGTTTATGGTTTGCTAGGAATTGCAAGACGGCTACAAAGATGTCCTGGGGGTAGCAAAGGTGATGTTTGAGTGTTCTGAGTGGCTGCTAGGGGGTTGCTAAGGCATGGCTGGGCAGTTTCTATTAGGTTCTATGTGGTTGCTAGTGTGTTGCTGGGTTGCTAGGCATTGCAAGGTGGCTACAAGGATCTTCTGGGGGATTGCAAGGCATTTGTTTGTGTGTTCTGTGTGATTGCTAGGGTGTTGCTAGGTGGTTGCTATTGTGTTGCAAAAACCATGCTGGGTGGTTGCTACGGTGTTGCTAAGGCATTACTAAGCGGTTGTACTGTATTTATGGTTTGCTGGGCATTGCAAGATGGCTACAAACATGTCCTAGTGGTAGCAAAGGAGGTGTTTGAGTGTTTTGAGTGGTTGCTAGGGGGTTGCTAAGGCATGGCTGGGCAGTTTCTATTGTGTTCTTTATGGTTGCTAGTGTGTTTCTGGGCTGTTAGTCAATGGAAGATGGCTACAAGGTAGAAAAGCAGGTGTTTGTGTGTTCTGTGTGGTTGCTAGGGTGTTCCTAGGTGGTTACTTTGGTGTAATAAAGACACTACTGGATGGTTTCTATGGCATTCCTAAGGCATTGCTAGATGGCTGTGTTTTGCTGGGTTGCAAGGCATTGCAAGGTGGCTACAAAGATGTCCTTGGGGTAGTAAAGCAGGTGTTCTGTGTGGTTGCTATTGGAATGCTAGGGTGTTGCTAAGGCATTGCTAGGCAGTTTATAGTGTGTTCTATATAGTTGTTAGTGTGTTTCTGGGATGCTTGCTGGAATTGGAAGGTGGATTTACAAGGATTTACTGAGGGGTAGCAAGGTAGGTGTTTGAGTGTTCTGTGTGGTTGCTAGGGTGTTGCTATGGTGTGGCAAAGACATTGCTAGGCAGTTTCTATAGTGTTGGTAAGGCACTGCTAGGTGGTTGCATTTTGCTAGGTTGCAAGGCATTGCAAGGTGGCTGCAAAGATGTCCTGGGGTAGCAATGCAGATGTTCTGTGTGGTTGCTAGGGACTTGCTAGAGGGATGGTAGGGTGTTGCTAAGACATTGCTAGGCAGTTTCTATTGTGTTATATGTGGTTGCTAGCATGTTGTTGGTTGATAGACATTGCAAAATGGTTACAAGGATGTCCTCGGGGGTTTCAAAGCATGTGTTTGAGTGCTCTGTGTGGTTGCTAGGGCGTTGATTCTACCAGACTTAAAAGGCTTGTCATCCATATGAAAAAAACATGACCAGAGGCATATTAAAACGCAGATAATCTAACTCATCAGCTTACGGCATAAGGTTTGTCAGCTTTTTATTGTCAGTTGCACTTGTTATTTTCATTGCTCATTGCCCACATGCAGCCAGAAACACTGACAGTGATACATTTTTTTTCGTGTTCTATAAAGCTTTCAACATGCAGTCTAGTCTAGTATCATGAAGTCGTTACCTAGATCAGAACACTGGGACACTCGCAGATGACACTGGCACCGGAAGGGGCAGAAAGGTCCATCAGGTCCCTCATCAGGCATCACATCAGGTACCAGAGGAGGCAAGTGAACGGGTGGTCTACGAGTCGAAGGAATGGGAGAGCCTGAGCCCGCTTCGTCCTCCATCATGAAGTCCATGAAGCCGGACTGACGGAAGGGCAGAGCCCAGCATACAGACACCAAAAGCAGGGAGAGACAGGCCGATTTCATGTTGCTGATAGAGGCCTGGAGGGTAAAATGGAGAAGAGAAGGGGTTAAAGGTGAGGGCCGACATGCTGGGTGGCATCTCAGGTCCTGTGATGGCGAGAGGTTAAAAGTCAAATGACAGATGTAGAGTGCATGAGTGTGACTGAGCGATGTGGGTGATAACCAGGCAGGAGTCAAGGGTCAAATTTGGCGTATATTAGATTTTAAAGGTCTCTGGTGGCTATTGCTGCAACTTTTCATGCTGTTACACTGATGGTTATCTTGATATGAGTAATGCATTTGACTAAATTCAATAAAATATGACAAAGATAAACTTAATTAGGAATAGTACATCAGTGGCTGTAATAAATAATTTAAAATTAACATCAATTTAATAAAACATTCTTCCTAAATGTCCTTCATACATTTTCAGTCACTACTAACATTTATAATGAAGGGAATAATCTTTTTTAAAACAGAGATTACCAAATGTTTTGCCAAATACCCCAAAATATGATCCATCAAAACGTTTTCTTTTAAATAAATTAATACTTTTCAGCAAATATGCATCCATTTGATCAAAAATGACATATCCATGCAGCCCCCTGGGGGTCCTTGGACCCCAATTTGAAAACCCCTGCAATATACAGTTATAATAATTATGCACACTACATCTCTGTGATAATTGATAGCTGGCCTGGGTTTAAACTCCATAACCAAACTCATTCATGCCCTCATTCAGAAAAAAAATAACCATCTTCTTTCTAAGATAGAGTGCACAAAGCTGTCCACGAGCCCATACATAAACATATGTCTGAGGAGCAGCCGGACGTCTCTGAACGACGAGGAAATTGTAAAGTAGGTACAGAAACTCAGAGAGCTCAGTTCGACTTTTCAGGGTCATCTCAGGTCCATGTAATCAACATACAGCATAATTACAGTAGTCCAAATCCTCCGGATGGCCACGTCACTTGGACAGCGAATAACCACTGTGCCTCTGTTGTTAAACTGTGGAAACCCAGAAACTGACCTTGACAAACTCTGCAAAAGAGCTTAATTTCTCAAGCAAAAGAAGACTAAGATGCATACATTCAATCTTAGTTTAGATTCTATGTGACATATTCCATTGAGGAACCGTAAAAACTTTGAATTATGGATAATCGCAATTATCTACAAGCACACAAAGTGTAGATATAACAGTTTCTCTCAATAGACTAACTTAAAAGTTCTACAAGAAAACAAAAACGACTCAAGTGACCTTCAACCTCTGATTTCTTGTCACCATTGATTTGCATCACAGGAGAGCATGTTGAAACAATTTTCTGAGGTTCCTTTGGCTTAACCAATATCCATGTTTTAAGAAAAACAATGAGAAATTGTAGTTTTATTCAATGGCATTTCAAAACAACAATTTGCTAACTTCAATTTAATGCTGTGTTTTCAGGCCTGGCTACAATATTCATCACGTCAGACATCTTTAATTACCTTTGACCCAGTGGGCAGTGAGACGTTTTGAGCAAACACACTGCAGTCTCACTTTGCCCTTTAGCATTTAAGCATTTGGTAGATTTACAGTGCATTCAAAGTGGTTTTATGCTTGTGCGTTCCTGGGAATTGAACCCATGACCTTGCGCCATGCTCTACCGGTTGAGTCGCACAGGCCTTTATTATCTATATGTATTCCTAGCAGGACATTTAGAGCTTCAGGAGCTGGTCAGCAGTTTGAAAAAGCCCTCTGAGCATTACAGGCTGTCACCATGAGCGATTCTGTTTGCAGGGGGATCATGGGAAGCTGTTGCTGCATTTGAGTTGCGTCCTGTCAACAAACCGCAGGCTGCTATGAGAGCCAGGCAAACAGACAAGACAGATTGATGGTGTCATGGCTTTGTTGGGGAAAAACAGGGAGGGTACAAACTTCAAATTTGCAAAACACAAAACAGGAATAAAAATTGGATTTTTGTGAATAAATAATGAAGGGAATGTGAACATGCAATATGAGGGGTATTTGTAGGCCAACTATGGTTCTAGCATACATACATTTTTGTATGCATGCATAGATCCTGAATTATAAAATGTATTATATTGGCAGGGTCTAAATATAAGATTTTTGCTTCACTTCAAAGACCTACTATTCATTAATCCTTTTATTAAAATTTATGCAATCAATAGTTTAATCAAAATAATAATTCATGGCTGGTAAGAGTAATTTAAGGCTGGAATGTTCTTCTCACTATTTGGATCCGCAGATTGTTTCAAAGAGAAAGCAGACGAAAACCAACTCAACAAGTAGGATGCTGAGTTCCTCTCAGCAGGAACCAATGGACCAGTTTCATGTGTCTCAATGTGACAACAATTATCAGAACTGAGTTTAAATAAATGTGAGATGTGATTTTTCACAGACACCGTTCTGCGCCTAACTATCAGCCTCTGCCAGGTTGTTACAGGCCTTCGGCTTTGATTTCTAGCCGTCTGCGGGTCGGGCAACGATCTGATCCAACTGAAGTGTTTCACAGAACCCAAAATCAGCACCAGCCTGTTTCTGGTCTTATAAATGTGGGCTTTTAATAATCGAGAGGAGACAGGAAAATTTTCACTTTTCCTCTCATTCTAGGACTCTCATTCTCCGAGCATTTCTACCTTTCTTTTCAGTCTCCCTTCTTGTCTTTCAGGATCTTGAGGTCTGGGTTGTGTCACAGAAGATCTGAAAACGGGATGACGCTTCTATACTTCTCTCCCTCAATCAACCAGATCTTGTCTGGTTGCAAACATCCTTAAAACACACAGGCTAAATTTGAGTTTAATCTCAAGACTCCTCCACTACAGGTGGTTTATGTTACAGAAGTCTGACACTGTTCAGTAATTTGGTTTTGTACTGTATTATTCAGACTGCATTATGTCTGAGAAAGATGGACTTATTAAAAGCACTATAAGTGATTTATGGGATAGTGTGGTGGCAGATGAGGTCATCAAACTCAGTGTTTATGTTACTGTTTATTAAGAAGTTGTAGTAGAACATGTATATGTATACTTCATTAGAATTACCTATTGGAATTAATTGTATGCATAAAGTAGAAAACGATTGTCTCGTTTTTCTGTATGAATAACTAAACAGTCCTAAATTAAGATATACACTACCAGTCAAACTTTTTGAACAGTAAGATTTTTAATGTTTTTTTTAAAGAAGTTTCTTCTGCTCACCAAACCTGCATTTATTTGATCCAAAATACAGCAAAAGCAGTAATATAGTGAAATATTTGTACTCTTCTATTCTTTCTATGTGAATATATTTTAAAATATAATTTATTCCTTTGACCAAAGCTAATTTTCAGCATCATTACTCCAGTCTTCAGTGTCACATGCTCCTTCAGACATCAGTCTAATATGCTGATTTGCTATTCAAGAAACTTTTTTTTATTATTATCACCCTCAATATTTAAACAGTTAAATGCATTTTTTCAAGATTCTTTGATGAATGATTTCTAAAGGATCATGTGACTGGAGTAATGATGCTAAAAAAATCAGCTTTGAAATTACAGAAATAAATTACATTTTAAAATATAATCAAATAAAAAAACAGTTATTTTAAATAGTAAAAATATTTCAAAATTGTATGTTTTTTTTGTTGTACTTTGGATCAAACAAATGGAGGCTTGGTGAGCAGAAGAGACTTCTTTAAAAACATTAAAAATCTTACTGTTCAAAAACTTTTGAGAAGTAGTGCAATTATTCACTTAAAAAGTAATAAGCTTTCTGAATGCATAAAACAAGAAATGTTTGCTGACATTTGGTAGTAAACACTTATATTGAAAATAGAATGAAGCTCTCCTTATCTTACTTTCTTTTTATTTTCTCTGTTCACTCACACACACACATACACACACACACACACACACACATTCATTGACCTGTTGCTCCTTTCAGCAATGACTCAGAGAAAGGTATTTACAGGCTACAGGACATTTAAACCATGTGTGTTCCCTTTACTTTAAAACATACACATAAACCAGTCTTATCTCTGCACCCCAAAAACTGGCTTTATTTATTTATAAAAGCATTCCTTCACTGAAAGCTCTAAAATACTCAGAATTCCCCAAACACTGAGAGAATGTAATTATCTGCTCATTCCAATGATTCAATGTGTCAAAACAAAAGCACAAAAAGATATAACACTCAATGTGCAAAAGCCTGAAAATGTGGACTTAATATTCAGTTCAGCAAACTGCACTCCTGGAATACACTAGCATACAAGGGTTTCGGCCACTCTGCCCTCTGCGGTCAAACTGGTTCCAGACCACTAAACCAAACTCCAAAACCACTGCCAGAGCACAATTAGACTTTCTCACAGATCAAAACCATCAAAAAACGATCGTCTTCAAAAGGACCTACCCGAAAGCCACAAAAAGTTATTCAGATGGTGAATAAGCAATTATATGCTGAGGGCCGACTGATTATTTTGGCCCATGAATGAAAAAAAGTTTGAGACCATGACCATGACTATAATCACATTTACATTCAAGCACTCTTTCACTCATCCTCTCACTTCCTTTTTCCAAGCCAACTGCCCATCTGTCCTAAGCAACTGCTTTGACTTTGGTCCAAAGCTCTAGTGTTTTTACCTCAAAGGGTTAAAAGGCTAAAAAGAGGGAAATGCAGACAGTGACCAGCATGGCTACCATTTAATGACTCTCTTTTTCTAACATCAAATAGTTGGACCCAAATGGAGACCTTTGGCTTGCAAAGAACACTTATTACATGGCCTGAGGACGCTGTCTTTGAAGGGAGGAAGAGAGGGATGAGAGTTTCCTGTCATGGTACAAACTGTGTACGTGAGTTCTGTTTGCAATTACCCAAAGTTGTAGATGCATTCTCTAACCTTAAATCGAACCCCATCAAACGAGAACTACATGACCCAATTAAGCCAACTTGAAGGCGTTCAAACCCTCAGCTACCTCTTCCTCGCCCCCCTCCTCTGAATGTTTTGAGTTAGCTGGGAATTTTGTGGTGGAATTACCAGGAAGTGCCTTGTCAGACTTGCCTGCGATTGGAAGGAAGCTATATCATTAAAGGATTAATGGGACACCAGTCCCACGCTCTCACTCTCTGCATCTCCTCTTTTTTCCTTCAGACCGCTTTCATCCTTTAGTTGATATGGCTCAAGGCACTTTGGCTTCCACGGCATGGATAAAGAGTTTGGGATGCGACTTCGAGCGAGTGGAGGCAAGCAGAGGCCAGAAGACAAAACGTCTCTCCAGACGAGGAGAGCGCTGATAGAAATCCTCTAGTGTTTCCAGGCCTTACATGAACTCTTTTGAAATGCCAAGCGGCGCACAAAAGGAAGAAAAACTGGGATGGAAAAATCGGAGCGGAGAGAATAAGGGCACTCGAGAAGTTAATGGCTTTTTTTTACAACGGTGAGTTTGTGTAGGGGGTTTCAAAGAGCAGAGATACTTGTCACAATTTGGAAAAGTCAGAAAAGGTCTTGTCCTCTCCAACTGAACAACAAAGAAAATCACTTCGCCAATCAATCTGCATGAACATGCACTCCCTCTCATCAGTATGCAACCAAAGCACCTTAATGCACAGGTATAAAAATTCAGGAAGCTTTATAAATAAATGCATTTTTATCATCGATACACTCGTGTATTCCCTCATTGCATGGATTAATTCATCTAGGATATGCCAGAATGAAACAAATGCACTGAAAAGTTCTAATGCAAAGTCCTCACTTCTGCACCAAGCCCTAATGAACTGCAGAAACCACCAAACCGCAGATTCCCGAAGGGTTATACCCACATTTCATCAGTGCAAACCGTCCACCTCCCTTTGAGACGGTCAATCTGTTCTCTCAATCAAAATCCCTGCTTTTCCTTATTCAGAAGGGTGAGGTGATCTTACCTGCACGTACAGGAGCTTGTAGAGCTGCAGACGAAGATCCGCAAATCCAGAGAGGGCTGGAGCCGATGTGCAGCGCGGCAGGCCGAGGGCTGATCGCTGTGTGGACGCCTGCAGCCAAGATCAGGCAGGTGTGCTCTGTCACGGGGGGAGGGGATGGAGAGAAGGACAGAGAGGGAGAGAGAGAGGACGAGTGGAGGGAGGGAGGGAAGAAAAGGAGAGAGGGAGGGGTTGATTTCTTCGTCCTTTTCAAATGAGACAATTGGAGAAGAACTTCCCCCCGGTTTGGAGCGGTCCAAATGCAGTTGGAGCAAGAAAAACGAGGGGGAAAAAAGTTGGGAGACGAGAGGCTGCGACTATACAGGCATTGGCAAGTTCCCATACTGTGTCATCTGGTAAAGATAGGGAATTCTGGATACAACAAAAGCGACTGGGCTCCCTCCCTCTCGTAGTCTTTCGGCGGACTTCATGCTGCTTTTTTGCGTGGTGGAAACATTCCCCTCCTTTCCACCCACCATACTTTTGTTTCTTTTGAAACAAGAAACTTATTCAGTGACCCGTAACCTCAAGCGCACACACACGTACAGCATTTCCAAATCCGTATTAGGCTTGTTTATTTGTACTGAGTAACAGGCATGGAAGAGTATTGAATGTGCAAATGGTGTGCAAATGGAGGTTCCCGAAATGGGGAGGGAGGAGCTGGCTGGAGTTCAGCTAGTTACTGAAATCAGAACCCAGTTTTTCTTCTCTCTCTATCTTTCTTTATTTCACTTATTCTACGTTTGCCTGACTTTCTCTTCTTTCGGTCTAAATTGAAAGGCTGGGTCGAATTGGCACAATTTAATCCGGCTAAATCAGATTGGGCTTTTGGGATTTTCTGGCACACTTTTTGGAGACAGAAAAGATAAGCTGTACATTTGGACGGGGGTGATTAGGATTTCAGTCTCAAGCCTTGTTCACACTGATTTTATCATTCGCTGGATGTCCAGCATTATTGGTTGTTTGAAAAGCTTTTGAAAATCTCATCACAAATGAGATATAATTCAAGTAAAATGAAAGTCAAGAAAAATAAACGACACTTGTAGGGTCCAGTTCTCACTATTAACTAGTTGCTTATTACCACGCATATTATTAACATATCGGCTGTTTATTAGCACTTTTAAAGCAGATATTCTACATGATCATATTCTACATCCCTAATCCTACCCAATAATTTAACGACTACCTTACTGATTATTAAGAAGCAGCAAATTAGTTATTAAGGCAAAAGTCATAGTTAATGGTTTGTTATTGGCGAAAACTGAGAGGAATGCGTTATTGTATTTCATATCATGATCAATTACGATAACAGTTTATTTTATGGTGTCCTTGTTACACGTTACATGTACTTACTACTATAATAACAATAAATTATGCATAATTACATGCAAGTAACCCTAAGCCAAACACTAATCCTAACTCTAACCATATAGCAAGTACATGTAGTTAATTAATATTACTTAAATGTATAATTACGCTGTAATTACAACGTAATAAGTACAAATAAAGTGTAATCTCAATTATTTATCCATTTTTATAAATATCGATGCAAAAATTGAAATCAGAGTTACAGCAATTTTGTTCACTGAATATAATGTATAAATTTAGTATAAATTCATTTATATTCATAGGTATTTGTACAGAACATTTATTTAGATATGTTTAATTATAACCTGAAACACACAACAGGGATGTACTAACAGCATGTAAAATGCAAAATTATTAAATTGATAACAATTTACAATAAGGTGTCATTTGTTAACACTAGTTAATGTATTAGCTAACATGAACAAACAATGTACCATACATTTATTGCACTATTTATTAATCTTTGTTAATGTTAGTTAATAAAAATAAAGTTGTTCATTGTTCATGTTCACAGTGCCTTAACTAATGCTAACTAACACAGCTTGTGATTTTAATGCATTAGTAAATGCTGAAATTAACATTAACCCTTTAACTGTCACTGCCATTTTTGAACACAGACATAAAAATGCAGACTTAAATTTTTATATTTCATAAATGAAAACATTTTGTAATATAATTTTGATGTACATTTTCTGTGGTAATACAATGTCTGATTTTAAATGCTTTTTAAAGGATGGATTTTGAGATTTTAAATTTTGAGCTAATATATAATTTCTTATGATTTCTATATTGTAACAGGGAAAAAGGCAACAAAGAAAGTCTTTTGTGACAAAGGTCAGAACTCATGTTATGATGTAGATTTTACTTTTTTCTACATAATTTGTAACACAAAAATATGGTGAAATATCTATTTAAGAGTCTTAGACCTTTCCAACAATGTATCATGATTAGATTAGGATTTATTTGTAATATGGTGAAGTAAACTTAGGCGTCCCACGGAGGGGACAGTGATAGTTAAAGGGTCAACTAAGATAACTAAATGCTGGAGAAGTAATGTTCATGTTAACTAATGTAGTAAACTAATGTTAACTAATGAACCTTATAACAATATATTTTTAAGCCCCTTAACCACGAACCTATAACTATCCTAATTACTTCTTAATTTATTTAACTTTTCTTTTTTAACTTAAATATTAGAAATCTTACAGAACGTGAAGAAACTGCTATTCAGTAAAGGCATTAAATAAATGTAATGACATTTAACATTTAATTAAAAAAAAATCAACATTTTAATTCAATGAATTTAAGATTCTATTAACTTCATACGCATACATAACTATAATGTATATTTCAGTGTCTATATAATACACAAAAAAATGTTTCAAGCCATGGACACTGCAATTTTTTCAAGTCATTGGTTCGCTGTTACTATGATAATTCATAACTTGGATATTACTGGATGCTCTAAAATCTCTAAAACAGGTCTAAAATTGCTTACGAACTTGGACCAGGGGCTATAGCTGCATAAACATAGTCACGACTGTGTCTTAAGTACTAGTTTGAACAACTAGCAGTTAGCCAGGAGGTAATCAGTCTTACTTTTTAGATTTAAGTTAGACCATTTTGTCACTGACTTTAAAAAGTTATGACCAGTCTTAAAGATGACAAAGTTTTTAAGACTAGTCTAAGTGGTTTATGCAACTGGCCACAGACTGTTTCACACTGAATCAGCGCTGAATGTATGGTTTTAAACATTTTTAAATGTAAACTTACAGTTTCAGAGTTACTCCTCACTGACCTGAGCCATGCGTCAGCTATAAGGAGACTTGGAGACACAGTTTTCTCCTTTAGCGGAAAGCTGGAGAGTGCGATGTGGCGTCAGATCAGTGGAGGATGCAGATGATGACCTGCTCATCATCCCCTCCGGCCATCTGCCCTGGGCTGAGCTCAGAGTCAGAGGATCTGGCCAGTAAACCTGAGGCCACAGCCAAATGTCCACATAAAACTCAGACACACTTGTGTGACCCACACCCTCCTATTTACCCTCTTCACATTCTGTTCTTCTCACTATTTTCCTCTTACTCACCGCACATGAATCTAACATACTCTAGATTTTAATTTCTTTTAACTTTGAGTAGTTTTGTTGAGTAGGTTTGTGAGTAAGGACTTCACACAACCTGTTCTGCATTTGCTTCATTTAAGAAGCTTCTACTAACCAACACAAGAATTTTGACGTTGACAACAGAAGATATGGGAAGCATTTCTGCTTTACACTTTTAAAAATAAAGGTTCCAAAAGGTTCCCCAAAGAACTTTTTTTAGTGAACAGTTCTTAAAAGAACCTTTTTGAAGAACATTTAAAAAATCTAAAGAACCTTTTCTGCATTTGAAAGGTTCCATTGATGTTCAAGGTTCTTCATGGAACCATCAATGCCAATAAAGAATCTTTATTTTTAAGAGTGTTTGTTGCTATACTAACTATACATGATTATACAGTTGCTATTTGCATGCTATTATTCCTGTTTAGCATCTTTTTGGGTCACGACTCACGTTGAGAACCACAGGTCTTAAACACATTCACCAAAGGGAAGTTTTTGCTGGCAAAACCAGAACGAATGACTACGAATTTCTATTCCATATGACGATTCTCACTTTATTTTCCTGTGTCCCACTTCAAATCTGATTCCTCTTCCTCATCAGTCCATTCCAAAATTGACCAGTGGGATCAAAGCAGGTTCCAGATGTTGCATGAGTTTGCCTTTGACACCAGCAGTGCTCCCTAAAGGACAGTTGACACAAGGGCTCCTGCTGGTGTCAATGGCTGTTTGGCTGCATGTGCTTGCATATACAAGCTATAAATGCTAATGTGGAAACTATTAGACTCAAAGTCAAAAGGAAAATGTATAAGTGTATAAGGTCGTTGTGCTGGATTTTTAAAAGTACACGATTTCTAAATTAAAGGATTAGCTCACTTACAGAATCAAAATTTCCTGATAATTTACTCATCCCTTATGTCATCCTAGTCATCATGTCTTTCTTTCTTGGAAAAGACATTAAGGTTTCTGAGGAAAATGACTGAAATGGGGATCAGCGCATTGAAGGTCCAAATTGCAGTTTCAGAGGGCTATAGACAATCCCAGCTGGGGGTCTTGAGGGTCTTATATAGCAAAACAATAAGGCATTTTCTAAAAAATAATTAATTTATATACTTTTAACCACAAATGCTCATCTTGCACTAGCTCTGCAATCCGACGCATTTCATAATCACATTGGAAAGGTCACATGTGGTTAGTTCTTCATCTGTGTACTCCAGTTCAAAAAGGTACACTCTTAAAAATAAAGGTGCTTCACGATGCCATAGGTGAACCTTATTTGTTTAAATAGTTCCACAACAAACCTTTAACATCTGAAGAACCTTTCTGTTTCACAAAAGATTCTTTGTGGTGAAAGAAGGTTCTTCAGATTATAAAAAGGTTAGAAAGAGATGGTTCTTTAAAGAACCTTTGACTTAATGGTTCTTTTTGGAACCAAAAATGGTTCTTCTATAGCATTTAGAAGAACAAAAGAAGGAAAAACAACGACGCTGGACGATTTTGAAGTTGGTTCTTCTCCAACTTCGAAATTGTCCAACATCGTTGTTTTTCCTTTTTTTGAGCCCTTTGAGGCTGCAATGAAACTGCAATTTGGACCCTCAACCCATTGGCTTCCATTGAAGTCCACTATATGGAGAAAAATTCTAGAATGTTTTCCTTAGAAACCTTAATTTCTTTTCGATGGAACAAAGAAAGAGATGAACATCTTGGATGAGATAAGGGTGAGTTCATTATTAGGAAATTTTTATTCTGGAATTGAACTGATCTTTTAATATGAGGTTATAAATGCTAAATGCATGATGTAATTCTAAAAAAGAACTTTTAAAAATGATTTTAGATGCGTATAGCAAGTCACACTGCAGGACGCGATCTTTCCAAAAAGTAGCCTATATCATGTCAGCTATCCATAAATTGGACATGTGTAAAAATAAACCATGTACACACATTAAAAATTTCCTGCAGACATCCTGACCTGACATAGGCTTTGAATCATTGTTATAAAAGTGAGCTGTGTGAGATCCCACGCCATTCGGTGGTTAGTTACACAATGCAAAGTGGAATCGGGACCGATGACTCAACGTTTGCAAGCAATCTGGATTTAATCTGAGAACTGGTTCAAAAAAGTGGCAAGACTGAAGCAGCTCTGTCTGCCTTATGCTTGGCATAGATACGGATCTGCAGATCAGCCTCCAGACGAAAGACGTGATGTATGCAGCTGAAAAGGGAGGTCAGAGTCTGTTAGAATCATCAGAACCTGCAGGCAGAGGGCTGACCAAACCACGACGGAGAAACCCGAACCTATACTGCCTCTGGAACCACTGAACAGCTGGGACAAGATGAGGAGAAAAGCATAACAAAAAGACAAAAGATACTAAACTACAAAAGTCTTATAATATTTACAAGAGTAAAACTACAATGAAAATGGTGCAAATATTATTTACGTGTGTACACAGTGAGTCTGTATGTGTGTGCTGACATAACGGTTTCTCCTCAACAACAACACCCAGAAATTTCCCAGCAGTGTTAGTCACTGACGGCACTTCACGTAGTGCAATAATGTAATAAACCACTAAAGTAAATAAAGCGTACAATGTCATTAGTTAAAAGCACTCAATGGAAAGTTTTGGTTTAGGGTTCAGTTGCACTAATAAGGAACACATTAATTCTTATGTGTGTTCTTTTAATTAATGTAAAAGTTCTCCCTGTTTCTCCTGATGTTACATTGTCAGAAAGCCACATTATTATTCAACTGAATGATTTTTATATTTATAAAATGATTTTTTCACTATGCTGCATCAAGAACTTATCATAATCTAAGATTCTCTCTAAGATCTGTCTCTGTTTATTTTATTATTTATTATTTAAATTTATAATAATACAAATGAACATGTGAATTATGCATATATATATATATATATATATATATATATAGTTACTTTGTAGCTTTCTATATAGTTAGTTTCTATATAGTTAATTTTTTATTATTATATTTTAATTCAATTTAATTACTAAAACTGTTATTGTCTTCATTATAAAAAGTACTTCATACACAACTTCAGGTAATTCACACACACAGTAAAATAATTTATAATAAATAATTAAATATAAAACAAAAAATTCACAAAAACAATAAGAGTTTAATTATATATATGTAGATTTTTTTTTTTTACATTTATTTATTCATAGATAACAGGGTCAGAAATTAACTTTTCCATTAAGGGGCAACATTTGCCGCCTTGAATTGATTTCCAGGGGCATTTTTTACATTTGTGAGGGCGATTTTTATAATCACCGTATTATTATAAAAAAACATATGTTGTCTTTAATGTAAATTAATTACATTTATCCAATTAATTTAATCAATATTTTAAACTGTTGTCAATAACACTAGACTGTTTAAAATTTTATCTAAATTATATTTATTTGTCTAATATATATTTTATTATGTAAAAAACAGGAGCTCATAGGGCTGCAGTATTATGACAAAATTATTATTGTAGATTACTGCTCTTTATATTGTAATAATAATAAGTAATATCAATATAGAAAACAATATAAAAAGTTTTTGTTTCATTTTGGGCACAGCACATTCTGACTTCACAGACAAACATAGTCTGTGAGCCAAGTTTAGCACTAGGTTTTGCAAAAACTCCCATTATAATTACTGAAGCTACGAAATTAATCATTTATTTACATCGTATCTGTACTGTGTTTATGATGAGGCAATTTGCGAGGGTCTGCACTCTTCAACAGCTCCGGCCTTTTCAGCACTGACTAATTTAAGCGCCTCTGATTGGCCAGTGCATTCCTAAATTCAACAGAAACGCATTTGATTGATTCACATATAATGCACTCACCCCCTTGTCATCCAAGATGTTCATGTCTTTCCTTCTTCAGTCATAAAGAAATTATGTTTTTTGAGGAAAACATTTCAGCATTTTTCTCCATATAATGAACTGATATGGTGCCCTGATTTTGAACTTCCAAAATTCAAACAATCCCAGCCGAGGAAGAAGAGTCTTATCTAATGAAACGATTGGTTATTTTCATTAAAAAAATACAATTTAAATACTTTTTAATCTCAAACGCTCGTCTTGCATTTCTCTCCCTAAACTCTGTGTATTCTGACTCAAGACAGTTAGGGTATGTTGAAAAACTTCAATCGTATTTTCTCCCTCAACTTCAATAATCATTTCAAAAACATCCTACATCGCTGCAGAAGTACCGACCCAGTCTTTGCAAAGTGAACATGCAAAGAAGATCAAACACCCTTAACAAAAAAAGCGATATAGGACGATTTCGAGGTTGAGGGAGAACATGAGATGGAAGTTTTTTGACATACCCGAACTGTCAAGAAACGGAACAAAAAAAGTCCAGGCAGAGTAAGACAAGACAAGCGTTTGGCATTAAAAAGTATATAAATATTAATTTTATTAAAATAACCAATCGTTCCACTAGATAAGACCATTCTTTCTCGGCTGGGATCATTTACAACTGCATTTAGGATCGTTTGAAGTCGCATTTAAATTGCATTTTGGAAGTTCAAACTCGGAGCATCACTGAAATCCACTATTTGGACAAAAATTATGAAATGTTTTCCTCAAAAAACAATTTCTTTACAACTGAAGAAAGAAAGACATGAACATCTTGGATGACAAGCGGGTGAGTACATTATATGTGAATCTTTGTTTTGGAAGTGGACTTCTTCTTTAACGCTTCACAAAACAGCAAGTAAAAGCATTTTGATGTGGTGTGAGTGAATCTAAATGTAATTGTGAACTGACACTTTTCATTCATTTTCACATTTCATCTGAATCGCTACAGTCATAATACACTGTTTAACTGTGCAGGGGCATTTTTCGCCACAAGCCCTCATTAGTTTCCCTTGTAGACAACATATTAAAGTTCTTAAAGTAATATATTGAGAATTAAATAAATAAATTAGTAACTTGTTTACAGATTTTAACACAATCTCGATTTGTATGACAACACTACTTTTAGGGAAAAAAACACATAACCGTCACTAGGGAGTAAACAGGTTGAATGAAGACATACAAATGAGTTCATAGGGATTAGTAACTAATTCACCAAAATGTCAAACGGTAACAAACTGTGTTATGAAACTGATGAAGGCTGCCATTAAAAGCTGCTCTCATCTAATCCCTGTATCACCAACCACAACTACCAAAAAAAAAGCACACAGACTTCACATCTGAATCAAGGTCTTAAGAGAAAACACAGCTGTTGGAGTGTGGGCGGTGGAAAATGTCCTCCTACCTCCTGTTTACACACTATTTTTTCAGATTTGTGTTGTTATTATTTATGTAATTATTACAGATGTAATATCTCCACCTATCCATACACCAGCAAGCATTCAAAGCTTTGCATTTATTAGCGAGACTTCATAAGCTTTGCACAATTGGATTTTACAACCAAAGTAACAGTGTGTTTCCAGGATATGTGTAATCTCTTTGGCATCTTGGTGAGTGTATATTTGTTGTACTAAAACTCGAGAGGCTCAAAATGTGACAGACGACAGACCGCCTTGCTATTTAAAATTTAGCTAACCACTAAACTTGATCCTCAGATATTAAACTACAATTTCATGCAATTAATTTTTTTAAATCTGCCATTGGTGGTTGAGTCAAAGCCTTCGCTTTTCCTCTAGTGGGCTGATCCAGTGTCAGTTTCTTTGGTTCAGTCTGGTTTTGATTTATAGCTTCCATCAGACACCAAACAGATTTTACTGCTGGCAGCTCAGTCGCAAGACCACCAGAGCCCAAAAGAGTCATAAAAAGAGCGTTAAACGGGCCAAAACCCTAAAGAACCCAGCGGAACCCCACACAAACTTGCTAATAAAGTCAGCAGTCCCCAACTAAAGGAACCAACGGACCTGAACCAAAGACTCCATATAAGAAACAATCCCATATACAGTAGAAACTATATGAGAGGCAACTACTGGCTCTTCGCAAAACCATTAAAAAATGCTAAATGAATGAATTACGTGAAAGATGTATTTTAAAAGCAGGAACGGTCTTTTGGATTTGAGCAGATTTGAACAGCCCGAATTATTTTTCTGTCACATCTAATGTAGCTTTCATCTACTTTTTCAGGTATTATTATCCTTGCCAGTGCTGATCTAAGTAATTCTTATTCATAATGCTTCTGGGCACCTTTGGCCTTGTCGAGCTAATCTAATGAAATGCTAAATTGCTTGACAGAAGCATAATGAGATAAAGAGCAAATAATCACTCTAAATGTAGGGAGTATACAGATAATACCACAATACAGAGCAACAAGCTGTAGCTCATCCTGTTCCAGAACATTTTGCATATTTTAAGTTTCATAAAAACAATTTGGGCTGTTTAAAAAAAATAACATTTATCTGTTTATTAAGTATGGGTATATTAATTAATATAGTACCCCTTGCTCACCTGGATTAACTAAGGAGAAGTGGAAATTAAAATTCACCTGGATTTCTTGTTCAATGACGCAAGTGATTTGATGTGTCAGAGGTGGGCTGGATTTTTGAAAAATGATAATGGGAAAAATGCTGGAAGCAATTTTCCAACATTGGTTGATTTTCTTCTAAACGCTTCGACTGTGTGAGAAAATCAAATTACTTAAACTAATATGTTATCTGAGGAACACAGACTCATAAGTGTGAGTTTGCATTTGAGTGCATTTGTGAAGAAAAAAGTTGTATGGAAAAATCCGGACAGACAGTAAAAAATGTGATGTCTTTACCAGTCTAGTCAAGCTTGCAAGCATAGCTTGGAATGTCTGCAGTAGTTTGTGTGTGTGAGACACAAGCATTAATTGTGTAGTACTAAAATCAAATGCAGAATTAAAATGAAAATAATAAAACTTCTAAAAATATCTAAAAATTCTTAAAACAAGACAAATTTAGTTGTGAAGATATGTTTTTGGATATGTTTAGACTTGTTTTAAGAAATTACATTGTTTTTGCTTGATTTTATCATGAACCTAATAAACTTTATTGAGGTTTATAAAAAAAATTACCACATGACTTATTCATGCTCAAGCCATCCAACTATTTAAAAAAAAAAAAATGTCCTGGTTCTTCCAAGCTTTATAATGGCAGAGAATGGGTGTTGAGATTTTGCAGTCCAATAAAGTGCATACATCCTTTATAAAAAGTACTCCACATGGCTCCGGTGGGGGTTAATAAAGGTTTTTGTATAACTGCTAACTGTCGTAGGATGTAGGTGTAGCATAAGCTCCGGTGAGAATATGCTAGTCTCACGAGAACCAAGTTTTGTTTACAGCAAAGGAAAACCAGTCTCCTCTTGGCTTATGTCAAAATCCTTGGTTATTTTTCTTTTACAAATCCTTGTTTTGTACTTCTAAAGTGTTTTGTTTTGCTCTCTCCACTGAGTTTCCACGTGTGTCACTTCTCACCAGAGCTTATGCTACGACTACATCCTACGTAATCCACTGGACAGTTAGCGGAATCTAGAGATTATGGTTTACAAAGTTTTAAATAAGGGTTCTTACATAGAAGCATCAGTTCTCTTCAGAAAGCCTTTATTAACCTCCCGGAGCCATGTAGAGTACTTTTTATGATGGATGGACGCACTTTATTGGACTTAAAAATCTCAACACCCATTCACTTCTATTATAAAGCTTGGAAGAGCCAGGACAGTTTCTTTTAATATAACTCCAATTGTATTCGTCTGAAAGAAGAAAGTCATATACACCTAGGATGGCTTGAGGGTGAGTAAATCATGGAGTAATTTTCATTTTTTGGATGAACTATTCCTTTAAGGTTATATCTTCTACAATGTTGCTTTTCAATTATGTGCATGTTGTTTTAAGGACTGAAGTAAGATTAAATACATTTTTTAAAGATTTTTCTTCAGGTGACATTATAGCGACCATTTAACTGATCAGCACCAGCTAATTCATTTATATTTTGGATTGGTAAAATACAGTGGAAACAAGCCTTTTCTCCTCTGCAGCTGAAAGATGGAAGTTTTTAAGCAACCCCAGAGAGCCAAACGTCTGCAGCGCATCACCGAAAAAATGTCAGTGATAACAAGATAAACAGATGCTTCCACACCGAACGCACACAAATGGCACAAAAACACGGCCATACCCCAAACAACATCCAATATACACACACTCTAGTCTACAATACTATGCACACACACCCTGACAAGAAAATGTATTAGGCAATACAAGAGGAATGTACAAATTCAGGGGAGATTTGGAGTCTGGCTGGTCAGGAAAGGGCCAGTGGAGGGGAAAAAGATTCAGGCTCCACACAAAGACACACACTTAAAAAAAAAAAGATAGAGACGAAAACATGATGCTCATCCTGGCTTGACGCAAACTTAATCTTTTTGTTAGAAAGCAAGTAAATATTTCCTTTTTGTAGCTACATTTTTCCAAATACCGGTTGCTTGTTGTGTTATTGCTTTTTCTCTTTATGTCTGCTGCAAATGAACGCTCCCATTGGCTTATTGTTCCCAGACCTCTCCGATCCTGTTGATTTTATCGAGGCCTTGGCTCAGCTTTCCTGTCTTAAGTTTGAATAAACGGTCAAAAGCCCCTCCTCTGTCCCAGACATCTTGAACCATTATTCTTTTGGGTTTTTTTTTTATCCTTCCCAGGTCTTTCAAAGACATGCCTTATCACACAGCAACACACCGCTTTGAAGCTCAGAGAAACTAAAATAGCAGTTTCACCAAGTAAATGTTGCAACTCCTAAATCTAACTTGAACAGAAAAAAAAAAATTCCAATTCCAACAAAATATGGGAGTATTTTTCCACCCACCCACCGTGTCGGCCGCCATGCTTGTAAGCTCACACTTAGCCAGCCGAATGACTGACTGGGAGTTTGGCTGAATAGAAGGTCAGCCATCTTTCTTCAACACTCTTCTGAATGGAGCAATGTGAAGCTTTCAGCTTTTTCTCTGTGACCGTCGCCCAGAATGCCTGGTAACACTGACTGCCAGATGAAACACTTCCTTTGTATATGTCAGGCCTCGGCGTCTGGCCATCTCTGCGCCTGTTTTTATCTCATTCTGTGTTTGTGCATTTGATAGGGAGAGAATATAAAGACACATTCTCTGCTTTTTTCTCCATTATGGGCACCAGTTTCTGTCCAGAATCAGTTTTTAGTAAAAACTATATATTTGACTGTTGTTTTACTCCAAAACATAGTGAAGGGTATTAAGACTTGCATGGCTTAATATAACATAAATGATGTCTCTTAGTGAAATACGTGGTAGAAAACCCAAGAAAGATTTACGTTATTTATAGATCGTTTTATTCACAGACAATGGGGGCCCCATTTTTCAGGTGATGTAAAATGGTTGCATTCTGTGAGCTACTGGCGCTGTTGGTATTTTTACCGCAGCACAATTAGGAATACAAAAGACCAATTCTATGACCACAGCTACTGAAAGAGATTACAGCTGGCGATGGATATAAGCATAGGCTTAAAACAAATGACGCACCATCGATTTTCTTTCTCCACAAGGAGTCTAAACGCCTCTGGGTATCGAGTAAAATCTGTGCTGAGAAACTCCTTTAGTGGCTGTGGCATCATGGCAAGCGTCGGCATATTTACATCCTGCCAGGATGGCATCTAGTGTTTCTTCTCGTTTGTAAGCTCTTTCAGTAACTGTGGTCTGCTAAAAGCCTCAAAGGCGTCAGAGCTAAAGTGGAGAGAACAAAGTTTTATTCATCCACAGGCATCTTCCCATTCTTTTCTCCTCTTCCTATTGCTAGGAAAGCAGTGAAGACAGACATTGCTTCTCTTGTTCCCCTTCGACTGAAAATTGTACCTAAAAGCCACACAATGTGGCATCGTATCAGTATTTTATTTTCTGAGTTGTGTTGCGGTAAAAAATACAACATGTAGCGCCAGTAGCTCACGGAGTGCAGTCATTTCACGTCAACAAAATAATGGTGTCCCCCATAGTCCAAAATGTATAAAGCGATTTTCTACTACATATTTCAGTAAGAGACATGATTTACAAGTCTTAATACCCGGGGTTTGGGTGGTGAAATCTGTTCCAAAAGTTAAGAATCTGAAATGTTACCACATATTATTTTAGAAATCATTCTGTTTTAGAATACAAAGCTAGCACTGCATGTGCTCTTTGTTGACAGGGCAAGTCTATATAGCACTTAAGCAGTTTTATCATTTATTTCTTGGTTATTAGAGTTTGCTTAGCAAAATGCATTTGAAAAACTTCACTCAAATCAGTTGTGTGCCATGCTTTTTTAACATTAGTGTGCCAGTTATTATTTTTTTATTTAATTTTTATTTTTGCATATTAGAGTTTGCTTGTTAGCTTAGAAAAATGCTTTAGACAATCTTTACTCAAATTGATTGTGTGCCTTTTTTTTTTAATTGTGTGTCAGAGTAGCACAAAATGCTATCAACAAGCTTTACTCAAATCAACCGTGCACCATGTTTTCCAACATTTCGTGTCAGTGTCTTCTTATTAGCTTAGCAACATTCTAACATTAAAATTAACTGCATTAATCTCATAGAATTATTCATGCACCTGTAATTGAATTGTAAATACATCTAAATACTGCTTTAGATGCAGCTAAGTGGATTTTGTTGATACATTTCACTGGTAACACTAACCGTTTACAGTAAACGCCAAGTTCTGTCATGAAACTCTAGATGGTGCAGGCTGATTGTTAAAGGAAACTGATGATATTCACAGTGTTAAACTACTTGGCACAAGCTGACTGGTTCATGTTGCACAAACAGCCAATGAGCTTGCTGCTTTACATGAAAATGGCTGGTTAGCATTCACTAGAGCAGTTCACAGCGTGCTTTCAGAATTCCTCTGAAACCCTCCACCTCCCCAGCTCCACCTGTATAGATCAGTATGTCTTAAATACTCACAGCACTGTATCGGCTTTTGTACTGACAGTAATAAGTACCTGTACTTACTTAGCAGCAGCAATAATCTACAGCAACAGCAATAACCAACAGCAGCAGCAATTCATAATTGATAGTATTTGACTATCAAGATATTTTCTTGTCAGTATCGCACACCTGTATGTCTCCATTTAACAAAGTCTGTGTGAGATGAATGAAATCCTAAAGTCACTGTGAATCCACTCACGTGGCTGCCTTGCTGCACCCAGTGGGGCTGATTTCCCATCATCCTCCAGAGAGTATAATAGCAGCCCAGTCTGTTTCTCTTGGACTTATGCGTGTTTGCTCTACAGTTCGCATATATTCTGCGCTGAATGCTTCACATTTTCATAACAGAGATCAAGTGCCTGTGGCTTGCTTTGTGCTACCACTAAAACGTTTTATAGAGAATGAGTTACCCGTACTCACAAAGAAGCACAGATCAATCCTAACTGCAATAAAACTAGATTTTTACATTGCAAAACTCCCCAACTCCAAGTATTAGCAAAAGTAGCCTTGGTGAGTGCTAATAGAGTAACATATCTGCAATAATAATGACTTTTCTGGCACTGTATGTGTTCTTGACACTTTGGGCCCTGGTAAATTTGGCTGTGCTGTGAAGTCCAACTTGCTGACTTGATGGATCATAAATTTGCTATTTCTGTTCTACATCACCATTTATCAGTTTCAGTCTGTGTACGCAAGAGCGTGTGCTTGCATGTGTGTGTGTTCCAGCTCGTTCATTTAAGTCGTCATGCTGGCAGTGTAGCTCACATTTCGACTGATCAGTGTGTGAACCCTGCCCCGCTTACCCACTACGACTCCAGCGGCGTGTCTGCCGTGACAAAGTGCCTGCTTACCTAAGCGCGCTCCTGGCTCTCTTCTCATCTCCGCTTGGCTCGGTTTCCTGAGGCTGATCTCATATCGACATACAACACATCTGCTTCTGTTCATTTCTCCATCTGAAAGCAGTGACTGTGATGTGCTGTAAAAAAATAAAAAATAAATCATTCTTAATCAGAATTATAGCTTGATTTCAGTGTGGTAAGACAATAAAGGAATATTATATAAATGAAGAGCTCAGATGCAAAAGCAGCTAAAAGCCATCTCGGTCAAAAATGAGATAATGATACTGAGTGAATGCTCTCAACACATATTATACGTCCATCAAATACTTTTTTTTTCAAACTTGCTAAAATACCAGCCTCAGGCCAATCAGAAGTACCAGTACTTACATAGAAACCTATACATCTGAGCCTGATAAAAATGCATTTTTTAAAGAAATACACAACAGCTTTTTCAAAAGAAAAATACTGTAATATTGTGAAATATTATTACAGTTTAAAATAACCGCTTTCTATTTGAATGTATTGTAAAATGTAATTTATTCCTATTACACAAAGCTGAATTTTCAGCATCATTACTCCAGTCTTCAGAGTCACATGATCCTTCAGAAATCATTCTAATATGCTGATTTGTTGATCTAGAAACATTTCTCATTATTATCAATGCTGAAGTGTTTGCTGCTTAATATATTTGTGGAAACCATGATGCACTACCATTCATAAGGTAAGATATAGCCTATATTTTCCCTGAAAAAAAGTTTTAAATTAAGCATATGCATGTAAATGTGTTATGTTGATAATGATTTCTTTTTTTTTTTTTTTTTTTTTTTTTTTTGAAAACAACACAAAATATGACTATTTTATACTGTAACCAAATGAGAAATTATCTTGCATTTAGTGGTCACGTGTTCAAAGCATCACAAAGAGAGTAAATAATTAATACAAAGTTCAGTTCACTACGTTTTAATACAGACACTTGATCCTTGAATGGATCAACTTGAGCTTGATGAGTTCACATGTTTATATGATCCTAATGAGCGATAACGGTAAACAGATGTGGCTTCTTTGGAGCTCAAGAATATGCACTATTTCACACTGCATGCACATGCAGAACCTTAGCCGCCTAGTAGTTTGCTATATATAAACACCGTTCTATTCATTCCAGGATGCATTAAATTAATCAAAAGTGACAGTATAGGCATTGATAATGTTGCAAAATATTTCCATATTGATAAAATGCTGTTAGTTTAAACTATATACATCAAAGAATCCACAGCACAGCTTTTTTTCAACATCAACAGTAAGAATAAATGTTTCTTGAACAGCAAATCAGCATATTAGAATGATTTCTAAAGAATCATGTGACACTGAAGACTGGAGTGATGATGCTGAAAATTCAGCTTTGCATAACAGGAATAAATTGCATTCTAAAGCACATTAAAATAGAAAACAGTTATTTTAAATTGAAATAATATTATATGATTTTACTGTATTTTGTG
The DNA here is from genome assembly GCF_022985175.1 of Labeo rohita. NCBI lineage: Eukaryota > Metazoa > Chordata > Actinopteri > Cypriniformes > Cyprinidae > Labeo > Labeo rohita. The sequence continues at coordinate 32,763,416 of NC_066872.1, read as the reverse complement.
TCAACATTGGTGAGCACATTATTTCAAATAACATGTATAAAACCTTACCAATCCCAAACTTTTGAATGGAGTATTCCATTATTTTGTGTTGTGCTTGACTCTGCATCTTTAGACTCTAGAATTTAACTGCAGTAAAACCAAAAGAGTCAAAGACTCAAGACGGATCACGCTGAGAGGTTTGAGGGTTAGGTGAAAATTGATGGGCTTGCTAAAATCACCTTTAAATGCTATATCATTTAAATGCTATATCATGATATATCAAAGCCTCCATGCATAACATGACTCTACACACACACAATCACTGAAGGGCCCTCCAGGCGGCCTCAATGTGACGCAGGAAAGACATTAAAACAACAATTATCTTCGTGAACACATCCTGCTTTCTTCTGAAGACCTCATACTTGCCCAAACAGACACTCCTGCAGCTACTGAAAACTTCATTAGGGCTTGTAATAGACTTTGGGCTGCACCATTAAAAAGTGCTGCAATCTCATCACTGCTGATGAGTGTGTGTTTATGAAGTTTCTGATTTCTTGGCTTTGACTTTGAATGTCATATATTAAAAAGTTGAGTGTTGTGCAGAGATATGAATACTAAACCTGCGGTAAACCTGCTCGCAAACAAACGGCACAGTAAAGTTTACAAACTAGTCTGCCACAGCTGGAGATCACATTACTGAGCGTCTCCAGGCCTAGAAAAAGCTGCGTCATGAACGCCTAACCAGCTTCCTAGTGGCAAACGGTAAATCACCAAAGTGTTTTCACAAGCATTTCCCCCCTCAGCTAATGAAGCTACCATCCTAATTCCCACTGACATATACAGCACTGTATTAGAAGGAAAAAGTGACAGAAAAATAGTAGGACTAGCATCGACTTAGGTAACGTCTGCTTGATGAGGAAACGCTGTGTTCTACAATAGACCTTTTGTCCCGTTAGAGACGAAACGAGTAAAGAGGAGAGGGAAGGAAAAACGGGAACACAAGACTGTTTTCAAGGTTGCTTTTTACATTTCCTGAAGAAAATGTGAGAAGTGCTTGCCTTTGCAAAACTCGCCACCACAATGCTAATTGGATGCTAAAATGTTTACGGTGGTTGGTAGCACATAGCTAAGCAGTTTAAAGGATGTTTTAGGTGATTGCTAGGTCATTGTTTACTGTCCTAAATAGTGCTGGGCAATATACTGGTAATTACTCAAAACCGGCATTCCGGTACAAGAACCCAATCAACGTACACAGCCTCATTAATTGAGATGAGATCTCTGTTAACTGGAAAACTATTAATAACACAAAACATATTATTTACCTGGGCAAATAAACCGGATGCTGAAGATGAACACAAAGAGGAGAAAACTGTAGTGATAGATAATATCAAAAAGCTAATGTCAGACCATTCTGTTTTTGCTTTAAATTGTGAAATTATGCAATATAATTTACATCAAAAACTGCTCATGTGACGTAGGACCATATAACCAGTCATAAAGGTCAATTTTTTGAAACTGAGATTTATATCAGATCATCTGATATCTGAATAAATAAGCTTTTCATTGATGTACGGTTTGTTAGGATAGGACAATATTTGGCCAAGAGACTATTTGAAAACCTGGAATCTAAGGGTGCAAAAAATAAATAAATAAATAAAATAATTAAAATGTTGAGAAAATCACCTTTAAAGTTGTCCAAGTTGTCCAAGTTCTTAGCAGTGCATATTACTAACCAAAAATTACGTTTTTATATATTAATGGTAGGAAATTTACAAAATATCTTCACGGAATATGGTCTATCCTAATGATTTTTTACATAAAAGAAAAATTGATCATTTTGACCCATACAATGTATTTTTGGCTATTGCTACAAATATACCTGTGCTACTTAAGACTGGTTTTGTGGTCCAGGGTCACAAATGTAGCATGTTTGTTTGGATTGTGAATAAAATGCAGAGGTTGTGCAGTTTCATTTATTCTGATTCATATAAAGGCACAGTCAAAACTGTGACAAACCGTCAAACCTAAGAAAAAACAAAAAAAAAACAAAAAAAAAACATGATAAATAACTTTAAAAATGATTGCCTGCCAAGCAAAACTTTTTAAGTAAAAGTAAAATCACACCTTTCCTCAAAAAGCCATACAATTTGATGTATGATTCATCCCAGCAGGCACACAACGTCATAAGACATTGATATTTGCTTAAATTTTGGTTGCGACGTTAGGTGACCAAAATTCAATGTCAGTTCAATGTCTAATGTCAACATTAATTTAATGTCCAACACCGACATTAGCTAATGTTTATATTTTGTTGTTTTTAGGTTGTGTAATCAAAATCCAACGTCAAATACTGACGTTAACACGATTTTCATTCTTAAACAACATATAATATCTGTCCAACGTCAACCTGACGTTATACTGACGTCCACTGCCTGCTGGAATGGTCCAGGACTCATCATTTGTTAAATTTTAGTACAATGGCTTTAGCGATCCTTACCGTATCGAACACCACTAATAACTTCATGTGTTTCGTGTTAAATAGGCTCTGTGTGAGTTCTGAAAGGTGACGACAGGGGAGAATTTCTAAACAAGGAACTGGGACGAAAAAGACTAGACAAAACCCTGTCCGGCTCAGTTGTACTCTTTTTTGGTTTTCAAAGTGGCAACCTAATAAAGCTTTGGAAATACACTGTGGGAACGTGGAATTCTTATAAAGACCCTAAAGAGCACACCTGAATGCTCAGGGGTCTCGTAATCCGGCCGCACAGATAACATTTAGGGATAAAACCGGGGCTGGTGTAAAACGAGCATACTGACCTTTGACCTTTAGCTTTAACACCGGGAGACATACGACCCTATAAGGGGGTTGTTCACTGCTTGTGAATGTTTCTCAGGCTGGAAAAAAATCCTTTTGCTGTATCTAAGGATAGATAATAAAACACTAGGTACATAATTACACACTTCCAGCAGGTATTGTTTATTTATCTAAACAAAATGTTCTTTAATTACACTGTTTAGATGGTCAAAATGTCTTTGTTCTGCAAGAATCAGTTAAACTGTATAAATAACCTGAGATGAACCAATATAAGATCCTGTATCCTACACACACAGACTCTGTGCAGAGAGGCGTGGCTTGAACACATACGCCTGCATGCAGCTTTCCAGGATGAAAACTGCTTCATTTATATTCATATGTATATATTCGCATGCATTTGTATATGTGAGAATAGAAGTGATTCACTTATCTGAAAAATAATAAACAAAGCAGCCCTCTTGTGGAGCCTGTATGTGTGCAAATGAGACTTTGTATTTGCAGGTTTGCATACCCCTATCGTCCACACCAAAGTGTTTGTCTTCTTAAGGGTTAAATAAAATAGAGGGAAGAGAAAGAAAAAGTGATGGTGAGAGACATGAGGACTGTAAGTGCAAATACATACATATATATAAGTGTGAGTGTGGGTGTATAGAGGTCCGTCTGGCTCCCATGGTCCTGTCTTCAACTCTTCTACTCGTTCTTTCTCGGCAGCCACCTCCCTTCTCTCTCCTCCCTTTTTCCTGTCTGTCTCTCTCCTTCTCCTCTCCACTGACTCAAGCGCCACCTCACTTCGGTTGCAGTAATAGCAGAGTCACTCAGCTTTGAACACTTGAGTAGTGTCCTTTTAACCTCAAGGGTCACTCTATGAATTTCCAAGATCATTCTTTTATATAAAACATTGAGATTATGTTATTATGATTATGATTATGATTTGAAAAATCAGATGACTGGATAAACTTAACAGTTGAGTTTTTCCAGATCAGTTGTTGACAGTGGTCAAACTATGAAAGCAGACTTTTATTTAATTAAATCAAAACATGATCTGATTCTAGTATTTCCAATTTTTTTTTGGATGCTTTTTATCCAGGTGACTTAAAAAATGAGGACAAACGCAAGTAATTTATCATCCAAAGGTTAAAGATATTAACAGTGCTGTAATACCAAAAGTGTGGAAAACCAGAAAAGATAATTGCAAGCTGGAAGCTCATTCCACCACTAAATAACAGAAAGAGTGATCAAACCTGGCGTTTTTACTCATTCAGGTATCCCAGACACCCTATTTCCCCATGATCCAAGCCTACAGGTCCTCCAGACCAGTGTTGACCTGGTTTTCTGTTTATTGACCTGGGCAGACGCTTTGTCGCTATCCATTTATTCCTTTCTCTTTTTTTCAGGGTGGGGTTTCATTTCCTGGCTTTGTGTTTGCAGACATTCTTCAATGGTAACTAAGTTCAGGCCTTCTGTTCATTAAACGCCACAGGCTAGACTGAATCCTAATGGAATCACAGATGTTAGCATTAGCTTCAGAAGAGCGGGAAGGCTTTTTGCGGTTATACTGCTGCACACGATTTTCCGCATTGCATTCACTTTTAAATGTACAGTGCTGAACTATCAACTACCTACTTCAAGCAACTAAGTTTTAACCTCCAGCAATGCAACAGTCTACCAACCTACCCTGGTATCCTGGTTCATTAATGTCTGCAATCTAAGGCCAGTGCATGATAATGGTCTTGTTGTTTGTGCATTTGCCTAATAGTTTGTGTCTACACCTCCCATTTTACCTCATACGATGCTGGCACAATCAAATACACATGTACACCAGTCAAAAGTTTGTGAACAGTAAGATTTGTAATGTTTTTTCAAACCAAGCCTACTTGATCCAAAGTACTGTGAAAACAGTAAAATTCTGAAATATTTTTACCATTTAGAATAACTGTTTTCTATTTGAATATATTTTAAAATGTAATTTATTTCTGTGATTTCTAAGTTGATTTTTAGCATCATTACTCCAGTCACATGATCCCTCAGAAGTCATTCTAATTTTCTGATTTGCTGCTCAAAATACATTTATTATTTTTATTATGTTGAAAACAGCTGAGTAGATTTTTGTTAGGTTTTTTTTTTTTTTTGATGAATAGAAAGTTCAGAAGAACACCATTTATCTGAAATAGAAATCGTTTGTAACATTATAAATGTCTATCATCATTTTTTTGATCTATTCAAATCATCCTTGCTTAATAAAATTATTCATTTCTGTAATTCCCTGAAAAAAATGTACTCAACTGTTCTCCTTGAACAGCAAATCATCATATTAGAACGATTTCTAAAGAATCATGTGACACTGAGGACTGCAGTAATTATGCTGAAAAGTTAGCTTTGATCACAGAAATAAATTTCAAATATATTCAAATAGAAAGCAGTTATTTTAAATAGTAAAAATGTTTAAAAATTGTATTGTTTTGCTGTACTTTGGATCAAATAAATGCAGGCTTGCTGAGCAGAAAAACATTAAAAATCTTACTGTTCAAAAACTTTTGACTGGTAGTGTACTGCTGCCTGTGTTGGAAAGATGCACATGTGAAAAGTATAAAAGCATTTTTACATCATACACCATTTGTAGATTTCTAGTAAAATAAATGAAACGCATGAAAAGAAAAAGAGTAAAAAATGTTAAGGACAAAATGATAAATGACAGGGGTCAGGGTCCTGCTGGACTGTAGGGAGGTTCTGGAAGAGTCCTTCACCTTCCTAAAAATCCTTCTCTTTTTTTCTGTCTTCCTCTCTTCTCTCTCTCTCTCTCTCTCTCTCCCTTACTCTCTCTATGCAGCTGTCTCCCAGTGCCACGTAGCTTTCCTGCATTATTAGACAGATGGAATTTACCAACCCTACACATGAAGCTGCTATTTGCTTTCTTTCCATCTCATTTCTCTCTCACTTTGTCACCCCTTCCCCCTCTTTACCTCTTTCTTTCTTTGTATTCCCTGACTCATTCTGCACTTCCACACACTCATATGGTTTGGTTAAACAGACCTCACGACTTTGGCAGCACCTTGTCAGATTTGGTCATATCCTAGAGCACATCATTTGCATTTGCTTTCAACAGGTCAGAAGAAACTAAGCAAGAACAGTGTATATTGAGACACAAATATACGCAAATATTCAAGAATGGGGAGAATTTTAAATAAGAGTTATTAATAACCCTTATGTCAAAGTGTTGAAGATATAAATAAGTCTATTAGTGCATAATAGATACTAATAGCTCACATTAACTTCATATTAACCAGTAAAAGTATGACCTAAAGTTGCTAAGCTTTTTTAAAATATACGCTTCTGCCATCTAGTGGAGAATACTACCGAGTACAAGGTAGTACTTTCCTTAATTCTGGACTTAATTCAGAAAGACACTCAACAACCTTCAACCAAACATATTTGTTTGCAGTGGAAAAAACACACACATTGGAACTGCTGTAAATGGCGTAGATGGACTGTTAAAGTCCCATGTTTAAGAGAGAAAAACAGCCAAGTTCACTTCAGCCAAATTCTGCATAATGCACTTTTTTACACTTCAGATCGGGCAAGAATAACCGCAGCCAAGCAGCAAAACCTGCCAAGCGTTTACCAAGAAAAATATAACAAGCAATTTTCAGAAAAACACTTTTTTCCACTATGAATAATGAAAAACACACTGACAATATTTTATATACTTCTCATGATGAATTTCTGGTTGAAAGCTATTATAGCATGAATCTTAGACAGTATATCTTCTGGACTGCCACTGAGCTGAAAGGTCATGAAAAAACATTTTGGCAAAGAAGTGCTGATATAACACTGGCTGAAGAAAGAGATAAACTAGACTGCCAGGTTAGAAAACAGCTGTTTTATTTTCATAAGCAATACACTTAAGTGATGAAATACGCTTATGAAACATAAATAAAAATGGGATTCATCCAGGTAAAACAGTCTTGTTTTCTCTGGTCACATTTCAGTGATGTAACAGTTATAACACATCAACACATCACAGCTTTTAATAAAATTAGTTAAAGGGATAGTTCGACCAAAAATAACAATTCTATAATTGATTACTCACCCTCATGTCATTCCAGACCTGTAAGATTCATCTTCGAAACGCAAATTAATATATTTCTGATGAAATCCAAGAGCTTTCTGACCCTGCATAGACAACAGTGCAACTACCACGTTAAAGAAAAGGTAGAAAGGACATCATTAAAATAGTCCATGTGACATCTGTGGTTCAGCCAAAATGTAATAAAGCTATGAGAATATGTTTTGTGTGCAAGGAAAACAAAAACAACAAATTTATTCAACAATTTCTTCTCTTCCGTGTCAGTCTTCGCCACACGTTCATAGGAATACCACAACGCATACGTTATTTTTGTTTTCTTTGCACACAACAGCTGTTCTCGTAGCTTCATAAAATTAAGGTTGAACCACTGATGTCACATGGACTATTTTAACTATGTTTTTACTACCTTTCTGAGCCTTGAAAGTGGTAGTTGCGTTGCTGTCTATGCAGGGTCAGAAAGCTCTTGAATTTCATCAAAAATATCTCAATTTGTGTTCTGAAGATGAACAACGGTCTTACAGGTTTGGAACGAAACGAGGTTGAGTAATTAATGACAGAATTTTCATTTTTTGGTGAACTATTCCTTTAAGCATCAACAGGAAGGAGGGTACAGGGAAAAGATCATCAGGTATGGGTCGTGACCCAGCTGCTCTTTATGTGTCGGAGGCAACACATCAGGGCCAGAATACGGTTTTTGTCCTATTTGACACGTTTCCAGTCTATGCAGCTTCCTCATCGCTAACCACAATTTTCACACTTTTGTCCATCTGAAAGTTCACTAATTTTCTCCATCATTGTACCAGATGTTGCCGGCTCTCTTAAAGGTGTTCAGTCTAGACAATAAAGAAGAACCAAGCTGGAACCAAGCTGGAATTCCACATCAACCCATATGTGGACCATTTATGGGATTCTCAGTTGGTTCAGTTTAGTAAAACTGCACCACCTGAAAGCCTCTGAGGCAACGGAAGGCCAATGTGTCCAGGTGGCCCAGATCTATCATGTTATATTCCAGGTGAACCCTGACGAGGCGGCTGAGAGGAGACTTGTTGCCTCGACCCCAACAGAAAGCATCCCGTGGAATTACACGGATTTTGTTGTGCGAAAATGTCGCAGAGTGGAGCCATAATGGTAGCTGCCGTGGTATCTGTTGTAAGGTGTTATAACTCATGTCTAGTTGATGCAGAAGTGGAAGAACCCGGAAGACACCAAGTGCCACTTTAGTGATCTTGTTTCTTGATAGGCCTAGGTGCTCCAGCTGAGGCATTGAGATAAAAGCATCCTTGCCAATGGTAGAAATGAAGTTCCCCTCCAAGTTAAGAGTTTTTATGCTACGGGGTAAATGGAGAGGAACCTGCTTCAGTAAGTTCCCCTCTAGATTTAAACTCTCGAGGCGACTGGCGTTCAACAGTGATGCCTTCCCAAGACCTTTATCGGTCAATCTATTTACACTTAGATCCAGAACCTGCAGCTCAGCTGCACCCCAGAACATGTCGCCTTGTAGGCGTTGAATGCGGTTCCCTCTGAGATAGAGTTCTCGAAGGCTGAGAGGAAGCTGTAGGGGAACAGAGGCAAGATGGTTGTAGGAAAGAGTAAGCGTCCGAAGCTTGCCTAAAGGTAGAAGAACTCCCGGAGGAACAGTGGATGATTTGTTCCCCAGGCTGTTGTTGCTCAGACTGAGGATCAGCAGGTTTGGGCAACGTCCAAAAGCTGCATCGGACATCACTCTTACCTGGTTCCCATCCAGCCGTAGCTCCTCAAGAGTAACGGGCAGGTCATTGGGGACACTTTGGAGAAGGTTCCGCTCTATGTAGAGTCTCTTAAGACTCTTGATCCCTTCAAAGGCACCCTCGATTGTCTCATCTGTTAAACGGTTGCTGCTTAACACCAGGAACTCCATGGAGTCATACTCAGAGAGCAGCTTCAGCTGAATGCTATCAATGTGGTTGTTCATTAAAAGAATGTAACGGGAGTTGTAAGGAATTCCGTAAGGTATTTTACCAAGATCTTTGTCGGAACACTGTACAACCCTGGAAAAGAAGAGATTGTGTCAAATTACAACATAAACTGAAAGTTTTCCAGTGCAATACTCAGCAGCATCAAGACAATTCTTAAAGGGATGTTGTTCCAAACACGTTAGACCTTCGTTCATCTTCGGAGCACAAATTAAGATATTTTTGATAAAATCAGAGAGCTTTCTGACCCTGCATAGACAGCAATGCAACTGAAACATTCATGGCCCAGAAGGGTAGTAAGGACATAGTTAAAATAGTCCATGTGACATCAGTGGTTTCAACACGCGTTCAGTGCGATTACCCCTACGAAAATGAACCATGGATTTACCACTACTAAAACCAAAAAACCATAGTTACTATAGTTAAACCATGGTAACCACAATTTAACCATGGTTTTGCCAACCTTAACTTTAGTTTAACCATGATACTTGCAGTAAAACTGTGGTTATACATATAAATGGTAAACAACGCACCAAAAAACATGGTTAATTTTTGTAAAGGTATTTTAACAATGTCTGTTCCGGTACCTAAGAATTGCATTGCTATCTATGCAGGGCAGTGTTGCCAAGTCTGCGATTTTCCCACGGAATTGGGCTATTTTTACGCTGCGGCCATGTAATCCCAACAATGTGATATTTAGCCCCCGGAACACGATTTTTACCGGGGGACCCCTCCAACACATGATTGGGCTAGAATTGGGCAAGTTTTGGGCTAGTTTTGAGTAACAATTGGGTGGGTTTTGTTGTGAAAACCTGGCAACTCTGATGCAGGGTCAGAAAGCTATTAGATTTTAAAATATCATAATTTGTGTTCAGAAGATGAACGGGAAGTTTTTACGGGTTTGGAACAACATGAGGGTGAGTATTCAAAGACAGAATTTTCATTTTTGGGTGAACTATCGTTTTAAGCATGTTGGTATAAGATTTAGCAGACACATACCTTCCATAGCAGGAACATTCTGGGGGACAGTAGTGATCTTCAAAATAGGGAAAATACGAAGGTGTTGTTGGCTTCAATTTTCTCTCTCGTTTGAACTTGTTTACCTTCTGTGCTTTTCTTGAAACTTTGGCCTTTTTTGCCTTTACTTTGAGGACCTTTTTCTTTTTTGCTTTCAGTGTTGTATTGTCTTTAGGTTTGGCGCCTGCTGCTTTGTTTTTTGATTCGACCTTAAAAGTACTAAGAGGGGCCTTCACAGTGGGCCCTGCCCTTGCAGCCATTGCCGTAACAGCAACACTCACTTCCTCCAGTGGGTGGAGCTTAGAGCTGTTCATCACATGGAACTCCACTCTGAGATCATCATTCGTGCTGCTTTCATTTACTAGTAAGGTGGCTCCCGTTGCCTCAGCAGTTGAAGTTGAATTCACAATATGAAGTTTTGTGGTTATGATTTTTTGTTGTAAGGTTTCAGTAGTTGCTGCTGGTCCTTGTGAAGTGGAGGGGAATGAGGAAGGTACAGTAACTGATTCTGAATAGAAGTTCAGGACAGGTTGAGAGGCGGTGGCCATGGTAGGAGGAGTGGTAGTCTGATTGACAGTTGGAGGTAGATGTTCCTCACCCTCATTTTCTTGTGAATGGCTGGTATTCTGTATAGTAATGATGGGTTTGATGTTGTGTTCCTCCAGATTCTGTCCTTGCTGCTTCTCATTTTCTACAACTTCATCACTTTCTGTGAGCTCTCTTGTTTGTTCCATACCATGCTCTTCAGTTCTGTTACTGTGAACTGTATCCGTATCTTCCTCCACTCTTTCAACTGAGACCTCTTCCTCACTTCTTTTCTCCTCTTCAGTGTTGAGAGCCTTCATCAAACGATCAAGTCTCTGCTCTGCCCTAAGGTCACCTTCTGTAGATACATTCTGCATGACTGTCACATTTACACCTATAAGAGACAATACACCTTTGTGAACTTCCAGAAACACAAAATCCCCCTCCTAAATAATTGATGACTTGCCTTTAGGACATTTGCCAACTGTAATACCTAAGAACATTAAAAATACAAATCTAAGTTGCACTGAGATTATAGACAAACTACACTTCCATAGCTCAAATGCATTTACATGAATTGAAAAATGTATTTTTATTATTCCATCTGAAACATTCTGTACTTAAGTTTAAAAAGCAGACTTAAAAATAGTAAGTAAAAGCAATAATTTAAATAAATAAAAAAAAAACATTACAAAAAACTTACTTGGCTGAAGCACAAAAGTGTGTACAGGCAGAACAAAAATCCAAAACAGCAGCATGAGGGGCTTCATTTTTGGCTAAAAATGGCTAAAGAGAAGAAAACAATTTTCTTATTAAGGTAAAAGGCAGAAAAGCAGTTAAATTTATTTGTCTGCTGTAAAAGTCTGTGGCGATCAACCAAGCTCCCAGAGACTGAAATAAAACAGTTACACTCATGATTTTCTAAATGGCTGACAACCATGATAAAAGGTGCCAGGAAGCATCTGAGCCGGCTTCCATTTACAAGCCATAACTGAGCGTGTGAGCAATAAATCTAGATCGTCAGATTTTTTTTTTTTAATGAGATTGGCCCGCCAGGCACAGCTTACCTGGAGTGTGTTCAAGGTGAGTATGTGGCGTCCTTCAGATGTTTAAGTCCTTGTACTCTGCAGATATGGAAGACATGCTGGCTTCCTGTAGTGCATAGACCGTCTCTACATCACTAAGACTCCGTAAACACACACTCTAACAAATAGATGCGCATACGGACTAATGGACCCATTTAAAGACTCTCCTTCTCCCTAATGCAAATTCCCCATAGAAGCTCAGAAAAATGATACACTCTTGAGTAATAGCTCTGTTCAAAGACACTTATCATTACGGGAATTTTCTCACTCACACACTAGATCCAGAAACGGATCAATTCAGGGGAACGGAGAGAGACATACTGGATTAGAGAGGTCAAAGGTCAGGATTCACTTTGGGATTGATACTATTTGCTTTACTTTCACAAACACTGGTGCCGACCCACTGGCACCACAATGACAAGTGTTTCCCTAAAAGGGTCTGTGGCCTTTGACCTTACAACAGGTTCGTATTTAGTCACACAGAGCTGTGTGAGAAGAGACAAAATGTTTGGATGAAGAAAGTTGTTGTTTTTTCTACAGGGCATAACCAAATTTTCAAGATTGAGAATTTAAATGTTCAAGAATCTGTCATTGTAAAAGCCATCAGCCAACATTGTACATGCAAAACCTTTTCTTAGAACTAGCTTCTCTGAGGCATTTTTGCAAGCCACTGCCTAATTCTGACTCCAGATGCAGCTTTAAACAGAGTGGAAAAATAAAAAGATGATTAAAATAAGATGTTCACTGTCACCACTAAGCAGCTGGAGAGGAGTGCAGAGATTTGGGCAGAGAGTTTCATTGTTTCTGCATTAACTTCAGGTCAGTACTAGTTTATTCTGACTCAAATTCATCTACGTCATGGTACTCTTATGAACGTGCAGCAAAGACTTACACGGAAGAGAAGAAATAGTAGAAATAAAGACGTTATTTTTGTTTTCTTTGTGCAGAAAAAGTATTCTTGTAGCTTTGTAAAATTATGGTTGAACATGGACTATTTTATCAATGTCCTTACTACCTTTCTGGGCCTTGAATGTGTCAGTTGTGTGTGTCTATGCAAGTCAGAAACCTCACGGATTTAATCAAAAATATCTTAATTTGTGTTTCAAAGACAAACAAAGGTCTTGCGGGTGAATAATTAATGATTAATTAATAATTAATTAATTTTTGGGTGAACTATCACTTTAAGACATGGTGTTATAAGTGCCATTATTTTGCATTTTACTAACCAAAAAGACATGATTAAAATATTATCTGAACAATATTATTAATTCAAATTCCTAAATCAAATTGATCACACTCAAAACCTGGTCATTTTTCCTTTTCATTTTTACACTTTTCTTCAAATCTGACATTTTCCCTTTGAAAACCCTGCAGTCTGCACACATTTTTTAACGAGGTTTAAACTACATTATAAAATACATCTTAAATACTTTAATATATGCACATCACCTAAAACACTGAGTAGATTTTTAAATATACAGTATATTACACTATAAATATGCATATATTAAGTCATTTAATAAGAGTTCTTTTACAAATATTTGCATTATATTATATTATACATAAAAAAAAAAAATTGGTCACACTTTATTTTAAGGTCCAGTTCTCACTATTAACAAACCATTAACTACGGCTTGTCCTCAATAAACTCCTAATTGCTGCTTATTAATAGTTAGTAAGGTAGTTGTTGTCATGTATAATAGATGCTTAATTAGTATGAATAAACAGCCAATATGTTAATAATAGGCATGCTAATAAGTAACTAGTTAATAGTGAGAATTGTTCCCTATACTAAAGTGTTACCAAAAGTTTTTTTCTCCAATGGATGAAGTTCTCACTATAAACCACCAGAGGACATTAGAGGACCATTTAACTTTTCACACATTCACCCAGATGGACCACTCCATTGTGTTATGTAAGAATTTAGGTCAGAATTGTATATAGAAGTGGATTGTTTCTCCAACAAACTTTTCCAGCTGTTTATAAAGTACTACTGGCGTCAGCGCACGCAAATACAGAATACAACAGGAGTGAGAAATGTGATTCCTTATCTTTGGTGTCACTATTATCATATTGAGTCAGGGACCCTGAGCTTTAGATGGACAGAATGAGGGAACGACACAGACCCCAGAAAAGAACGGACAACGTTAGTCTTACTATCTGCTGGGATAAGGAGAGAAACTGGGGCAGCTTGTCCCAGACAAACCACCTGTTTGGAAAATGGCAACAGAGTGGGAGTAGAAAAAAAGATTATTATGGCATATACAACTATTAGAAGAGCTTAGGCCTGAATGTGATATGATATATCTGAATGCTGCATTTTCAGACCTTAGACCATTATTGCTCCTCATTTAAGACGGTGTCAATGGTAAACACTTCACATCTGTTGAATGACAGCAATGACACACCTAGACTCAACACTAAACCTTTTGTTAGCTCTCTATTGTGCATGTGCTAACGCTGTAATGACGCACACCTGGTCAGGAGACAGCTGAACCAGCTGTCCAATTACATTTGCTCAAGGGACTGTAATTTCAACACGGCTTCTTGTTTATGAATGCAAATATCCTAAAATTAAAGCTGACAGTCTATACTTTAACCGAACAGTGATGAAGTCAAAGAGAGATAATAGAAACCTTATGGTTAATTTTCCAATTCCAATTTAGTCCTGAAACAAAGGCAAATGTTTTAGCCTTCAAACGGACAAATTGATTGCACTTTGTGCGTGAGTGTGTGCAGGCTGCATAAACATATGCATCAATCCACTCGATAACCAAACCAGCACTGCAAGGAAGTTTCCACTACAGCTTGTTATTAAATGTGTACCCAGAAGGCTAACCAATCAGTTAGACTCATGTATGGGAATTCATTAAAGCCAAATGTATACTTGACACAAACACTCAGTGTATGTGTACAGCCAACTGCATAAGCCCAAAGTACACTTCGCTGCCCAAAGTTTATGTCAATTTTGATGCGTCGCTTTGCGTACTTCATTTTTGACGCAAACCCTGGTGAAAAAAAAAACAGCATATTCTGGTAGGTATGTTTTGATGCTGGGATGCTGGTTTAAGCTGGTCCTTAGCTGGTTTATGCTGGTCAGCATAAACCAGCAAAGGACCAGCATAAACCAGCATCAAAATATACCTAACCAGCATCCCAGCATCAAAACATACCTACCTGCATATGCTGTATTTTCACCAGGGAAGGCTTATAGCCAAATACTTAAGCCAAAAGTTTACTTGAGTTTGACATGAACACTTAGCATATAGCCAAATGCATAAGCCCACAGTTTATTTCAATTTTGATGTGAATGCTTTGCATACATGTACAGCCAACGTACATTTCAGTCCTGATGCGAGCTGCAGCCAAATGCAGTCCAAAGTATACTTCAGTTTTGATGCAAACACTTATCGTACACATACAGCCAAACACATAAGCCCAAAGCATACTTTAGTTTTGCCATGAACACAGCATATGCGTACAGCTAAATGAATTAGCCCAACGCATACTTACATTCAGCGTACACATCTTTTCAAAATAAGACTGCGTGATTTGGAGAAAAACTGAATTGCGATTTGTCCGATTCAAGCAGTTAGTGCTTGGTTAAACCACACTCGCTGAATAAAACATATGTCAAAACTGTTTATTGAACATAAAGTGTTGAACAAACAAAGTCTGAGGTCAGAAAGCCCATAAAGGCACCATGATTCCCATTCCAGATCCCGTCGACCTTGGGTGTATCAAAGCTTAGTGGTATTGACCTTACTCTGAGGAACACCTGGGTCTCTCACAGAGTAATTTTACCACCAAGGACATGCTTTCTGGTTTCACGTACAGCCTGACTGGAATGTGGTATTATTTTCAATAGAAATAGTCAAGTTTCTGTTGAAACTAATGATGCTTATACTGAAAACAGAAAGGAAAACCGAGAAAGGAGAGCCAGAGTGAGAACACAATGACATTGACTGAGAATCGGATATCTCCTCCCCTCAACCACAGACCCATCTGTCTGCCGGAGCCAGGGGTCATAGGTCGCAGACACAGATCAATTTGTGGGTGTCACACGCATACAGTACAGAGCGAATAAACTTTATGCTTTCCTTATCTTTAAACACATAAAACCTTATCAGTTTTCCAACCGTCTGTCACTCTGATGTCACTAACTATGGGACAATCTGTCTACTGCCCACGTCTCTGATAGAAAAGCCTGTGTAAATGTTTAATCACAGCTCACTGCTAATTCTGGCTCGATCTCACAATCCAAAGCCGTCCATCTAAAGTAGCAGTTGGATGACCCTATTTTAAGAAGCACTTTAATTTCTCCTTATTCATGGATTTTCGGAAACCGAAGTCACACATGCACAAACATAGACTTTCAGGCACTTCGCTCGCCTAGAACATCCAAATAATTTTACGGATCCAGCCCTCTTTCATGAGATCTATGAGGCCTGAAGCGGGACCCCCGACAGGCCCCTGTTATGTTGTCTTAACCCTGCCTAGAATATCCCAGCTTATTCCTGCCCTCTTCATGTTTTCATTGGACATGTGGATCAGTCAACGTGTAGCGAGGAGCTGAAAGTCTTTGGAAACATTCAGAGCAATAAAAAAAAGAGGGGAGACGTGTTGAAAGGAAAAATGAGATACATGCGTCATATTGTTGACGAAAGGGAAATTTATAACTCAACCCATTAAAA
Organism: Labeo rohita; assembly: GCF_022985175.1. Taxonomy (NCBI): domain Eukaryota; kingdom Metazoa; phylum Chordata; class Actinopteri; order Cypriniformes; family Cyprinidae; genus Labeo; species Labeo rohita. Next base: position 32,747,265 of record NC_066872.1, on the reverse strand, counting down.
TATTGAAACTGCAAGTCAGATAATGTTATATTCTTAAAATAATATTATACATATGTCCATCTATCATTTGGGAATACTTGTTCAACATTGTTTTATTTCTTGCTTAGTGAAATTTGTGCTTAAAACAAGTGTTTGTGTGTTTACATGTACAAGAGCAGATGCCTTTTTGTACGTCTTTAAGGATGTTTAGATGTTTTCAAACTATATCTAGTATCATAAAAATGTCTAACATTAAAAATTCTATATTAAAGTCCATTTTTATAGTTCATATTAATAATAAAACATGACTTTGCAGTGTACATTTTCAGGAGCTGCACAAACTGAAGGATTCAGCTATAGGTTTATGAAATATATCTGGCCTAAATGACTTCAAATCAAATCAGACGGCCATTAAGGTCAGAGTTGAGTAAGTTTGTGTCGATGACGGGAAACTGCATGCTTGACTCCACTTTAATATGTAAGAATGGGGCTCTTGTAGAAGACAGAGCAATTTATATAATGGAGCTCTCTATCTATGAGGATTATTAAAAGCACACACACAGACAGACGCATATAGGCATTGTATTGATTTGTGCACATATGTGGGACGCTGGAGACTAAGACACAGCTGGTGATCTTCTGATGATAATGCAAAATACAAAGAGAGAGAGGGAGACAGATTTCTAGAGTGCTGTTTGAAGGCCTGTCAAGTTAGGCTGTGATTTTAAGTTTGGCTGTAACCTACTGCATGAATATTCAAATGACCATATGCACAGAGTGTGTACTTGAGTGTGTGTGTGTGCATGTGTGTGTTAGGTGGACGCAGCTGACAGCAATACCATATGTTTCAAGATGCTTGCATCAATGCTGCATTTCCTGATCAGTCAAACACATGCACGTACAATCACAGGGTGCACTGATCAAATTAAAATATGCACACAGATGTGATATTGCAAAGCACATAATTTTAACAGCAAACTAATTTGACTATTTCACAATGGGCCTAATCATGTTATGATTGATTTAAGAGCTACAGCTGAAGTTGGTGAAGCTTGTTTCCACCACGGGATTTAAAAAAAGTAATTGCAACATTTTCACACAGTTCAGTCTCACTGTTATTTATCACAATTCTGAGTTTATATCTCACAATTTAGACTCTTTTCAGAAACAAGATATAAACTCACAAATCCCACTTTTTTGCACAATTGTGAGAATACATTTTGTAGGTGTAATTCTGACCTTTTTGCTTTTTCTCAAAAATTAGTTTACATCTCACAAAAAGAAAACAAGGGTAACTGTGACTTTTTAATTTTTAAAGCCATAGTTGCAAATTAACATTTTGCAATTCTTACTTTTTTCTACAAATTTTAAGTTTAGATCTATGGAAGCCGTTTCCGCCACTAATTAAAAAATAATAAAAAAAAAAGGTAAGTGCAATGTTTTATCTCACAATTCTGACTTTCTCAGAATTGCATGATATAAACTTACAATTCTGACCTTTTTTTAAGAATTGTGAGATACAAACTCACAATTGTGAGTTGAAAAGTCAGAATTGTGTGATAGAAACTTTCAGTTTCAACTTTTTTTTCTCAGAATTGTGATATAAACTCACGCATGTGAGTTATAAAGTCAGAATCGTGAGATATAAACTGACAATTCCAATTTTTTTCTCAGAATTGTGAGATATAAACTCGCATTTGTGAGTTGAAAAGTCAAAATTGTGTGATATAAAGCTTCTATTACAACTTTTTTTCTCTCAGAATTGTGATATAAACTCGCGCTTGTGAGTTATAAAGTCAGAATCGTGAGATATAAACTCACAATTCCAACTTTTTTCTCGGAACTGTGAGATATAAACTTTCAATTGCGAGTTGTAAAGTCAGAATTGTGTGATATAAACTCGCATTTGTGAGTTTAAGTCAGAATTGTGAGATATAAACGCACAATTCCGACTTTTTTTCTCAGAATTGTGGGTCAAAACTGTGTGATATAAACTTACAATTCCAATTTGTTTCTCAGTGTAACAATGTAGTCAGAATTGCAGGTTATAAACTCACAATTCTGACTTTTTTCTCAGAATTGTGAGATATAATCTCATAATTCTGACTTTATAACTTATAGTTGCGAGTTTATGCAGTTCTGAGAAAAACAAGTCAGAATTGTGAGATAAAAAGTCATAATAACCTTTTTGAATTTTTTATTCAGTGGCAGAAATTGGCTTTCATATTTTATGTACCTACCACAGTAGTTGTGGTAGGTACAAAAAAGATACAGATACAGACACATATCTAGATACATTTTTACACATTTTTTTTTTTTTTTTTTTTACAAATTACAATATTTCGTATTTCAGTTATAGCCTAAAGCTGTAGTTTAGCATGATATCATCATAAAAGGGGTCAATGGCATTACAAAGTTTGAAAACCCAACCAATAACTTAACAATAACGTTATAAAATGTATAACATTTACACCCCAGACTCTGAACTGTGTTTTTCTAGAGAACCAGGGTAAAGGGCCACCCATGAGCGCATTAAAGGAAAGACATGTGGCAGACTTCTAGAGACACTGCTGATTTGTCTCGTGGTGAGATCTAGGATTTAACCGTGTGTGTTTCAGCAGGGGGGGTCAGGTTGGCGAGACGTGCTATTATGTCATGACAGCTCTCATTGGCACACTTGTGTTTGTGTGTGCGTATGTTTTGGGGGAGCGGGGGGGCCGGACGTTGGCTGTGGGGGGGCTGATAGGTGACGCCAAAGACGGCCGAGACTGCATGACAACAGACCTCTCATTGGCTGCACAGTGGCTCTTTTAACCAATCATGCAGTCCCTTGAGTAAGGAAAAAAACAGATGCTTAGCATTGTGTGAAAGTGCACTCTCTCAAACTGAGGCGAGACGCTGAGTGAGAGAGAGAGAGAGGTTTCGAGTTGTCGAGCTGAGTTTCCCCAAAGACGATTCGTCTTTCTTAAGGTGCTGTGATGTGTTTCTCAAAAGTAGATATGCAAGTTCAGAGATCACATTTGCATTTTAATAGCTTGAAATGCATGTTTATAAAAGCAAACTACCTTCACGCTTCCACACTTTTGATTTACCATCCCAAGGGTTCATTTAAAAAGCTTCCCATGCAAACTTTGAAAACAATACATCTGGGTACGGCTTACAGGAGCATGTCTGCCTTAGACAGATGTTCATTTTATAAGCTTGTGTCTCTCTCGCTCAGATGATAATGATGAGAAGTTTTTAGGTCAGGCGGAATAGACACTGTACAAGAGCAGATAAAACTGATTTCGGAGGGTTTGGAAAGATCAATGTTAACCCTTTCACTGTCCAGAAAACCTCATGTTTATGCTTGAATAAGGAACCTTACATTTCCGATATGATGATTGAACCAAAAGTAATATCAGGATCAGTTTTCTTTTTATCTATTAATAATGCATATATAATGTGATTTTAAAAATGACAGAAAAACAAATCTGTTTATATGATTACCTTTTTTTTTTTAGAAGTTAGGATAGATACAGTTAGTACAGATACAGTACAGATAGATAGGTGTTTTTTTAATAATAGTTGTTCATGAGTCCCTTGTTTGTCCTGAACAGTTAAACTGCCCACTGTTCTTCAAAAAAAATCCTTCAGGTCCCACAAATTCTTTTGTTTTTTAGCATTTTTGTGTATTTGAACCCTTTCCAATAATGACTGTATGATTTTGAGATCTGTCTTTTCACACTGAGGACTAATGAGGGACTCATATGCAACTATTACAGAAGGTTCAAATGCATATTGATGCCTCAGAAGGGAACACGATGCATTAAGTGAAAACTTTTGAAATTTGAAGATCTATTTATTTCGTCTTTTGGGAAACATGCAAGTTTCTTCTGTAGCTTCTGAAGGGCAGTACTAAATGAAAAAAAATATGGTATTTAGGCAAAATAAGAAAAATGTATAAATCTTCATTCTGTTCTAAAGTTTTCACCCCCGGCTCTTAATGCATCGTTTTTCCTTCTGGTGCATCAGTGCGCATTTGAACCTTCTGTAATAGTTGCATATGAGACCCTCAGTTGTCTTCAGTGTGAAAAGCTGAATCTCAAAACAGTGTTGGGAAGGGTTCAAATACACAAAAATGCAGACAAACCAAAGAATTTTTGGGACCTTAAGGATTTTCTGAAGAACAGTGGCAGTTTAACTGTTTTCAAAGTGTAAGTTAAATGTTATTACCTTTTCCTTGATGGTTAAATCACATGACATTTTTATTTCTTTATTGGAAATCATTTTTACGAGGTCGGTATATACAGCACAGTATTCAGCAAGCAAACAAAAGGCCTATTCACACACAGCTTGAAATGTACACATATTAAAGCCTTTACTGTTACTTATCTGAGCCAAACCTATTCTCTCAAACCATCATCTGTCTTTCACCCTGGATACAAACTATAAATAACTGTCAAATCTGACCTGTTGAGAGAATTTCAATAATAACACTGTCAAATTGGTTTTTCCCCTAACAAAGGCTGTTTTCTCCCCATACTGAAGGGTGTTTAAATTAGATGAGTGTCTCTCTCAATCTAGATAAGTCGCTGTGTTTCCATGTCAACCTGTCTCGGATCGAACCACCGGCTGACATGTTGATGATTAATGTTGTAGAGCCTTGGCTTGTTTGCTTGCACCAACGGAAAATGTACATATATATATATTAAAAAAGATATGGGCAGATTATTATGATAAGTGCTGGCCAGTGGCTGTGCATAGAGATTCAAATAGGTGAATCGTTTTGATGGTTCATTTATATGAACAATCCAAACAAACGATTCACTGTGCTAAAACAAATCATATGCTATATATGCTCGACTGTAAAGCTGCATGTGCGGCTTCCCTGGTTGTTTGTTTACACACAGTCTTGACCGAAACTAAGGGGCCAGTCTGTTCTGCTCCAGGAAGCCCAGACAATCCACTTAAAGTGAAGGGAGCGCAGACTGTCCCTTCTCATCATAGTGTGGTAAAGTGAAGACCAGACCCTCAAATCTCCAGTGAGCTGTGCCAGTTTGGGTTGGGGGGGATATAAAGCCAGTGTAATTTTATAATGCACTGAGTATATGTGTGTCTGTGTTTATGTACAGACACATTAGTAATCCAGTCTTTTGAGTGGATTAATCTGGATTGTCTGGAAACCATCTTCCTTCTGTCCTCTGACAAACACAAACACACACACACACATTTGCATAGCTATCTAAATGGAGAATATCAGAAGTTTATTGTTTTTATATTAAAAAGGAACAATCTATTATATTTATATGGTGGTGTGTACTGTATATTAACAAATATATATAGTAGTGCTGTCAAATCGATTAATCGCATCCAAAATAAAAGTTTGTTTACATAATACATGTGTGTGTGCTGTGCATATTTAAATGTATATATTTAAGAAATATATGTAATATATATTTATACTTATAATATAAATTATATATAAATATGAATATATACATATATGTATATATTTCTTTAATTTATATGTGTGTGTGCATTTTTATATGCATACAAATATACACAGCACACACATTATGTAAACACAAACTTTTATTTTGGATGCAATTAATCCTGATTAATTTATTTGACAGTACTACTATATAGCACATTAAAAATATATGCTTTTTTAAATTCATAAAAATATGTACTGATTAATCCTAACCATAAACTATACACTCTATATAAAGTACATAGTTAACTATATACTTATAACTATATAATATATAATAGCTATATATATGTGTGTGTATATATATATATATATATATATATATATACACACATATATATATATATATATATATATATATACACACACATACACACACACATACATATATACAAATTATGTATTGTTTGTATTTGTATATAAACACTTGTATATAATTTATATGATATATAAATATAAACATTTTACATATAAATCCAACATATCTTTCCATAACATATACATGTATATGTGTGTATTTATATATACATAATAGATATACACAGTACCCACACATACAGTATGTAAACAAACTTTTATTTTGAATCGATTAATCGCGACTAATCGCTTTGCAGCTCTAATACATGTACATATACATATAGTTTTATTGTTTTCTGGTTAGGATTAGTCAGTAGACTTGTTCATGTACTTTACATATTTATATAAATTTAAAATGATTTATTTATTTATATTTTTCAGTATGCTATACAGTATATTAGTGGTATCTATTAATCACAAAAATAAGTGCAAATGCTATTTTTTAATCAGATTTTGCTCACCTCTAGAAACAACTTGGTCCTCAAACTATAGCTTAAGACATACATAAACATACTATTTGTTTATCTGTCATTGCATGGACTTCCACTGTTTTCATACTGAGGTAATATTCTGTTCCCTATTCTAAATAATTTTCTTTCCCTACCCCTAAACCTAACTCTCACACAAAACTTTTGTGTAGTTAAATGATACATTAAGCCATTTTCCTTGTGTGGTCCCCACAGTGCAGGTGATATCAGGTTTTACTATATTTTTGTAGTCATCTGGTCCCTTCAATTTAGGCAAGACCAGACCCACACACAGGCTTCCTGTGGGTGCACAAACACATTTTGGTGTGTAGGCGTCTTCCAAAGTTTACACATAACACATCATAACACACACGTCCGACCAGATGCGAGATTGCTTAACCAAAGAAATAAAACTACACAAACAAGCTTCTCCAACCCATTAATCTCCATACTGCACATTGTAAAGAAATGAATGTAGCTCATTAGATTAAAGCATGTGTGTGTGTCACTGGCATCTGTTTGAAATATTCTGCTTCCTTTATGTGGCTCCGGCCTCCCACATCCTTCATTAGCTCTTTTATCATCCAGCAACTTAAATAAAATCCCAGCTACACACCGAGCGTGACATACTTCTGACATAAGGAAAGAATCAACACAAAAAGAAGCAGTCAAACACAGCTAGATTATTGATCATCCAACAAAATATACTGGCAAGCATCACAAAACGCTTCCAGAAAGTTTCCATGTGCTTAGTCTGTGTATCCCTCTCACCCATACTGACTTACTGGAAGAAAACACAAGCAGTTATTTTCCTGCTTACTTATTGTTGTAGCCACCAACTAGAAACACTCATTACAGACCAATGCAGTCCTCTCTAATTCCAAAACACCTGGCTAGTTCAATGAGCAACATGCATTATGTAAGTGAAGGACTATTTGATTCATGTTCTGAATGGAATACAGAAAAATCTCTAAAAATAGTATTTTTCAAAAACAGTATTTTTAAAAAAGACTATATTTTTCTTTAAAATACATATTATTGTTCCACAAAATATTATCATGTCAAAAATAAATCACCATTTTTTTGTATAAAACAACAGTTTTGTCCATAAAATTGTCTCATTTGGTCATAAATTTAGTGTTACATCACTTATGACCAGTGGATACTCTGTAGTGAATGGGTGCCATCAAAAAGTAATCCACATGAGTGACTCAATGCCATCAGTTAACATTGTGAAGCACAAAGTTGCATGTTTGTAGGAAACATCTGTGCACATTTCTCACCTGATTCATAAGAGACGACTTATTGATCGATTAAAAACAATATTATAGATAAAGCAACAATTTGAAGCATCTTGATGCATTTGTTTATTTTGCTTCAGAAGATGTTGATGGACCGGAGTTATGTTGTGGAGATATTGTTATGCATTTATCAGCAGTTTGGACTCTCATTCTGACGGCACCCATTCACTACAAAGGATCCATTGATGAGTAATGCACACATCCGTATAAACAGGAGTCAATGAAATAACACTAATTCATTTGCATTAGCTATTAACCATTGTCTGCTTTCCATTATCATTGCACTCCGGTTTGCAGGCTTTTAAGCAATGATTTTCAGAGGTTACAGGTTCCACCATTAGTTTAGTGTTTAGCTGTGGTCATCTACTGTCTTCGGTAATGAGACAAATTCAATTAGAACACAGATGGTGCTATCAGCCAGTGTCACATTAGTAATCTGCTGTGTGTGGGGCAACATGCTTTTTTGGAGGATTTTGGGGGGGGCGGATTTCTGATATGTGTGGGTTGTGAAAGACAGACGTAATACACACAACAAAACATCTCATAAACCAGCATCTCAACACCAGCTGGCCTGAGCATTACCAGCTGACCTAAATACTCATCATCACACAAATTTACAAAAAGACTATAAATATGCAAATGCATCTGATCACTGCATGAGTAATAAACAGCCAGTGGACTGTAAAAAGGGTTGTCAGTCCATTTTGATATTCAGAAATCAAGAAATAGTTGATCTAAAAATAAAAACCTGTCATCATTACTCACCCTGATGTCATTTTCTCAAGGAGAAATATCCACGATTGAATGTCTTGGTCACTCCGTACAGCGAAAGTGGATGGAAAAGTAGACAAGTTCCTAAAAGACACAAAATGCAGCATTAAAGCTGTATATAAACTAGTCCATAAAACTTATTAGCTATATTAAGAGATTTCTGAAGCAATACGATAGTTTTTGTGTTGGCCAATGCTGACGTTTTAATCTATATATACTGGAGTGTTTTCACGACACATCCTCAGATGGCTATAACGCCAGCTCAAAATGTAAACAATGTCACTGAACTGAATAAAACTTGCATATTTTGCTGATTATTGCTGCTGAAAATGATCAATTATTGTCATATTTTGGGCTGTACTAATCGGTTGGATCGGAAAAAACATTTGGAGTACTACAGACTACTGAAAGTTATAACAAATCAAGGAGAAGAGTGCATAAGACTGTCTGAGGAACAAAAGGGGTTTGTGGTTGACCAAACTGAACCAGGATTTCCAGGGCAAGAATCTTGACAATTTGCTCTTATCATTTCTGGTCAGGTAGGTGAAATATTAGACCATTATCTTAATACTGCTTGTACGTATCTTTACCACCCATCAACTTTAGTTTGTCAAAATATTGTGCCCTTTCCTACTTTCTAAATCCTTCTCTATATGATTTAGCAGCTTCTACAGTTTTTTCCATGGTTTATACAGCATAAATTAGCAGAACAACATATTCAGTAGAACATTAACAGTGCAATCCATGCTGTTGTTTACATCCAGTTAAGAAGCGCAACATAACACGGGTTCTTGCAAACAACTATTTATAACTCGACTTGCTGTATTAAAAACTAAGGAAGCTCGTTTTCATCACTGAATAAATTGTAAAAAAAGTTATTGCAACTTTTTATCTTGCAATTTTTCTCAGAATTGTGATATAAATTCTTAACTGTGAGTTATAACGCCAGAATTGCGAAATATAAATGTGCAATTCTGAGAAATTAAGTCAGATGCGCAAATGCAAGTTTATATGTCGCAATTCTGACTTTTTCTTAGAATTGTGAGATATAATCTCAATTTTGAGTTTTAAAGTCCAATTATGAGGGGGAAAAAGACTGATATGCTTTCAGAATTGCAAGTTTATATCTCACAATTCTGACTTAACTCGCAATTACATGTTACAAAGTCAGAATTGTAAGATATAAAGTCACAATTCTGACTTCTCAGAATTTCATGATATTCTCAGAAATTTCATGATATAAACTTTATCTCACAAATATAAACTCACAATTGCGAGAAATAAAGTCACAATTGCGTGATATAAACTTTATCTCACAAATGCAAGTTTGTATCTCACAGTTTTGACGTATTTCTCGCAATTGCGAGTTTATATTTAGCAATTCTGACTTTTTTCACGTAATTCTGAGGAAAAGTCAGAACAGTGAGATATAAATGTGCAATTCTGACTTTTTTCTTGTAAATGTGAGTTTATATGTCGCATTTCTGACTTTTTTCTTAGAATTGTGAGATATAATCTCAGTTTCGAGTTTTAAAGTCAAATTATGAGGGGGTAAAAGACTGATATGCTTTCAGAATCGCAAGTTTATATCTCACAATTATCATTTTTACTCGCAATTGTGTTTTATAAAGTCAGAATTGTAAGATATAAAGTCACAATTCTGACTTTTTTCTCAGAATTTTGTACTATAAACTCACAGTTGCAAGAAACAAAGTCTGAATTGTGTGATATAAACATTTTTCTCACAAATGCGAGTTTGTATCTTGCAATTTTAACTTTTTTCTCACAATTGCGAGTTTATATTTAGCAAATCTGACTTTTTTTTGCACAAATGCAAGTTTATATCTCTCAATTCTGACTTTTTTAATAGAATTGTGAGATATAAGCTCAATTGTGAGTTATAAAGTCCAATTTTGAGGGGGAAAAAAGACTGATATGTTTTTAAAATTGTTATAATGTCGCAATTCTGAGAAAAAAAATAAGAATTGCAAGTTATATCACAGTTCTGAGGAAAAAAGTCAGATTTCTGAGTTAATATCTCACAATTGTGGCATTTTTTTCTTGCAATTCTGAGAAAAAGTCAGAACTGTAAGATATAAAAAATTCTGATGTTTTTTTTTTCACGCAAATGCGAGTTTATATCCCAGAATTCTGAATTTTTTCCATTTTAGAGAGGGAAAAAGACTGATATGTTCTCAGAATTGCAAATTTATATATCACAAGTCTGACCTAATAACTAGCAATTATGTTATAAAGTCGCAATTCTGAGAAAAAAGTAAGAACTGTAAGTTTATATCGCGCAATTCTGACTTTATAACTCACAATTGTGAGTTTATATCACACAATTCTGGAAAAAAAAAAAAAGTCAAAACTGCAAATTTGTATCAAAATTGTGAAATCAGAATTGTGAGATAAAAAGCCCCAATACCTTTTTATTTTATTTAGTGGCAGAAACAGGCTTTCATAAATATTGCTGTAGTGACTAAACAAATTTTCAAGGAACAAATGACTGTAGTTGTGAAATTAAAGTATTGAAAATATTAAAATGGAAAAAGTTACATAGAATCCACAAAGGAATAAACAATCTTAATGGCCAAGAACGTAATACAGACAAAAATATATTTTTAATAAAGGATATGATGACTAGTGAGTGAAATACTTGCATAAACATTTCCTTTTCAAGGACTAAATGAAAGTTTACAGAGAGTAATATTGTCCTACTTAAGATGGAAAAAAAGTGACGGATGTCACAGAGGCAAAGCTCTACATGCCTCTACATGTACAAACCTTAAGAACAGAGATCCACACCTGATTTTAAACATGTCAAACACTCCCTGAAACATAAAAGAGCAGGTGTAACCACACACACACACACACCCAAACACACAAAAAGCCTTTATTAAGTTTCAGTACTGTTAGACCGCGAGTGCCTTTAATTAAGACAAAATGTGTTCTACTTAGGCTTTATTTTTCATCATTTCGTCTCAAGCCTAGGAAACTGCTTGTGATTTCACAAGACCCTGCAGTCAATTTTTAGCCAGTGAGTAAATGTAAACCCATGGATTGTTTTACCACAGATTTTGTATATGCTGGAGCATTTGCGTAAGTGTAAACGTGTGTCCATGCATATGAATTTCAGCATGTTTGAGTTTGCAAGTGTGTCCTTGTACGTGTCAGTGAGTGTGTGTTTGGCCTCCAAAGCCCTTCATTAATGCAGAATTAACATGGACTTGTTCAGAACATCCTGTCCCTTGGCCCGAGGTCACAGCGTTTGTCTGAATTATTCAGTTCAAGAAAAAACACAAACAGATTACTGTGCTGAACGCATCAAAAATAAGGGGGACCAGAAACTACAGTGTCCCTGGGGCGACTACTGTGTAGCATAGCATTAAAAAGGATACAGTTCAGACAAAAATGTACATTTTGTCATCATTTACTCTAACCTGAAGGATCTTATTCTTCTATTAAGAATATAGTTTTCTTAATGTTTAGTGGGTACTGTTTTTATTAGCTGTTAAGACTCTCAATCTGACGGCACCCATTCACTGCAGAGTATCCTTTGGTGAACAAGTGACGTAATAGTAAATTTCTCCAAATCCGTTTTGATGAAGAAACAAACTCATCTACACTTGGATGGCCTGAGGCTGACAATATTTTCAGCATTATTTAAGCAGTGTAGATTTATCAAGGGTTACAATGAAAAATGCTGGATTCAAACACATTTATTTTCTCTCTCTCTCCATTCTATCAATCCACCTGTCGTTCTTTGTCTTCTCTGTCCAGCTGTCTTTCTACAGCCGCACAGCCCTCCTGCACGGTATTTAATAAACGCATTCGACCCTGCCGCTGGTGTAACCAGCTGCCCGTCTGTCCTCTATTTGTCTGCTTCCCACTTACTAGAATATTGATGCGGTCCTGCTTTAGCTTTAGTTTGATGTCAGCGTTTGTGCCGTTGCTACATCATTTAAAAGCAGCTGTCTTCCACTGCACTGCAAAAAAGAGATTTTCTTATCTAGTATTTTGGTCTTGTTTTAAACATCTTGTTTGGTCTCGGTACAAATATTTAAATGTTCCTAAAACAAGACAGATAAAACAAGAAATATCTTCCAATAGGGTAAGAAAAAAACACTTCATACGAAGGGAAATCAAGAATATATATATTTTTAACAATATGGCTCTTCTTTCTTGTTTTAAGGAAAAACGCACTTAAAAGAAAAAATAATCCAAATTAAGTGAATTTATGTGTAAAAGATGAAAAATATCTTCCTGTAAAGTAAGAATTATTTTCTTGCTTTAAGTAAAAAGTATTGATGCATTTATTTCAGGAAAAAAGAGTTTATGCTTTAAAATAAAAGAAAAAGAAAGAAAGAAAGAAAAAGAAAGGAAGAAAGATTATTTTTCTTATCCCACTGCCAGATTATTTTTTTGCTTAAAAAAGAAAGAAAGAAAAAGAAAAATCTCCAAAAGGGGTAAGAAAAATAAACTTAATTCTATTTTCTTGCTTTTGCAAAACATTTATTTATTTATTTATTTATTTATTTATTTATTTAAAAATGCATCAGAATTAGTTAATGGGGTAAGAAAAATAAACAATTCAAGAGGAAAACGAAATTAATTTTCTTATTCCACTGACAGATTGTTTTCTTTCTTTTTAGCAAAAACTTTTTTTTCCTCAGAAAAATGCATGAAAGTTAGAGTTTATGATTAAAAAAGAAAGAAAAAGAAAAAGAAAAAGAAGACCTCCGTATGGGGTAAGAAAAAATAAATTTTCTTGCTTTAAGCAAAACCTTTTTTTCTTTCTTTCTTTTTAAATGCAAGTAAGAAAGAAAAAGAAAGAAAGAAAGAAAGAAAAAAAATCTCCAAATGGGGTAAGAAAAATAAACTTAATTCAGTTGTACTGCTTTAAGCAAGACTTTATTTTCGTTATTTTTTTTTGTTTAGTTTTTTTTTTTTTTTTTTGAGAAAATGCAATGAAATTTTGCTTTAAAAAGTGAGTTTATGCTTATCCCCAAACAATCTGTAAAAAATAAACTTAAGTCAAGGGGAAACCAAGATTATTTATTCTTTTTATCTTCTTATTATTGTTTTATTTCTTTTAAGAATTTTATTATTTTATTTTATTATTATTATTATTATTATTATTTTAAATGCATCAAATTTATGCTTAAAAAAAGAAAAAAAAAAATTCCCAACGGGGTAAGAAAAATAATCTTAATTCAAAGGGAAAACAAGATTTTTTTTTCTTATCCTACTACCAGACTATTTTCTTTCTTTTAAAAAAAACTAATTTTAAAGACAAATGCATTAAAATTAAGTGAGTTCATGCTTTAAAGAAAGAAAGAAAGAAAGAAAGAAAGGGAAAAAATCCCCCAATGCGATAAGTAAAATAAACTTAATTCATGAGGAAAACAGGAGTATTTTTATCCCACTTCCAGATTACTTACTTTATTTTAAGCAAACTTTTCTTTCTTTCTTTCTCTTTCTTTTATTTATTTTTATTTTTTTATAGAACAATGCATCAAAATTAGCTGATAAACTTAAGCAAACTTGATTTAAAGGGAAAACCATTTACAGTATCTTTCTTACCCCACTTGCAGATTTTTTTCTTATTTAAAACAAGAACTTAATTTAAAACTTAATTTTGATCATTTATTTATTGTTCAAAAAACAAAACTGAATATCTTAAATAATTTGCTTTTTAAGTAACTGATCTTGATTTAGAAAAGTTTAGACGTTTGTACTGGAAATACTAAGAAAGTCAATCTTGCAGTGTGCAAAATTGGAAAAACGTATTATATTACATAAGGTGCACCAAAAACTCAGATTATGTAATTGGTTTAATCATACAGAAAGCTTTCTTTGTTATAGACACAGATGAGTCCCTTTCTCCACCCACATACACATGTATATTTTCCTTTCATGTCAGTGAAGGGCAACCTGTGCCAGGATTGTTACACAACTCACCAGGATGTGTATGGGGTGAGTTAGTTGCGCGCGCACACACACACACTTTGCGCAACTCCAAATTAGGTCAGTATGACATACACAGAACACACACAATCAGACTGAATACATTTTGACCTTTAAGTCATTACGGCTGCACAGAAAACAGAAATAATGACAAAACTGCACTAAGAATGCCTCGTTTTTTTAAACGGGACACGTCAGACTGCGATTTAAGCGGGTGACGTAACATTCTGCAGTATATGGACGCTCTCGCTCACTATGTAAACCCAAGCATCTGACTCTGTCCTTGCTGATGCGATTGCTCTCCCACAGGAAAACCGCCCGCAGCTGCGCACACAAGCAAAACACTCATACAGGCCCAAAAACGGCTGATTAGATTGTATGTATCTATATGCAGTGATAAAAATGCAACTGGCCTGCAGTATGGTGATGTAACTTCAGAATGGGAGCAGAAAAGGCTTTTTGATTTGTCTGACAACCTCCGAACGGCTGTAAACTCATAACACGCTCTCTGCCATCCTACATCCCATCTCTTGCATAACTGCATTGAACCGGTTGCCACGGCAGCCAGACTGCCATCCATGTTTAACGCATCATTGGGTCACTGAAGGGCCTTTTTTTTAACTATCTGACAATTACACAACAACATTACTGGGAAAGGGATGGTTTAGGCTAGATAAGGCCATGTTTTATGTTTAATTTGTCAGAAATACTGAGAATTGTCATCTATATTAGAGGTTCATGAACAGATTTTTGATGATAAAGTGTGTGTGTGTGTGTATTTCCGTGGTTGATCCCTGCTGGTTCTGTCTTTAACATGTGTTGCACAATTGAGTGTTGGGTTATCTGTTTTCCTGAGAAAATTTCAGTTTACAACAATTTCGCCATCACAGATACATTTGACTCCAAGTAACTGACTAACTCTTGACCTTTAACACAAATTTGACCTACACTGAAAATAATAAAAAAAAAAAAAAGAAAGAAAAAAAAGAACATTATAATTACAATAATAAATGATAATATATAATATATATTATATATATTATAAAATATAATAAAAATAATAAAAAGTATTATTTTTATTATTTTTTAAAAATATATTTGATATATATAGGCACACACACACACATACATACAATTAAATATATTTTTATATAGTAAAACTGTATAAGAAATATATTCAAAATAATTAAATGTTCAAAATAATATAACCAAAATATTTATCAAAATTATCAAAATAATATTACATTAACATTAATACCATTATTATTATTATTATTTATTAATTATAATAGTAATTAATTCATTGTGTAACATTTGACATTTAATCTCATTCATAATAATACTGATATATTAATAAAATAAAAATTAATGTCAATATTTCTATTTAAAAAAAAATAAATAAATAAATAAATAAATAAATAAATAAATAATAATAATAATAATAATAATAATAATAATTATATATATATATATATATATATATATATTTATTTATTTATATATATATATATATATATAAATTTATAAGAAATATATTTTTTAATAATTACAAACTTGGTGTAACATTTTCAACATTCAAACTTCATATTTAAAAAAATTCTAAATAATAATTAAATGTTACAATAATATTAATTATTATAATTAATCATAATTAATTCAAAATATATATTTCCATTGTGTAATATTTGACATTTAATCTCAATATTTATAATAATAATACTAATATACTTAAAAAATTCGAATTAATGTTAATATTTAAAAACTTTAAATCAATGTTAATATTAATGAATACATGTATGAAGCATAACTGTCAAAACAACAGTTAACATTTTGTTAGCTGCCTACATTTTGGCAAGCAAGGTCATGTTCTGATATGATAAACATTGATTCAGTTGCCATAATCAACACAAGATAACATTTCAGGTCATGCAGTTAAAGTTAGAGAATTGCAATATTATGGTCAAGGTCACTGTGATTGTGCATTAGTGTAAAAAACCTGATTATTTAACTGCTACTGACGTGAAGGAAAACAGGGCTAATGTGGCTTTAGGTGTTTAATTCTCCTTTGTTGAAAAGTCACTTTGCACTATTGTGTAACCAAAGGCCAAGCATCCAGCTAAGAAGGATTTATCAGTTCCTCATGACCAGAACCAGGGCTATTAAGGTCAAAACCTGAAAAGGATTGTTTCTTAGAGCGAGCAGCACAGCTACTTTTCCTTTCACAATGTTTTTACACAATTCTGCCTGTTGTTTATTTCAATTTCGTCCCGTGGTTAACCAAGGAACAAGCATTTCATCATTTATACTCTTGATTAATCCTTCCATAACCCACAGCATTTCTCAACGTGAAGCCTATTCTAGATTAAATGTGGTGAATAGATGTGCCAAAATACTGTGATTAGTACAACACTGAACTTTAAACTAGAACTAGAAAACTGCAATTCTGCTCCAAACCCAAGTGATCTGCCTGAATCCTGATCATCATGAAACTTCAGAAGTGAAATCTGATTCCAGTGTTAGCATGTTGCTAAGCTAACAAAACAATATCAACATAAACAGCACACTAACCTTTGCTGAAAAAAAAACTTTGCTAGTTTGTTGATTTTAGCTGGTCTCCTTACCTGGTCTGTTGTTTGGTTTTAGAGGGTTTTTGGTTACTTTTCAACTTGCACTCCACACCCAGATAAACCAGCTATACAATGGGAGACATTAAACCAACTATGATCATCCTAAACCACCACCAAAAAAAAAAAAAAAAACAACAGCTTAAGGTGGTTTAAGTGAGGGGTATTTTTTTTTTCCAGCAGTGGCAGTGTAAAATAGTACTGAACTATTTATAAATACCTTTTAATATGAAATGTGTTTCTAATAAATGATTGTCTTACCTGGTTCATCATCTTGAATTTGTTTTGTCTCTGAGTTTGTTGCTATGCATTCTGGGATTGCCAAAGGCATACTTGATGCTACTTTATTTGGATAAAACAAGGTATCTAACAAGGCATCATGATCAAGTTGAATCAAGTTGCCTAACAGTGTTGTTATTGTTAAAGAAACTATTCAAAATAATTGTTGGAAATAACAAACTAGAATATAACAAAATGTAAAATAAAAGATGAAAAAATAAGAAAAATGTAAACGTAAACTTTTTTCAACTACTTGCCATGACAACATGTAAGATAAATTTAACTACTAAAATTATTAAAATTAAAAATAATTATAATAAATCTGCATATGCATTTTATATATCTATACATGCATTTATTTTTGAAACCTGCAACTATTTTTTTAGAATTGCAACTATTTCTCAGAATTGCGAGTTTATTTCTAAGAATCGTAAGTTTATTTCTCAGAATTGCGACTATTTTTAAGAATTGCAAGTTTATTTCTAAGAATCGTAAGTTTATTTCTCAGAATTGCAACTATTTCTAAGAATTGTGAGTTTATTTCTCAGTTGCAACTTTATTTTTCAAAATTGTGACTATTTCTAAGAATCGTGAGTATATTTCTAAGAATTGCAACTTTATTTTTCAGAATTGCAACTATTTCTAAAAATTGTGTGTTTATTTTTAAGAATTCTGACTTTATTTCTAAGAATTGTGGGTTTATTTCTTAAAATTGCAAGTTCATTCAAAGAATTGCAACTTTACTGAGTTTATTTTTACGAATTGTGTATTTCTTAGTAAAAAAATTCAGGTTTTTTCCATGTATTGCGAGTATATTTCTCAGAATTGCAACTTTATTTTTCAGAATTGCGACTATTTCTAAGAATTGCGGGTTTGTTTCTAAGAATTGCAAGTTTATTTCTCAGAATTTATTTTTACGAATTGTGTATTTCTTAAAAAATGCGGGTTTATTTCTAAGAGTTGCATGTTTGTTTTTCAGAAGTGCGAGATTATTTTTCAGAATTGCAATTTAATTTCTCAGAATTGCGAGTTTATTTCTAACAATTGCTTTATTTTAAGAACTTAATTTTAAGAATTGCAATTTTATTTCTAAGAATTGCGAGTTTATTTCTCAGAATTGCGAGTTTATTTCTAACAATTGCTTTATTTTAAGAACTTTATTTTTCAGAATTGTGGTTTTATTTCTAAGAATTGCAACTTTATTCTAAGAATTGCAACTTTACTGAGTTTATTTTTACGAATGGTGCATTTCTTAGAAAAAAAAATTCAGGTTTATTTCCATGTATTGCGAGTATATTTCATGTATTGCAATTTTATTTTTCAGAATTGCGAGTATTTCTAAGAATTGCGCGTTTATTTCTAAGAATTGCAAGTTTATTTCTCCGAATTGCGAGTTTATTTTTATGAATTGTGTATTTCTTAAAAAAATGCGGGTTTATGTCTAAGAATTGCGAGTTTATTTCTCAGAAATGCATGTTTGTTTTTCAGAAGTGCGAGTTTATTTTTCAGAATTGCAATTTTATTTCTCAGAATTGTGAGTTTATTTCTACGAATTTGTTTATTTCTTAGAAATGATGCTTTATTTCAAAGAATTGCGAGTATATTTCTCAGAATAGCAACTTTATGCAAGTTAATTATTCAATTGCAAGAAAAAAATTGAGTATTGTGAAATAAAAACTCTTAACATTTTTTTTTTTTATTCAGTGGTGGAAATGGGCTTCCATATTGTTGCCTGCCTTCTTGAACAGAAAAAAAATTACCATCAATGTTAATGAAGGAACAAATACTGTAGAAACCCCCTAAAAAAAGACTGTCTTGTGAAATCAGGATCCTACAGCCTTGAGAGATAAGATGAGGCCAGCTGGGGCCTTAACACTTCCCCTTACTGTCCAAAATAACCCGCTACCATGTGCTGACCTTGGTACAAATGTTGCTCCTAATCAACAGCTGTGTCTGTCCCAGCCAGTCCAGGTCCTGTAAAAAGAGGACAACCCATATAAGGTTTTTCATTCACATCCAATCAAGCCAGAGTGTTTAACGGACAGGCTGATAAACAGACACCATCTTCCTCTCAAAACCTCCTATGAACTGTCATTCAGGACAAAATCTAATGTTAACTCAAACATACATGATAGGCATGTGATACATTGTTTTCGACAAACTCAAAGCAGAACAATGCAGTGGGTTACAGGGAAAAGATTAACTTTGGCTTCTTCCTTCAGGTCAGACCTGTTTGGGACAATAATGTGGGTTCAAAACATGTTTGAGAAAGTTTATCTAACTTGCCCTGATCTCCAGATAAGATACTTTGCTCTTAGGGCATGTTTGCTTGTAAATTACCTTTGTGTGTTTAAATGTGTGTGTTGAAGGAGAAGGTGTGGTGGTGTGAAATAATACTGGATTATTTATGGTTGTCAGAAGACTTCATCTAATCCGTGAACACTAATTCTTCACCAGCACAGACTGTTTTAGGATTGCAAACAAAGATCTTATCTTGTAATTTAAGAATCTCTCTCCCTCTTGCTACTGCCTGTCCCAAGTAAGGAACCACAAAGAAAAGAAAAAGAAAAGAAACAAAACGTGACTCATATTGCTCAATAGCCCTGATCTAAAATTACACTGATCCCCCCTTGGGCTTTCTGTGACTTTGGATTTCTACTCCACCTCACCTCGTTTTAGTCTCAGTTTGCTCTCAGACAATTCCAGATAGAAAAAGTAAATAAAATATTGAAGTTACACCAACTGATATTACTACCGGGGCTAGTTGTCACACTTTCCTATAGATTTATTCAAAGTCAGTTTCTGAGTAGGATGAAATCTTAAAGTCTTTGCTAAGAGCCTATTTCAAAAAAGAACATTTGCACCTTAATTACACAAAAATAAATAAATAAATACAATTTTCTAAATAATAATTACATAAAATGTTACAATAATATTAATAATTACTAAAAATAAATTAATCACAATAGTAATTAATGTTAATATATATGTTAATGCAATATATAAATTCATAACCATAATACTGATAGTAATAAAATAAAAATGAATGTTAATATATTTATTTAAAATTTGTGTGTATATATATATATACAAATTTTAAAGAAATATATTTGTAATAATTACATAAGCATGATGTAACATTTTCAACTTTTCATCTTAATATTCATAAAATTGTGGAAATAATAATTAAATGTTACAATTTACAAAAAAGAAAAAAAGAAATCTAAATTAAAAACTGTGAAACAATTTCAATACACAAGAGATTACATAAAAGATAAAGCGATATACAAACATTTTTAAAAAAAAAAAATTATAATGCCCTACAGAAGGTTTAATTGTTAAAAATTGTTGAATTGAGTTTTTGTTAAAAATTGTTGAAATGAGTTTAATTTGATTTTGTTTTAATTTGAATATACATAAAAATGTGCAGTTATTCATTTTAATAATAATAATAATAATAATAATAATAATAATAATAATAATGAAATACATTCATTTAATTTTAAGGATATTATCTGCATAAAAATATTAGAATTTAATAATACTTCATATTAAAAAATTACAAAATTAATCAAATTTTGAACTAGGTATTCCAATCAACATATTTATAAACTGAGTTTTTTTAAATAAATTGCCAGTTTATTTCTAAAAATTGTGAGTTTATTTCTCAGAATTGCGTTTTTTATATATATATATATATTTTTAAGTTTATTTCGAAGAATTTCTAATAATTAAATATTTTATTATTTATATACATTAAGAATGGGTGGTTATTTAATAATAATAATAATAATAATAATAATAATTAATAAAATATATTCATTTCATTTGAAGGATAACATCTGCATAAAAATATTAGAATTTAAAAATTACAAAATTAATCAAATTTTGAACTAGGTATTCCAATCAACATATTTATCAATTTATTTTTTTACTTTTAATATAAAATGTATTTAATATAAATTTTAATATTTAAATTTTAAATAAATTTTATTATTAAAATATTATTAAAGATAATGTAATTATTTAATATACATAAAAAATCTGCAAACAGTTAGTTATATAATAATAATAATAATGTTAAATATATTTCATTAGAAAGGATATCATTTTTAAAATACATATTATAACTTAATAATAATTAATATTAAAAATGAATACAGCACACACACACACATATATATTCCCCACCCAAACCAGTTCCTGCTTCTCAGAATAATCTAGTACATTTTTTCTGTCTTCATCTACTAATCCTCCATTCCCCACATTCTTGCTGTCAAACTAACCATACACTGACTGCGAATCAAGCACACCAAAAGACGAGCCAAGCCAAGCGATTTTTCCATTTGAAAAAGAATCAAAGAGTGTACTTTCCAAAGACTGCCCTTCTTAAAGCTGCTGTTCTCCAAACTGACATTTTAAAGACCTTACAAAATATAAACTAGAGTTGTGTGACTTTTAGTCTACTAAAGTAATGCATATTCTAGCACACAGCTAACAAAATTAACATTTTGTATATCCACATTGAAAAAACCCAGTCTTTTCCTCTCTGGAAAACAAATCAAACAATACTGATGACTCATCCTGAACCACACTTATTAGTTTTGTCCCACCAAATGCTTTCTACAAATCCATCACCAACACCGCCTGACACAAACCAGCAATAGAAAGTACAGTATTTGCTGTCTCATAAAATCTCATTTGTCATTTTCTCTCTCACCCCAGCCTCTTCAACACACTCGACCTCTCATACAATCAAATCTAAGCCTTAATTGCTTAAATGTCCTCTCATTAAAGCCCAAGAACGTGAGATTAGCATTAGCACGCTAACTATTACAGGAACTCCAGGACCGATGCGAGGTTTTGTGTGAACAGAGGCGGCAAAGGAATACCGTTCACATAACACACAATAACGAAGGGGATTTTCACACATAGGCTGAAAGTAATTGATTTTTAAATTATTAACACACTGAGTATCACAAAAACATACACACATACACAAGGCAAGCACACAAATCTACCAACTCATCCATGCGCATATAATACACAAACATTGCTATTTTTGCCTAGTTTTGTTTCATCAACAAAGACTCTTCCAAGTAATACTACTTGGAATTACTATTCTCCACCCAAGCATAAAAAGGAGTATGTAAAAAACAAAGAACACAATGCGAATGTCACTGAATGTAAGACGAGAAGGTTGTGTTCGTACAAGATAAGAAGATTCGGTTTGTTTGTCTGATTGTGAACTGTCGTCGCCCAATGTCAGTTCGAATAACACTATAAATGTGTTGAATTCACACGTACAGTACACAAACTACAAAAAGGACTCTCGAAATGTCTCAGATGCTTTGTAATTGGGAGCCGGGGCATAAAGAGGTCACTGAGGAGATTTCCGATCCTGTTCATCACCCACAAAGACGCGACAAATAGCTTTTCCAGTCCAACATTTCCACATGTTAGGCCCACAGTAACCAAAGCCTTCCCCCAACAGACGCACGGCAGAAGAAAGTGGGTGTCGGATGGGCAGAAAAGTGACCTAGTTTTGGTGCAGACACACACAGATAAGTGCAAGTTCAGTGGCTTATGAACAATCACTTTACAGATATTAGCGGGGGACAACTGGGATTGTATTCAACAAAAGAACGAAATTACAATTAAAAATGAGAAACGATGCTGGAAACATCATGGTTTAAATTTGGTTTTCAATGTTTTCATGATTAAAGAGCTAAAACAGCCTGACGAGTGCAGTTTTCATGTCTTTATTGAAGCAAACTGTTTAAGTGGGACATTTTAAAAAGACTTTAATAAAAACAGTAAGTGGCAAACAGATTCACTAACAGTATTTGGCACTTGAAAGTTATTGCAGACTTTATTCTAAAGACCATCTGATTTTAAATGTTTTAAATTTTTTAAAGATTTTTAATTTGTAATTTTTTTTTTTTTGAAGAAGAAGAAGTTGTATTTTATGCTCATCAAAGTTCCATTCATTTGTTAAAAAATACAGAAAAAACAGTGATATTCTGAAATATTATTGTAATTTAAAATAACAGTTTTTTATGTTAATATACTTTAAAATATAATTTATTTTCGTGATGAAAAGCTGAATTTTCACCAGCGATTACAGCAGTCTTCAGTGTCACATGATCCTTCAGAAATCATTTTAATAAGCTGATTTATTATCAAAGTTGGAAACTGATACTTTTTTCAGGATTCTTTGATGAATAAAAAGTTAAGAAGCATAACAGCGTTTATTCAAAATAGAAATCTTTTCCAACAATATAAGTCTTTGCTATCACTTTTTATCAGTTTAACACATCCTTGCTGAATAAAAATATTAATTTATTTCAAAGAAAACAATTTACTAACCCCAAATTTTGAATGGAAGTATATATTGCCACAAAAGATTTCTATTTTAATAAATGCAGTTCTTTTTAACTTTTTATTGATCAAAGAATCCTGAAAAAAGTAGCACAGGTTCCAAAAAATATTAAGCAGCACAACTCTTTTCAACATTGATAATAAATCAGCATATTAAAATGATTTCTGAAGGATCGTGTGACACTGAAGACTGGAGTAATGATGCGGAAAATTCAGCTTTGCATCACAAAAATAAATTCTATATTAAAGTATATTAAAACAGAAAACCACTATTTTAAACTGCAATAATATTTCACAATATTACAGTTTTTTCTGTGTTTTTAATCAAATAAATGCAGCCTTGATGAGCATAACAAACGTCTTTAAAAAAAAAACATTAAACATTAAAAAAACTTTTGAACGGCAGTATAAATGGCCTCAGAATTAGAAAACTAGATCCGAACATAAACAAACAAGTCTTTAAATACTCAACTATAAGTAATTCATAGGTTAATTTTCTCAAAAATAAATAAATAAATAAACAATTCACCAATTGCATGAATTTGGGACAGTACTTTGTTTTGTACAACCAATGGCAGATATTAGGTCTTTATTTTTAACATTATTCAGTTATTTATTTTATACAACACTCTATACAATAACTTTTAAGCTGAGCAAAAATACCACAGCCGGTGAGTCCATATTCCACAAAATGCGCAAAAACCCCAAAACTGAGACTGAAATGAGAATATTCTCATCCCATTTCCCCTTAACGTCCCCACTTGCTTTAATTCTCATTGGAAAGTCTATTGGGACAGACTTCTATTTAAACCGATCGACAGAATGAATTACAGAACATCAAAGCCTCCAAATGCTGCAGCGTAGAAAGTCCGGAGACAGAAAATTCGCCTTCTGCTCCGTCTACACAATTTACATTTGTTTAATTAACCAGTACAAGCCAAGGACACAAGGGCCTTTAGTGCACAGAACCAGCTTTAAATTGGCTTAACAAATCACATTTATTGTTATCTTAATGAGGGTGTGCTTCAGAAATGGCTGAACGGTATTGGTTTGGAACAGATATACCGTCTATGCATGTCCTGAAGCACTCTCTATGTATGCATTAATGCACAAGTACTCGTATAGACACACAAAAGTGCTCTTCACTGAGAGTATATACAGATGAGCAACATATTTGGGCTCTGTTTGCATATGCACAGAAAATTATAGAATAAATGACAACTATGTAACAGAAATACTGTTACAATATAGGTACAATATAGCATAGCCAAAGTTGAATGAACATCTCCATCAGCTACTCTGTGTGTGTGTGTGTGTGTGTGTACTTGTTCTTGCTACATTGTGGGGACCAAATGTCCCCACAAGGATACTAAAACCTGAAATTTTTAGGGAATAGACAATATTGTTTGGTCAGTATAAAATCTATAGAAGTCTATGGAAAGTCCCCACAATTCACAAAAACAAACATGTGTGTGTGTGTGTGTGTGTGTGTGTAACAGTGGGTAAATGAGTGCACTGGGCTGTGTTTTGGGTGATGTTCAGTGTACGTCCTGAACAGGCTGCTCGGCTTCTGTTCAGCCTTCTGGGACAATGTGCGAACAAGCGTACTGAATCCATCTGCACTCATACTCTATGTCTGTCCCGCTTTCTTTAGAGACTGTCTCTTTATGTAGTGTATACAAGTATGCTACATCATCACATGACCTCATCACATCACGTTTAATTAATAGAGTGATAAGCTGTTTTGCAATTTTTTAATTTTGCATAAAAAATGTCAATATTTGACACTCTGATGAAACAATGGGTCAAGAAAGTGCCGTTTAAAACTGCAGTATGTGAAATTATACTGGAAATGGAAACCCATGTAGAATTTATTATTTTGAATTAGCTTTTATTTTTATGTTTTCAGTTTTTATTTTGAGTACTTTTGTTTTGTTTTCATTTTTATAAATTTTTGTTTTAAATATGCCTTTTTAGCTTTCATTTATTTTTATTTGAGTTTTAGTTTTATTAATTGTAGTTATTTATTGTTTACTTTCAAACATTTTTAATAAGATTTTATTTTAGATTTTAGTGCCTTTGTTTAAAATCGCAGTGAGTGTAATTATACTGGAAATGGAAGGTCATATAGAATTTAATATATTATATTTTATAAAAATATATTTTCAGTTTTAATTATAATTTGAGTAATTTTTGTGTTTTTTCTTTTAAAATACTTCTTTTTAGCTTTCATTTATTTTTATTTGAGTTTTAGTAATTTAAGTACTTTAACTTAAACTTAATTATTCCAAGATAACATTTATAGTTTTTTTTTAAATAGTTTTTTTAGTTTTTCATCTAATATTTAAAGTCAAACAAAGAGATTTTATTAATAAATATTTTATGTATTAATATTTTTAATTAGCTTTTATTTTTATATCTTCAGTTTTAATTTGCTTTTATTTTGTTTTTATCTTTATTAGTTTTTGTTTTCTTTTAAATATTTCTTTTTAGCTTTCATTTGTTTTAATTTGAGTTTTAGTACTTATTTATTCTAAGGCAACATTTATAGCTTTTATTTTAATTTGAGCATTTGTGTTTTTATTTTTATTAGTTTTGTTTCCTTTTAAATATTTATTTTTAGATTTCCATTTATTTGTGTATATATATATATATATATATATATATATATATATATACACACACACACACACACACACTTTTATTTAGTTTTAAGATCATATTTAATTTATTTATATTTTTAATTAGCTTTTATTTTTATATTTTCAGTTTTAATTTGAGTACTTTTGTTTTGTTTTTATTTGTTTTTTATTAGTTATTTGAGTTTTAGTACTTAAACATAAAAACTTATTTATTCTAAGGCTTATTTATTCTAAACATAAAAACGTATTTACAATATATATAATATGAATATAATATTAGACGAAAAATGTAAAATTAAATGAAAATTAAATGATTATATATATATATATATGTAGATTAAGATTTATGTATAGTAATAATTAATTAATTTAGTTTTAATATTAATTAATTCATATTAATTTTTTAGCTGATTTCTTTTTTCTTTCCTTTTTAGCTGAATTCTATAATAAAATATATTAATATAACATTAATGTAACATTGAATTATTATTTCAACAATTTTATGAATATTAAGATAGACTGTTAAAAATGGTACATCATGTTAAACAATGGACATTTTGATTAATTAATGTTTTATTTTAATGTATTTATTAACTAACATAATTTATTTATAGTAATTATTAATTGCTATTATTACTACTATTTATTTATTTCAGCAACATTTTAATGACCGAAAATTATGTTTTAATAATATTAGTTTTAGTTAACATTAACAGTACTAGTCATATACTTCTCATTAGTAGGTACCTGAGTATTCACACACAGAAACTCTGCATAATGTGCACAGAATACATACAAAAACACTGCAGCAATAGTTAAAACAATCCCAGCAGCCTCTGCCTCCCTCAATCTGTCTGTCTTCCTCCAGGTGGTCTGATCACCTGATGTTGCAGTGGCCACATTCATCGCTACCTACGGTGGGAGAGCCAGCCACGACCTTCAGATGCCCTCGCGGTAACCATGGCAGCAGGCGTTTAGTGCGGCTTGCTGCATACATTAGCATTCGCGAATGCTCACCCTCTCATCAAAACACATTGATTCTGTGTGTGGATTAATACAAAACACTCTCCATTAGACGCCAAGCCCTCTGCCCCAACAAGCAGCCTTTGAAACAGAGCCACTTACAGTGGAGGGAATGAGAAAAGAAAGATGCAGAGTGTTCTTTATCAAACACGTCTATGTTGATAAGATACAGTATGCTGTAAAACGAACGAAGGGTAGCTACTGTGGGGTCTGTGACTGCAGACACATTACTTTAACTCGCCAGTTACAGTCCTGCTAGGGTAATTCACATGGAAACATACAATTTAGCATGATGTACTGTTGTTGTTGATGCTAAATGCCGCATATTTAGCTTTGTCGAGAGTGCTTATTTGTACTGATGAGAGATTAGCTGAGTGGGGAGTCTAGGATCAGACAGCTAACGGAAACTAGCAATCAGATACGGCCCTCACAATCTCCAAATACAAATCTCCTCAGAATTACACACAAGTGCGCAACTGTGCAAACACACATCAAAACAACCAAATGTTCCTCCTGTTTCTGTAAATGTGCAGTGCAAGTGCATTCATGGAAAAGTCAAACAAACAGAGTGAAATGATTTTAAAAAATGATTAAAAATCATTTGCATCATCTGAACGTGGGACAGTTTACCCCAAAATGAACACTTTATCAACATTTACTCATCATTGCATGATTGTTCATGTTTCTTCTGTGGAGAACAGATGACACATGAGACTAATATACTTTCATTGTATAGAAAAGGAAGACTGAGATATAAAGAAATGGTTTAAATTATTTGTAAATAACAATATTAAAATGCATAAGTATTTGTGTGAGGGTTAGATTTGGGTTTAAGGAATAGAAAAAATCAGCTCAGCGTTAAAAAACCGACGTCTATGGAAAGTTTCATACAATCTTAAATACAAATCTCTTCAGAATTACGCACACAAGCACGCAGTTGCGCAAACACATATCAAAATTGCCAAACCTTGCTTCTCGTTCTGTAAACATGTAACGTAAATACATTCATGGGTGCAAACTGCATAATAACACTTAAAGGGACAGTTCACCCCAAAATGAACATTTTGCAAACATTTACTCATCCTCAAATGATATTTTAAAGAATGTTTGAACAGTTTTGATCAAACTTGAATGTTATGTTCGTATAATGAAAGACAATGGGGTCCAAAACAACACTGCAGCCTACTGACTCACTGTATGGACAATAAACATATTAAATAATTTGTAAATAACAACATAAAATTCAAAAATGTGAAATTTCTGTGAGGGTTATATTTAGATTTAAGGGATAGAAAATAACTCAGACTTAGCCCAGTAGGTCAGTATTAAAAATGACTCAAGTCAATGGAAAGTCACACACAATCTCCAAATAAAAACCTTTTTTAGAATTACACAGTTGCGCAAAACATTGCTTCTCTTTTCGTAAACATGGAATGTGCATGCATTCATGGGAAAGTCAAACAAAGAGAGCATATTGATTAAAAAAAGTGCAAACTGCATGACAACGCATTATCAAAGTTGGTCTTAAAGGGACAGTTCACACAAAAATGTACATTTGCCAACATTTACTCATCCTGTAAGTTATAATGTTTCATCTGTACAGTGAAAAACAGTGGGGTCCAAAACAACATTGGATCCTACTAAATCATTGTATTTACATAAAAACCCTGAAATATGGTCCACAATAAGATATGGTTTAAATAATTTGTAAATGACAACTTAAAAATTCAGAAATGTTTCTGTGAGAGTTAGATTATGTTTTAAAGGGGTCATCGGATGCCCATTTTCCACAAGATGATATGATTCTTTAGGGTCTTAATGAAAAGTTTATAATATACTTTGGTTAAAAATTCTCAATGGTAGTGTAAAACAACACCCTTTTTACCTTGTCAAAATCAGCTCTGCAAAAATCATCTCATTCTGATGGATTGTTCCTTTAAATGCAAATGAGCTTTGCTCGCCCCGCCCCTCTCTTCTCTCTGTGGAGTGACTAGCCTGTTTACTTTAGCCGCATTTAGCGCGTTCAGCCGCAAAACTTGTTAACTAGCACGTTATTAGGAAAGGTGATTCATAAAAAAATCCCTTATACTCACTTCTGCTGTAGGTGATGCTGGATCACAAATGATTTGCGCGAACATAGACGGATATATGTAGATCGGGAGCTGCATTCCCTTCACAAACAAACGTAATCCACTGCATCTTCAGCGGCTCAGATGTCGGGAGTAAATGACGACCACTATGTTCATTATTACATCCAGCAACACAACACCTCAATCGCTCAATCTGAGATATTCTTGTCTAATTTACCTCCCTGCTGCAGCATCAAAACAATGGAGGTCGGACTGTTACAGCTGATTAAAGGCGGGTCTGAGGTAAGATGCTCATGTCAATCAACTATCATGTGAGCAGCCTCTGTTCAAAAAGGGAATTTTATTTTTACAGATCATTTAAAAACCACTGCATGGATTTTCATCATTATAGTGTAGATGTGTACATACACTGCCAACACACATTAATGTTCAAACAACATGTAAAAGTGAACTTTGCATCCGATGACCCCTTCATGGGCAGAAAATAGACTAATAGCCCAATGGCTCAGTGTTAAAATATGTCAATGGAAAGCCACACACAATTGCCAAATGCAAATCTCTACAGAATTACGCACACAACTTGCGCAAACACATATCAGAACATCCAAACGCTGCTTCTGTTTCCATAAACATATAAGTGAATTCATGGAAATGTCAAACAGAGAGGATATTGATTTAAAAAGTGCAAATTGCATGACAACACATCATCCAAAGTTGTTCTTAAAGTGTCAGTTTATCAAAATGTTTGTTGATTTTCTTGTCCTGTGAAGTCAATG
Organism: Labeo rohita; assembly: GCF_022985175.1. NCBI lineage: Eukaryota > Metazoa > Chordata > Actinopteri > Cypriniformes > Cyprinidae > Labeo > Labeo rohita. The sequence continues at coordinate 32,717,132 of NC_066872.1, read as the reverse complement.
GAAAGTCGCAGACAAGTTGCGCAAACACGAATCAAAACAACCAAATGCTGCTTCTGTTTTTTTTATAAACATATAAGTGAATTCATGGGAAAGTAAAACAAAGAGAGCGTATTTACTAAAAAAAATTGCAAATTGCATGATAACGCTTCATCCAAAGTCAGTCTTAAAGGGACAGTTCACCCAAAAATTATTATTTTTTAACCCTGTGTAACACATAAGACAATATTTTAGCTGTTTTGTTTAAAACTGAATATTTTGTCTATATAATGACAGACAGTGGGGTCCAACACAACACTGGAGCCTATTGACTCATTGTATGGACAAAAAAACACTGAAATATGGTCTGTATGAGGAAATGGTTTAATTAACATTTTAAATAATTTGTAAATGACCATACACAAATTCAAAAATATATTTAGGTTTAAAGTCTCAGTATTAAAATAACTGGAGTTAATGGAAAGTCACAGACAAGTTGCGCAAACACATATCGAAACAACCAAATGCTGCTTCTGTTTTCATAGACATATAAGTGAATTTGTGGGAAAGTCAAACAAAGAAAGCATATTTACTAAAAAAATGCAAATTGCATGACAACACATCATCAAAAATCAGTCTTAAAGGGACAGTTCACCCAAAAATTATTATTTTTTAACCCTGTGTAACACATAAGACAATATTTTAGCTGTTTTGTTTAAAACTGAATATTTTGTCTATATAATGACAGACAGTGGGGTCCAACACAACACTGGAGCCTATTGACTCATTGTATGGACAAAAAAACACTGAAATATGGTCTGTATGAGGAAATGGTTTAATTAACATTTTAAATAATTTGTAAATGACCATACACAAATTCAAAAATATATTTAGGTTTAAAGTCTCAGTATTAAAATAACTGGAGTTAATGGAAAGTCACAGACAAGTTGCGCAAACACATATCGAAACAACCAAATGCTGCTTCTGTTTTCATAGACATATAAGTGAATTTGTGGGAAAGTCAAACAAAGAAAGCATATTTACTAAAAAAATGCAAATTGCATGACAACACATCATCAAAAATCAGTCTTAAAGGGACAGTTCACCCAAAAAAAAAAAATAATAAATTAACCATGTGTAACACATAAGACAATATTTTAACTGTTTTGCTTAAAACTGAATATTTTGTCTATATAATGACAGACAGTGGGGTCCAACACAACACTGGAGCCTATTGACTGATTGTATGGGCGAAAAAACACTGAAATATGGTCTGTATGAAGAAATGGTTTAATAAACATTTTAAATAATTTGTAAATGACCATATAAAAATTCAAAAATGCTGCTGTGAGGGTTATATTTAGGTTTAAAGTCTCAATATTAAAATAACTGGAGTCAATGGAAAGTCACAGACAAGTTGCGCAAACACATATCAAAACAACCAAACGCTGCTTCTGTTTTCATAAACATAAGTAAATACATGGGAAAGTCAAACAAAGAGAGCATATTTACTAAAAAATTGCAAACTGCATGACAACACATCATCCAAAACAACACATGACAACACATCATCCAAAATCAGTCTTAAAGAGACAGTTCACCCCCTCCCCCCAACCCCCCCCCCACTGAGACACAGTCCCCACAAGGAAATACACACTAAATAATCTGTAACTGAGAATTTAAATATTCATAAATGTTTCTCTGAGTGTTAAATTCAGGTTTAAGGGGTAGAAAATGTCTTAGCTGAGTATGCAAATAACAGAAGCTGATGGAAAGTCCCCATCAGGACAGAAAAAGCGTTTTGTGTGAGCGTGTGTGAAAAGCAAAGGGGGCGTCAGTCCAAACAGTCTGTCTATGGCATTTCAGCTGCTTTTGTGCACGCGCCCATGTGTGGCTCAGATAAAAGGCATCCTTCTCACAAAGACTCAGATCAAGCCTCTGCACAAGGGGAGCTTTTCAGAAGTGCATCAGAGCGTAGGAGCAGAGAGGAGGGGAGGAGACCAGACTGGAACTGACGTCAAACGGTGCATAAAGGTGTAAGCTGTATAAAGGTGTGTGTATGTGTGTTTGAAGCACACAGGTGGGAGTCTGCGCTGCCCATCATTCAGGAACCGTTCAGCCAGCAGACAGTTCTCCATATCCCTCAACAATTACAGTAAACACAGCCGAACGTACGGGCGCTTCACAAGCGTGGAGATGACAGAGCAAACAGCAGACTTTTCAAGAAAATTACAGCAAATTGTAATATAATGACCCATACACTTGCATCATAGACGGCTTCCGTAATTATAATAGGAGTGTTCGGGTTTAGTTAGTCATTCACAGCGTAGATGGCGCGTAAGAAATAGAAATCTCTGTGCTTGTACTCAGTGTTTTAGTAAAACTGAGACAGAAACATAAAGAGAATGGAGAATGAAGTACTTATTTTTTCAGAAAAGGTCTATTACATACAGTTGCTTGCGATTTAGAGAGGACATGAGAAAGTAGTTTTTTAAACAGAATTTTGTTTGTTTGCTTTTTGGATACAAAACAGGTTGCTAATAATACTACTCCTAATAATAATACATATTCACTTCATAACCACAATATTTATAAATCACGTTATTTATTTGTAAAAGAAATATATAATATTTTGTAACAATAATAATAATAATAATAATAATAATACTCATGAATAAATTAGCTTTTTAATTAAAATTAAATAAAAATTATTAATATATAACCATAATATGTATAGTTATATGATGTATTTGTTAAAAAAAATTATATTTTGTAATAATAATGACAATGATATTGACTTATAATAATAAGAATTATTATATATATAATATTTTGTAATAATAATGAGGATGATAATGAGGATGATTATTATTAGTACTATTATTATTGTTGCTGTTGTTATTATTATGGATAAATTTGCTTTTAAATTAAAATCTATTATTTATTTTAAATATATATATATATATATATATATATAACAATAATAATAATAATAATATAATACTAATAATAATATCTTTATCTATAATATCTATTTTTTATTTTGTAATAATAATGACATTGATAACTTACACAATAAAAATCTATAATATGATGATAATGAGGATGATGATAATGATTATTATTATTATTACACATGGATAAATTTGCTTTTACATTAAAATCAATTATTTATTTAAAAATCATAACTATAATATTTATAAATATATGCTTTATTTGTAATATATATATATATATATATATCATGATAACGAGGATTATTATTATTATTATTATTATTATTATACATGGACAAATTAGCTTTTAAATTAAAACATTTTATTTAAAAATATATTATTTTCAATTTTGTTCTTGTTGTTGTTAATAATAATAATACTTATAATACTAATAATAGTAATTAAAATTTCATAACCATAATATTTATATATATAATATTTTGTAATAAATTATGATGATGATTGTTATTATTATTATTATACATGGATACATTTGCTTTTAAAATAAAATCTATTACATCTTTTTTTAAAATTATAAATTATTACTTATTATCTCAGTTGATAGGATCCTGAAATATAATTAGGCATATACATTTTATATTTAATATATATATATATATATATATATATATATATATAACGTGGCATAAAGTGGCAGAGCTTACCCTGCTCTCCATTACTGATGGTCTGTCTGAATCACATGCTGGAGATTACATCTGTCGGCCTGGCTCTACCACAACCATAAGTAATGTGTTTTGTGTGGTTTCCCCAGCCACATCTGTCTGGATATGCACACATCCATGAACAACCCCCATCCCCTAGGGGTTCATAACGGAACTGATGGAGCTTGGAGAGATAGTGGCAGAAATGGCAATAATTGAAAAGCATAATTTAAAAAATATGAGAACCTAACAAAATATAACCCTATTCTCTGATCATGTTTGCAAAAACAAGTTCCTAAGTTTATAATAGTCATTTAATTCATTTAAAAGCTGGAATATTTCAGTTCTAGGAGTAAATAATTTAAAATGACTGGGGGGAAAACACTCAACCCTATACATATACACAGACTAGCATACAACTTATACATCCTTCATGAAGCCAGACGATGAGCAAAACAACATTTAATATGCTCAGCATCTCACTTAAAATTACACTAGGACATGAAAATCCCAGAGCAGGCTGCGATCTGCCAAGCCAAGTATGTAGCATGCAGAGATGTGAGAGCTTGTCTATAAAACTGCCATAAATAATACAGTAAATGCTACACTGCTTTAAAAGCACTCAGTATTTTCAACATATAAAACCATTAGCTCATCACAAACTCAAAGTACTAGTATGCAGTTGTGCATAAATGTAGGTGGTGTAATACAACATATAAAATGTTACACGCTCAGTACACACTACCGTGAGGCATTGCTTGCTGGTTGCATTTGCTACTGTATTTAGGAAGCAGTGCGGCCAGATCTGAATCAGTGAGGAATCTGATGCAATGACAGGTAAGTATTTATCCGCTTTCAATCTATGCGAGTATGTGTGGTTGTGTGCCGCATTCTCTTTAACAACTGAGACCCAGATGACATTATTGTGGGTCATGGTAATTGCTTTAATTACTGTCTGTTGGACACACACACACAGGGATGCAAAAGGAGAACAGGGCTTTACAAAATGGTTGCCAGTGACACATATTTGCTGAACCCATCTAAAAATAAATTGTTAGTAAATATATTTTGTAATAGGTAACTGTTATAATGTTTCTATGCTGGTACAGCAATGCAGGTACAGAAATTTCAGGTTTTAGATACAGCTACAAAAAAATAAAAAAACTATCGCTAAATTCTGTTCATCATTTAGTCTTCACATGGTTCCAAACCTGCGTGACTTGGTTTCTTCCATTGAACAAACAAAGGAGGAGGTGTATATAAAGTTCTGGATAATCTTTTTCACGCAGCTGACCCTTTGCTGGGAGTTTGACTGACAGGCGATCTGACCAATCGTAATGCTGAATCTGGCACAAACAAACCAGACAAGAGAGTAGATTACTTGAAAATGTTGTCTTGATGTTTTTCCACGGCAGATAAACAAGATATCTTTTGATGTTCATTCACATGTATTTTGTGCTATAACTAGTAATAAATAGATGATTGGTTCATGTGCCGCTTGAACTGAGGCGCTACAACGATCTGTCACGACAAATTAAAGAGCCACAAAATGGTATTTACTGTTTGGGTTTCTTACAAAAATGACCACATTTGATAGCTGACACTTATTAGCTGTTGTCAATGTCCTCTTTGCTTCGCACCGTATTTTTCACTGGGTGAGAACATGGCTTGTCGAACATAGCAACAGTAACTAAGAGGGCGGGTCTTTGCGAAAAGTCTCACGAACCAAATCAGCCCGAAAGATTTATTTACAATCTGATTCACTGAATCAATCATCTGGCTGCAGCATTTGACAGTTTTTTGATAAACTATATAATCAGTAAATAGTAGCATAATTTTGTTCTTTTTTTTAAAATAAATTAATACTTTTATTTACCAAGGATTCATTACGCTGATGAAAAGTAACAGTAAACACATTTATAATGTTGTAAAATTTCAAAAAATTCCAAATAATTTAGATTAATCGAATCCTGAAAAAAGTATCACAATTTCCAACTATTAAGCAGAAAGACTATTTTCAAAATATTATTTTTTTTATTGAGCATGTGTCACTGAAGACTGGAGTAATGGCTGCTAAAAAACTCAGCTTTGCAAACACAGAAGTTAATTACATTTATAAATATATTTTAAAAAGCGGGTGTTTTAAAAGTTAATACTATTTCACATTTTTTACTGTAGTTTTTACAAACAAATGTAGCCTTGGTGAGCATAGACGAATTCTTTCAAAAACATTAAACGTATAGTCCAAAAATTAAAATGACCCCATGATTAAAACTTTATAAACCGTAATATCTAGTTTTCGCTAATTTTCATACGCGTGTTCACGAGAGAGTTGCATTCCAGCGGATACTAGTTTGCGTTCCAGAACTAGTTTTTCTTTGCTGTATACAAAACTTGATTCTCCTGAGACTAGCATATTCTCTCGAAGCTTATACTACACCTACACCTACGTCATCTGCTGGAACGCCACTATTGTGAATGCGCGTACGACAGTTAGCGGAAGCTAGAGATTGGATAATATTCTTACACAAACACATCGATTCACTTCAGAAGGCCTTTATTAACTTCTGGAGCTGTGTGGAGAACTTTTTATGATGGATGAATGCACTTTATTGGACTTCAAAATCTCAACAGCCATTCGCTGCCATTATAAAGCTTGGAAGAGCCAGAATATTATATTACTCTGATTATATTCATTTGAAAAAAGAAAGTCATATACACCTAGGATGGCTTGAGGGTGAGTAAATCATGGGGTTATTTTCTTTTTTGGGTGAACTACCCCTTTAAGAAATTTTATCAATGTAATTGCGCTGTTGGGGAAGCTCATTATGGTAATTGCTGGTATTATTTGAACACCCTTTTTTTGAACTTCAATTGTGAAATCCATTTCACAGACATATCTATTTTGCCCATCAGCACTGCTTCCTGAAGGTTCACAGCAATTACTACACAATAACAAACCGATACACCCACATATCAATCAAACACTCACACAGCAAAAATCTCACAGGGAAACATGTATACTGGTACACAGACTCATCCATCACACTCCCACATGCATGAATATCATTCAATCACGGTTCTCATACATCACACACACAAACGCTTTTACTAATGGAAACGGATGAAGACTGAGAAATCACATTGACCTTCACTTCCATATGTGAGCCTTAATGTATATGCAGCACCGCTGCGCACCACAATGAAAAATTGAATAACTTCATTACAATTCAGAGTTCAACCATATTCTAACTGTCCATGAATTATTAAATACATCTGTCTCATTTTAAGAACAGAAAGGCAATAAATTACAGCGCTGTGTATATTGTATGCGCTATGTTACATCTCTGATGTGTGTGTGGCTCACATATGTGAGCTTTAAGGACATATGAAGGTGATTCAAGCACATGCGAGATGAAACGTCCAGGCACATATGTTGTCCGTTTGTAATATGATATGATGATTTGGCTGAGATGCAAGTGTAAACTCCAGTAGCGTGTGACTTTCTACAGTCACCTGCTGTTGTTTCTACTCACCTGATTATCTAGCTGGTTTGGCCACACGCTGATCAAACACACCCCCGCCAACATTTTTACTAACATCTAGATGCATTTACTGTGTCTAACACATAGACAAAAGACTAAAATGTCCAGTTTTGGACACAGTTTTAGCCGTTAGCGTTAGCAGCTTTCAGCTGTTTGCAATTCACTGACTCTGTTGTTTTAATCTGAGGTATTTTCCATCCGCTAAAGCTCCTCCACACGTAACTTTCAGCATTTTTAGATGCACAGACGTACAAAACACAACACGCTGCGTCAGAACAGTCATTTTACAAATGCAGAGATAAGTGATGGATACTTCACTTTTACACACACACACCTAAATTCCATTCTTAGTGATGTATTACAGCATTCTACATTCAAACATACCTGACACTCACACACACACTCTATCACAGTAAGGGAACAAACAGTTTATTCTTTCCGATTAGTAAATCAACACACATTCACACGTCAAACACAGACATGCCATTAACTGCCATTGTTTTAATGTAGTTAATTATACTTGTTATGAACTAACCCAAGCTTACGCCCTAACCTTATTCAAAATGCATTTTTTTAAATATTAAACAAAAAGCAATGATAACAACAATAGCAAAGCAATTTATTTTATTTAATTGTTCCAATTAGGGTGTTCCCATATGTCCCCAAAGGCAAGTTTTGTCAGATTTCTCTCACATACTGAGAAAATTTTTGGAAAATAATAAAAAAAGTACACTACCATTCAAAAGTTTTGGATCTGTGAGATTTTCTTAAAAACATTTTGTTTGCTTACTTAATGTAATATATTTTATTTCATATATTTTAAAATGTATTCCTATGATGCAAAGCTGATGAAAGCATCATTACTCCAGTCTTCAGTGTCACATGATCCTTCAGAAATCATTCTAATATGCTGATTTGATGACTGAAAAACACTTTTTTTTATCAGTGTTGAAAGCATTTGTGTTGCTTCACACATGCATCGTGATACTCTCATGAACACACGTCGCAGACTGACACGGAAGAGAAGAAATCATTGAATAAAGTTGTTTTTGTTTCCTTTGCACACAAAAGTATTTTTGTAGCTTGTAGCTTTATAACATTACGGTTTAACCACTGGACTATTTTAGCAATGTCTTTACTACCTTTCCGGGTCTTAAATGTGGTAGCTGCATTGCTGTCAGGGTCAGAAAGCTGTTGGAAGTATCTTAATTTGTGTTCTGAAAATGAACAAAGGTCTTGAAGGTTTTTGACAAATTAATGACAGAATTTTCATTTTTGTATGAATTATTCCTTTAACTAGAAAAACAGCTGACAGGAGGTGGCCATAAAAGGAACTAATGTTCCATATAGGCTATGTATGGTGTAATTTGGCTGCTTTAGACATAATGATCGTGATAAGAGTGTACGATTAGTTTCGTATGCACTCATGCCAAGTCAAGCATGCTGTGTGATAGAGCTACAGTTTTCAATAAAGGCGATGACAGACAGTAAACAGATAGGAGGAGATAAAATTCTCACAATGTATGCGGGATGGCCTATTTCTGCATTTCTTGTTTTTTTTAAAACTGATCATGAGACTCTCTGAACAAACAGATACACAAACAGTATACAATGGCTGACACAAGCAATGAAGCAAAGCTTCAGCAAACACTCTCGTCAGGCATCATTCCAGCCGCCCTGGGGTCCTGCACACAGACGCATTCCCTGGAAACAAGAGCTGTCTACACATAGAGAAACACACAGTGAGCGTCTGGTAAAAAGACTAGCCTGCCCACACAAAAGAGCTCTGGTGGGCTGGGGGGGTTGTGGACGGGCTTATGCTTTGTTGCTGTCTGGCTGAGCAGGGGATAGGTGAGGTGAATGCCAGAATTTGCCCACGTTTGTATGTGTGCACAGAGCTCTGGGGGTGGTCGCCACAGCAACAGGGCGAAAGGACTCTTTTCTCCTCAGGAGATTGTTGTTGTTTGCTTTTCCCCGCTTTTTGCACCGGCCACAGAAACTTTCCATTAGCTCAGCATAAACATATGTTAACCTCCACATTTTCCTCCTGTCTTCTTCACGCCATCTCTGCATTAACACCGACCTGAGCAAACAACGGTCCTGTTTGTTGAATTTGATCTTCATTTTATGTTGTAAATGAAAATTACCCCATGATTTACTCACCCTCAAGCCATCTCAAGCGTATATGACTTACTTCTTTCAGTCGAATATATTAGGAGTTACATTAAAAAATGTCCTGGCTCTTTCAAGCTTTATAATGGCAGTGAATGGCTGTTGAGATGTTGAAGTCCAATAAAGTGCATCCATCTATCATAAAAAGTGCTCCACATAGCAACAGAGGGTTAATAAAGCCCTTCTGAAGTGAATTGATGTGTTTGTGTAAGAAAACTATCTATATTTAAAACTTTATAAACCGTAATCTCTATTTTTCATTAACTGTCCTACACGTGTTAGCACCAGGTGAGAAGTGATGAATGTGGAAGCGCAGTGGAGAAAGCAAAACAAAACACTGTTCACGAATTAGAAGGATTTGTAAAGAAAAATGTTGGAGGATTTTGATATAAGCCAAGAGGCGACAGCTTTTCCTGTTCTGTAAATAAAACTAACATATTCTCACTGGAGCGTACACTACACCTATGTCATACGTCATTCGCTTGTACACCACTCTCTTGTAAACGCATGTATGACAGTTAGCATAAGCTAGTGATTACGGTTTATAAAGTTTTAAATATGGATATTTTTCTTACACAAACTCATTAATTCACTTCAGAAGGCCTTTATTAACCACAGAGAAGTGTGGAGTACTTGTTATGATGGATTGAATTACTTTATTGGACTTCAAAATCTCAACAGCCATTCACTGCCATTATAAAACTTGGAAGCTTTTTTAATATAACTCTGATTGTATTCATCTGAAACAAAAAAGTACACTTATACACCTAAGATGACTTGAGGGTGAGTTGATCATGGGGTAATTTTCATTTTTAGATGAACTAACCCTTACTATCCCTAATTGTTTGAGAGGTATGGTTTTGTTTGAACACTACTTTACTAAGTATGACATCCGACAAATTTAGCAAGTCTGGTTTGGCTTTGTTTTTGTTGTGAATCATTGATGTTTTATAGCTACTTAAAGGGATAGTCCACCCAAAAATATGTATAATTTTTGTCATCATTTATGCATTTATTTCTTCTGTTTCGAAGATATTACAAACAATGTTGATACCCAAACAATTTCGGTTCCCATTGACAGCCATTGTATTTTTGTATATACAGTGGCGTGCAAAAGTTTTGGAACCCCTTGCAGAATCTGTGAAAATGTGAATAATCTTTTATGTTCAATCTTCTATCTTTTGTGTTCCTTCTGTGAGGTCAGGTTTAGAACAACTTAAGGGTGAGCACATATTCATAATTGGGAGGACTATCCCTTTAAAGGTATTTTCCCAGCAACATTGTGTGTTTTTTTTAGGTGTGGTTTCTAGACATGACTGAAAATAAAATACAACAATGAAATGTTATAAAAACATTTTTTTGTCTTCTACGTAGCTACTGAGCTAATGCTTGCAATGTGTGAATTCCATCAATCAAATGTGAATCCAATGAATCCAATCTAATTTCCAATTCTGAAAGTTCTGTTTACAGTGGCATGTTTAAGTTTGGGAACCCCTTGCAGAATCTGTATATAGACAAGAGAGATCATACAAAACACAGGAAACAAAATGCATTAAGCCGGGGGGGTGAAAACTTTTTGACTTTAAAGATCAAGGCCAATTGTACTTAATTGTCTTCCGGGAAACATGCAAGTATCTTTAGTTTCTTCTGAAGGGCAGTACTAAATAGAAAAAAAAAAAAAAGATATTTCATAAAAATAAGGTTTGGACACCTTCATCCTGTTCAAAAGTTTTCACAACCCCCGGGTCTTAATGCATCGTCTTTCCTTCTGGAGCATCAGTGAATGTTTGAACCTTTTTTAATAGCTGTGTTTGAGTCCCTCAATTGTCCTCAGTGTGAAAAGATGGATCTTAAAATCATAGAGTCACTGCTGGAAAGGGGTAAACATCTTTTATGTAAAATATCTTACAAAGGACAGTACTAAACAAAAAACAACATTTTGTATGATCTCTCTTAATTTTGTTAAAATTATTCACATTTTCACAGATTCTGCAAGGGGTTCCAAAACTTTTGCACGACACTGTATAAAATCCCTAATCTTTGCAATCCATTTCATACATTTGTTCACAAGTGCATTTCATGTATTATAAACAAAACCCAGTTGCTTCGTTCAGAATCGGAGAAAGTCAGCAGCCAAATACTTTCACAAGAGCTATCTTGAGTTCTAAATTCTAAATTTTGCCTTAATGACATATCCAAAAATGTGATGGCTATTCAGTCCAACTTATCATCAGTATGATTAATAGCAGTTATTTGGTTGCACTATAAAGTATCGAAGTGCAGGACGCCTAAGGTGAAAAAATGTAGCACGATGCAGTTCCAGCAAAGTCAGGAAAGCAAACTATCCGTTTAACTACGATCTGTTTGCCGGGTCACTGATAAGGCAAACGTTAGCATGTTCAAATATGTTAAGGTTACAGTTATGCAGATACAAATGAGCTGTCATCTGTAGCCCGTAGTTACCTCAAAGCAATGCAAATGAAAATGTAAAAATACTTGAAAACTTTGTTGCTTGTGTCAAAAGATTACATTTTTCCTCTTTTTTTCCCACTTTTTTTACTTAATGGTGTACCTGCTTTCTAACACTGATGAAAGGCTAGAAACGCCTCTAGTGAGGTATGGAGAAAGTGAGCAGATGGAGGCAAAAAGCCAGAACACCATTTCACCATTTACAGATCTAATGCATTTAGCCTGCTAATGACAGCCACTGAAAGCCAAGGCAGCGTTCCCTCATCTCTCATAATATAATAATCACTCTCCATGTTCTCTGACCTCTGTGTGGCTGTTACTATTTCACACTTGAGATGACGCAAATGCAACTATTTTAAAAACCAAGCCTGAAAGAAAGCTGAATGAGAGACAGCCTTGTAGGTTTCGCCATTCAGATGAGGGATTTTGTTTTTAGGGTGGAGGGTTTCTTCACAGAAGCTTCTAGAGAGGTTGTTTACTACTGTTTAGTCAGTTTCTCGATCACCAAAACAGCATATCAAAATGATTTCTGACAGATCATGACAGTGAAGAATGGAATAATGATGCTGAAAATTCAGCTTTGCCATCACAGGTATAAATTATGTTTTAAAATACATTCTCTTTTAAACTAAGCACTTGAGTAGTGATGGATTCACAGATATGAATACATAGTGAGTCACATGTGAGAAGTACTAGTTTCTCCCAGTGCCGGGATGTTTCATCAGATACGAGGCGTGTCCGGGCATGTCTCATGTGTCAGGCTGTTCTAAATAAGGTCCTGTAGGTGAGGAATCCAGGGGAGTTCTGCTGTTAATCATTATGAGACTTTCAACCAATAGGAGACCAGGAAGCTGATGTTATCACTGTCGAGAAAAAAATCCCTGTGCTTCCCAGTGCCGAGAATCAAAGGGAAAGTAAAAAAGGACCAAGTGAAGGGCAATCATTGTTAAGGGAATATTACGATAGGTGAAAGTGAAAGCATAAGCAATGTTTTGCAGAAAGAGACTTTACTGTTAATCCCTCAACTTTGTAAGCAAAACCCCCAACGTCTATAAAACAGCACCAGTACATACTGGTGTATGGAAATTTCCAATTTTGTTATACTTTTCATTATGAGTTATTCTTTATGACTCTTTTTATTGGTCTCCCTCATTATATTCATTTTAATGTCTTACATTTCTTCTGCATTCATTTATTCTTCCTTTTATTTGATTCCATTTATATTCCGTAGACGTAGTATCTTTTTGGTCTGACATCTTGTTATGGTTGAAAGGATGTTTTGATAAGATGTTGGAAAACTTTTCAAAATATTTTCTACGTGAAGCTAGTTCTGAGTTTTTTTCTCTGGAACTAGTCCTTCATGGTACTAGATGTTCTTTTCCAAAAGCTGGTATATACAAGATGATATATGAAGATTGCAAGCTGTGCTGTTTCTGCTCAAAGGGTGTCAAAACCACACTTCGTGCCTACGTGACCTAGTCCTGACCCTGTCCCAAGCAGCCTAAGTGGGGGAAACTTCTGGCAAGATGTAGATTAGTGACACAGTTGATAGGTTTGTTTGACATTCATTCATCAGACATAAACATCTGGAGATGTTATAAAATGATGTAAGTTCTCCTACCTATATATATCTCAATTGGCTTCTGAGCTCCCTGCTTTTTCTCTCGCTCTCAGCACAGGCTGCAAGGCCTTCGTCTTTCTATAAGGATTATTATACTCAATTACTCAGATATCTCATAGATACTTAGAGTGTCTACATGGATCTCATGGCATCACATACATAGAAAGAAAGTGGAAGTTGAACGTGGTTCACTTTCACATCTTTAAGGATGTCTGAAGTTCTGGTAAATTTGCACTTTCTTGGTTTCAGGTGGCCAGATTTCAGAAATAGAAACCAGGAACATCTCCCACAATATATTATTTGCATCTTTCTGTTTGTCGGTTAACAGCGATCTTAAGTCAGTGTGCATCCAGTTACTACACTACTTTGTTACATTAAGCAACACATAAAGGTTTCATTAAGAATCACTTTACCTCAAAGAACCTTTCAGTGATCAGTTCCAAAAAGAACCTTTTTTCACTATAAATGAACCTTTTGTGGAATGGAAAGGTTCCATGAATTTGAAGGTTCTTGATGAAACCATCAATGCCAATAACTAACTTTTTTTTAACTTTTAAAGGGAATCCAGGGCATTAAGACATGAGGGGCTTTCACATCGGAGGAACCTTTTCATAGTTCCTAGAACTATTGGCGGAGGTTCCTGCTTTTTGGCGTGTTTGCACCCGGGGGAACTAAATTAGATTAGTAAAACTATTCTATAGGAACTACCAGTGACATAAATAAGCTGATTGGCCAAACGCATATGAAACAACGTCTAGCCATGATTTTTAAAAAGGTGTGTAAAAACGTTTACTCCACAAACATGGAATACAGTGATAATAATGGTACCTACCTGTTGTTTTTCTTTTCTCATACCTTTGAGGCTTTTAGTTGACCACAGCTACTGAAAGAGCTCTTACAAATGGCAGAGACAAGAAACGCTAGATGCCATCCTGGCAGGATGTAAACATGCCAACACTTGTCATAATGGGAGAGTTTCTCAGCATGGATTTCACTAAATATCCAGGGGGCGTTTAGAGTCCTCGTGGGGACAAATTGATGGTACGCCATTGGTTTAACCCTATGCTTATATCCATCGCCACCTGTACGTTTTTTCAGTAGCTGTGGCATCATATCAGTATTTTGTTTTCTGAGTTGTGCTGTGGTAAAAATGGCAACAGGTAGTGCTAGTAGCTCACCGAGTGCAACCATTTGACGTCGTCAAAATAATGGCGCCCCTCCCATAGGCCAAAGTATGTTTAAAAAGATATGTATTCTTTTAAATAACGTAAATCTTTCATGGTTTTTCTACTACTCATTTACGTTATATTAAGCCTTAAAGGAACACTCCACTTTTTTTTTAAACAGGCTAAAGATATATTTTCAAAAAGATATGGATTCTTTTAAATAACGTAAATCTTTCATGGGTTTTCTACTCATTTATGTTATATTAAGCCACACAAGAAAAACAAAAAATCTTAATGAATGAATCAATGGATGAATGATAAATAAGCATGGTATCAATGGTACATACAGCCTTCTAGTTTGATCAAGCAAGTAAACATTGCTCTTTTTAGTTATTCAAATTCATATTTGGTCTTCACAGTGTAAGCAAAACCAGACAGACACTAATGCACAATAAAAAGCACTTTTTTTCATTGGATGCATATGGGAAATCAGAGACGGGCTGATAGACTGGACAGCATATGTTCGATGTTGGCTTCTGTTCTCCCTCATATATCTTTCCATGCAAACGTGCCTGGATCTTGTGTGCATGAGCTGTAACTATTCTTTGCGGCTCATATCATGGGAACATTCTCATTACACCTGAGAGGTGATTATTAGATTATCACAAGAAAGTGGCTTTGGCCTGTTGCTATGGAAACGGCACTGAAACGGCATCAGTATCCATGCATTTCTTGGCTAATTCCCTGCACCCCGTGCTCAATAATCTCAGCGGCTGTTTACAATATCTCAGTATTGGTTGCGTGATATTTTCTTTGAAAGAGCAAAGCTTGTTAAGTAATACTTAATGCAAAATCAACTGGTGAATAAATTATTGAGCTTTTTCTGCTTTTAACCAGCGTTAGAATCAAGGTCAGACGAATGTGACCAAAAAATCCAACATGTTTGGGTTTATGGGGAATGAAAAATCATTCATTAAGCATTTTATTTAGCTAAGATAGCTAAGTGGCACTACAACTGGAGCTAGGAAATAAAAAAAAAGAATATCTATCATTTTTTCCTGAATCAAATTATATTACTGACTAAAAGCAATGCATTCTCTTTCATGTACCTTCTCTTCCTCTCTCTCTCTGTCCTCATACTGTATGGTGAATCAAAGGTCTCCAGATCAGTATTATTGACTGATTTCTTCTGATCAGTTTCCCTCCAACTACGAACAAAACCTCTCACAGACCACCCTAATATGAGGCTCAGGGGGTCAGAAGCGTGATAAATCTTTGAACTGATGAGAGACGCAATTGATGTTTCTCAGGTGATGAGCCTGGGAACCAGAAGGACAGATCTAAAAATAGAAGAAAAGCACTATATTGATTGCTTTAGACCCAGTGGGAAGTGAAAATCTCACAATAAAACTGTGTCATTCCAACAGCTCCAGATCTAGATCAATTTTTTTTCCGTCCAATGGCAATTCATAGCAACCATGGGTTGTCAAACTTTAAATAGGACAAAAATGCTAAAGCACCATAAAAATAGTCCATATAACTAGCACATTATGTTCAAGTCTTCCACAGGCATACAATAGCTTTGTGTAACAAACAGACCATAAGTCAGACTGATAATGCATGAATTACATGGACTTTATGGTGCTTTTATGGTGTTTTATAGTTAATCATTTTGACATGAACTAAATTTCGTGCTCAAGAGAGTTATTGTTATTACCAATGTTGAAAACAGTTGTGCTGTTTAATATCACAATTTAATACACCAACCGAATGCTTCCTTTCTAAATAAAAGTATTAATCTCATTTAAAAATATATGTATTTTAGAGACTTTTAGACGGAAAAATATCACACCTCAGTCCCTCCAGCACGCAGACAATTAAATCTCCACCCATTTAATACGGTCTACAAAGCTGACCAAGAACAATAACTTTTCCTGAAAAACAATGTCTGAACATATCCTTATTACTGAGAGGGGAAACTCAATCTCTATTTCTTCCTCCTACGGCTGTGTTTTGGCTATTATAAAATTGTAAAACAGGCCAAGCTACAAGCCAACAGTTAACACCACTTCAAGCTATTAAACAAAAAACAGATAACTACATTAAAGGTATCAAGTGGGCAATAATATATATAAAAAAAAACAACATTTAACTGATTAAGGAATTAAAAAGTACAAATATTTCTATGCTTAAAAATGACAGTTTTGAAGCATATTTGACTACATTTGATGTAATACACCTAATAGAGACCTATTATGTCCATTTTTTCAATATGTAATATGTGTCCCCAGAATGTGCCTGTAAAGTTGCAGCTCAAAATACCCCACAGATCATTTATTATTATATCATTTTGAAAATGCCAATTTTGAGTGAAAGCAGAAACACAGTTTCTGCGCATGTCTCTTTAAATGCAAATTAGTTGCTGCTCCCTGCCCCCTTTTCCAGAATAGGGCTGTGCCTTTACAGCTCATACCTCGGATACTCTGCTAAAAACATGTGTTTGGTTTTGATTATCATGTCTATTGTGCTGAAATCACTCATTTTAAAACATATTAGTTTAACACTTTTAAACCGGCAGTGTCGGTGGCGACACATCAAACCAAGCTGTATTCATGTTACCATAACTCTTCAATCATTTGCACTCATCATAATAATTCAAACTGCTTCTGATAGTGGACAATATACACTTTTCGGCAATTTATAGCTTATTGCGGTAATTTATTGCGCTTCGTCAGCAAATGATGGCAGATTTCCGGGAGAGCGGGAAGGAAGATTTTGAACGGAGAGAGATGGAGCGCATTTGAGTTTTGCATTGCGTAAAATAATAAACGAAACAAACAAAAACATGGCAAAGGAGGAGTAAACAGCACAAAAGGCGATTGGGATGATTTTTGATGAGACTTGGGAGCAGGCTGAGTGAGACTTTGTAACGCTATCTTACGACCAATTCATATGTATTTTACAAGGTGGCTAATTCGTACGATTTCGTATGACCTCACTCGTACAAATTCGTACGTTTCCAGTGACAGGTAGGTTTAGAGCCGGGGTTAGGTGTAGGGCATTCGTACAAATTCATACGTATTGTGCAACTCATAAAATACATACGTTTTAGCTAAAATCGTATCAATTCGTACGAGTGAGGTCATACGAATTCGTACGAATTAGCCACCTCGTAAAATATGTACGAATTGCCATGAGTTCAGCATATGTGTGCTTGCATGAACAAAAAAAGTGAAAACTGTGCAACCCAGTGTCACAAAAACACTTGTATATATGCAATATAGTTTAATATTCAAGTATGAAGTGTTCGATTATTTCAATCAAGATTTCTCTATCTTTTTTTTTTTTTTACAAAAATCAAAACATTTATTCCTGTTTTTTTTTTTTGTCTATTTCAATTTTGTTTACAAACTCACCACACAACACTAATGGTCAATAACTGTACTTTTTTAAAAGCCATTTGTTTTCTGAAAAAAATGACACCTTGCACTTGAAAATTGCACATTCTGTTAGAATTTGACAGTTAAATAAACAAAATATGTGAAAATGACCTATTTCGCCGTTAGGTCTTAAAGGGTTAAACTTCTAATATACGGTTTTCTGAGCGCACACAGAAAGCGGCTGCCACACGGCATGCGAGTACTAAACTAAGTTCTCTTTCATGTCTTATTGCGCTTAAACTGTCAAATACACACAAGTTAATGTTAAAAACATGAGTTACAAAAACAGTTGGTTTTGTCTTTGAAGGTAAACAACTGGGAGAGAAATCAAGTTTATATTAGATCTGTGTGGCAGCAGCATAATATACAGTAAATAAATCAATAAATCCACTGCTGTTTTGCCTCCTCTGAGGCTGGGACTTTAAATAGTGGAAAGTTTAACCCCATCTTATGGTCACACAACACACACACTTCAGCTCAGTTTCTCCATTTGTGACTCACTCGAGGTTCTTTCGGCTTTCAGAAAAGCCGTGGCAACACCATGGCAACAGAAGCCCCTGATTGTGAGTCACACAGGGATTGTTGCAGTGAATGTCACAATGCCTCTTTCGCAATCTCAAAGGGTGAGAGAGCACATTCCTGCTTTTTGCATGAAAAACAGGACGAGGGCGAGACTGACGTGTGTATATGCACAGGCAACAAGGCCTGGGTACAAACTTTCTGCTGGCGCAGCTGTACCACAGCACGTTCAGCACGCTATTATTCACAACAACTTTCAGTCTGTTAGCCTAAGCTAAAGCAATAGCTATGATGATTCAACAACAATGTACAAAATGTACACTGCCGTTCAAAAGTTTGGGATCAGTAAGATTTGTAATGTCTTAAAATAGTTTCTTATACTCATCAATCCTTTTTAAGAACCTTCTTTCAGGATTCTTTGATAAATAAAAAGTTAAAAAGAACAGTGTTTATTCAAAATAGACTTTTAGTGTTGCAATATACACTACTATTCAAAAGTTTGGGATCAGTACATTTTTTCTTTTTTTTTTTTAAAGAAATGAATACTTTTATTCAGCAAGGATGTGTTAAACTGATAAAAAGTGATAGTAGAGATTTATATTGCTAGAAAAGCAATTTTTCCATTTTGAATAAATGGTGTTTTTTTTTACATTTTACTCATCAAAGAATCCTGAAAAAAGTATAAGATGTATCACAGAAATAAATCATATTTTAAAGTGTATTAAAATAGGAAACCAATATTAGAAATTGCAATAATATTTCACAATTTTACAATTTTTTTCTGTATTTTTTATTAAATAAAGATACCCTTGATGAGCATAAGAGAATAAATTAAAAACATGAAAAATCTTTTTTTTTTTTTTTTTTTTTTTTTTTTTTTTACATGTTGGTTGCAAAACATGACTGATTTGGTGGGCAAAAGCTTTCCAAATATAAATAATTTTCTAAATAAAATAATAGGCCTCATCTATTAAAACACTATAATATAAATACATGTGAGTGTACACATCTTGACACATTTTAACAAGGTTTTTAAAAATAGTACATTTAGGTAAAATATTAGGGTATTATAAAGTATTAAGTTATTATATTAAGGTAAAAAACATTTTGCAAATATCACAAATTATTTTCTCATAAATATCTTTTATGTTTCGATCTGATCAGATGATCAGATATTTTAAGAGTCTTACTGAGTGTCTCTTTTTTTTTTTTTTTTAATTATTATTTCATAAATATCTTTTGTATGTTTTTGGTGAGTCACACCATGTGACATTCTAATAAAATTTCTCTGTTGTGTGGCCATGTTAAATTTCTTTCAACTTCCTATCAGGTGTGCCCATTTCAATTCACAAAATGAACCAATTATACAAATTAAAAAATTTTGCAACTCAAAGGCATTTGTGTACTAAAATTACTGCTGTCAATCAAGACGCAAGCTGCCACACAGCCACTGATGATGAATCTGGGAAAGAATCTTAGTTTTGTGAATATGAGCTTTATTTGTAAATATATATGTGTGCATTTGTGTATGTGTATAATATACATAGTATATGTATATATAATACACACATATATGTGTTTGTGTGTCTGTAAGCAGACAGATAACCACTTGATCGCTCGTGATGGAAAAACTAGACCGCTCTCACGCAACCTCCCACATCTTGGAATCAGCCTTACGGGTAGAAGCGAACTATTAAACGTGCACTAAAAGGCAGGTTAACACACTCACACACCTCACTGTTAACACACAGCGGTCTCCATAAATGAGAGCAAACTGAATATAACCACCATAATAATAAGCACGCCTGCAGGAGTAGCCAGAAGGAGAGTAGAAAAACAAGAGCTTTGCCATGAAAGAGGAGAAGGAATGCATGTGTGTGAGAGAGGGAGACAGATTTACAGGGGTTTGTCAGTAGCAGAAGGGATTTCACTCATGGTCTGGCAATGAAAACTAGGCCAGGAAGAGCAGGGCGGTATGAAGCATTGCGTGATGAGTGTGTCCAAATATATAGTCATATATGAGTAACTGCATATTTAAGACTATAGAAATGAAGCCAGACTAAAAGCGAACAGATTCTGGGCGTATCACACGCATACTGCACGCCAACATACACATTTTGGTCGTTGCCCACTTTTTCCACTCAAGTCATATCAGAACCAAAACTAAAACACTGTGGCTCTGTTTAAACCAGTGCGTTTTCGTTTTAAAACAGTGTTTTAAAATGAAAACAATCTTTGTCTACACTTTTAAAAGTCTCCGACTTGGTCCGTTTACACTGAAACGCAACCCTGAAGTTTTCAAAGTAAAGGTCTGCAGCGTTTTCGAAAGTCTCCGTTTTCGAGGGTATAAAATGCTGGAGCAGTGTAAATGATAGGCGTAACCGTAGCAAAAGTTATGCTTTTTAAAAATAAATATATAAATAAAGCACTAGTGTAAACGTAGCCTGTGCTGTGCTACTTAGACACACATTTGGGTCCAAAAGTCTGAGATCACATGTGAAAATGCTTCTTGTTTTAATACAAAAATTGTATATCCATTCAAAATTACAATATATTGGCATCAATGACAAATGTGACCCTGGACCACAAAACCAGTCATAAGGGTCAATTTTTCGAAATTGAATACAATTTCTTTGAATTTCGAATACATAAGCTTTCCATTGATGTATTGTTTGTTAGGATAGGACAATATTTGGCGGAGATACAACTGTTTCAATATATGGAATCTGAGGGTGCAAAAATATGAAAATATTGAGAAAATCGCCTTTAAAGTTGTCCAAATGAACTTCTTAGCAATGCATATTACTAATCAAAAATTAAGTTTTGATATATTTACAGTAGAAAATTTACAAAATATCTTCATGGAACATGATCTTTACTTAATTTCCTAATGATTTTTGGCATAAAATAAAAATTAATAATTTTGATCCATACAATGTATTTTTGGCTATTGTTACAAATATTCCCCAGTGACTTAAGACTGGTTAGAGGCTAAATCTTTTAAAAGTCTAGTTTAATAAATGTGGCAAGCTCTTAGAAAGGTAATTTTTTAAAATTCATATTAGTGAAACTTTTATACCATTTTCAAGAAACTTTTAAACGTAATGACTAAAAATGTCATGTGGTGTAACCATCAAGAGAAATAAAAAAACATTTTCTACACACCTTAAATACATGCTGGTGTACACAACATAAACATTATTTTAAACAGTTTATATATACATGAGATATAATATGAATTATTTTTTAAATATCTTTATTTTTAGGCGAGTTGCACCACATGACATATTTTCAAAAATTTCAAAGATATATATATATATATATCTATAAACAGTCCTTTTTAGTCCTTAAATATGATTGGCCGAGAGGAGTATGACATTCTAGTGATAACAGAACTCCAACCTTTTCACTGTTTGTATCAATCCACTATGGTATTTCTCACAGCGAGTGTTTTGACGGACACCAAAATCCACTATAATTTAATAAATAATACTGTTTTGGTGTTTTTATTTGTTCCAGAGCAAATAGTTTTGGCTGAGGGCTAAATTTAATGCAGTATATCAGAGTGCTGCCTTTGTACTTTTGACTGTATATATATATATATATAGGTAAGTACTGGCACTTCTGATTGGGCTGAGGCTGGAATTTAGTGAGTTTGAAGTAAAAGTATTTGATGGACGTATAATATGTGTCAGAAGCATTCAGGAGTATCATTATCTCATTTTTGACCAAGATGGCTTTTAGCTGATTTTGCATCTGAACTCTTCATATATATATATATATTTGCCAAGTTCTGTCATGAAACTCCAGATGGTGCAGCCCGATAGGTCGTTATCGCAAATGGACAATATCCACAGCGTTAAACTGCTTGGCACAAGCTGGTTCATGTTGCATATGCAGCCAATGAGCTTGTTGCTTTACATGTAAAAGCCACTGGAGCATTTTGCAGCACGCTTTCAGAGATCCTCTGATACCCTCCACCTCCCCAGCTCCACCTGTATAGATCTGCTACAGGTCGTTACATATGCTTTTTGTGCAGAACCTGAATGTTTTAAATACTCACAGGACTGTATCAGTGTATGTACTAGTAGTAGCAAGTTCCTGCACTTGCAGCAGCAGCAGCAATAATCTATAACATCAGCAATAGGCAACTGCAGCAGCGTAGAAGATATTTTCCACCAAGACGAAATACATTAACAGTATCCATTACCATGTTAAAATCTTCAGAGCTCCATATATATATATTGTTTTGAAATCGTACCACATGACATTTATTTTGCATGAAGAAGGCAGTGGGGTTTATATACCATATTATATCCCATATTTTTAATGTGGTCTCAGGCTTACAGACTCCATTGTACATACAGGCCAATGATATGAAACCTCATAAATGTGTGTTTACCATATTGACCTGCTGGCGTCATTCCTGCTGCTCCATAGCAGCTTATAAGCCCTGAAAGTCCCAATCTCCCACGCATGTAATATGCTCTTCACTGCAGTAATCACTGCACATTAAAGCAATCAGTCCTGGTCGCTATGGCAGCTATTACAATCACAGCTGCCCAGTACATGTTATGATCGACAGAGGCTCGGGAATAGATGTGGTTTACGCACATTTGCGTCAAAGCTTTCACAAGTGCGGTTCACAGCATTCTGCACATTTATTTGTGTAAGTTCAGTCATATAGTGTCAGAAATGCAGCATTTGAGATGGCAAACAGCAAGGCTGTACTGGGATCCAATACAGCTCTGCGCAAATGTTGTTTATCTGAGGCTGTGCTGCGCTTGCAGGGTGAATTAATTGAACCGTCTGAGTAAATTAGTTACTAATCGGTCTCAGAGGCATGAAAAAATGCCCCATGTTACTCATTGATAACAGTGAGCTGCTTTTCTGGGTCAAGGCTGCTCGTCTCACGAAAAAAAAAGAAAAACAGTCTGGAGCTGAAAGCTGACATTTAGGGGAACCAAATGATGTGTTAACTTACACAACAACACTGTTTTTGCTCGAGATATAACCGCAGAGGAAGAGTGTTGCGCATTTTGCGATAAAATGAAATATTTGGTGCTGTCAAATGCAAGAACAAACCGTCCCTGGCTTGCAGGAAGGAATTATTGAGATACAAATCGAGCTCTTATAAGACTATTAATATTGCTCAATAGCAAAATGGACATCTGTTTTAAAAACGCAAAGAGAAGTGTAAGTGCACAACCGTGCATGCAGTTTTGTCGTGATAAGGTTCAGGCTTAACACTCAGACTGTTTCACACAATGCTACAAGGTTGCAGCACAGCACGTCTTCCATTGTGGTCGTTCTATCTTTTTTTCTCTTTCTCAGCTGTCACAGGTTTGCGGTGCGCTGTTAAACAGAAAACAGGAAACAGCTGAAGCAAGTTTGCAAATTCTCAGAAAACACAAACATGTGCTGTTGTTTTGCGATCGGAGGGCTTTAAATTTGCCACGTGCTAAGCTTCCTGCCGTGCTCGTTCTTTATCACCTTCGCAGTCTGATATGTCACAAGACTTATCAGACTAATAAAGTTTCTAATTAGTTCCAGAGTACATCAAAACAGTTTGACGAACAAATTCGAAAGAATAGGCTTGGCTGCTAAGGCGAACAGTCAGGGGATGTTTACCAAGGGTTTGGTCTTCCTAAAACAACTCGTTCCACAGCAGGCCAAAGTACAGCAAATCCACACACAATAAATCTTGTAAACTCTGATTGGTACAAGAACATCATGTCATTTTTGAGCCAGACACGAAATAACAGCGAACTGTAAAAACAATATTTATAGGTGGATCACATGAAGCCTGTCAATAACATGCCAAGGTCATATTCTTCCTTAAAGTCAAAGGAAATAAACAAAAACTTTGCTAAAGGAAAAGAAGCCTATTTTAGGCCCATTAAGACTGTTTACAATTTGACATTATTTTAATAAAAAATAAGCACATTTTCCATCACATTTCTAATTATCATAATGGCAAAAAGTCTAGAGAAGAGCATTTCGTGAAATATTACACTAAATATTCATTATATTGTACTTTACCTGTTAGTCTTAATTATTTAATGTGTTATGAAACGTTATGACAGTGTAATTGAATATATTTTAACAAAAAGAAACAAAATGAAAGTTGTGTGTGTATATATCTATATATATATATATATATATATATATATATGTGTGTGTGTGTGTGTGTGTGTGTGTGTGTGTGTACTTGTTTTTGCTACATTGTGGGGACCAAATGTCCCCACCAGGATAGTAAAACCTGAAATTGTTGATGTTAAATAATGTTAAAAAATTATTAAAAATAGTAAATGATGTTTATCTGAAAGTGTAACGATGCAAACATGTTTTCCAATATCATTTGGTCAGTATAAAATCTATAGAAGTCTATGGAAAGTCCCCACAATTCACAAAAACAAACGTGTGTGTGTGTGTGTGTGTGTACTGTGTATATTTATATATATATATGTGTGTGTGTGTGTGTATATACATATATATATATATATATATATGTGCAATAATGCATTACAGTAATAGTAATTATGACAAAACAAAACTATTTGCATACATTTTATAAGAAATTATATTTTGCTTATATAAAATAAAGCATAATTTAAGTCTGCATTTTTATGTTATTTTATTTGAAAATTAAGCACATTTTCTATTACAATTCTAATTATCGTAATGCAAAAAAGTTGTGCTGGGCAACGATTAATCACATCCAAAATAAAAGTTTTGTCTACATAAATATTTGTGTGCGTACTGTGTATATTTATTATGTAACTATAAATACACACACATGCATGTATACATTTAAGAAAAATGTTATGTTTATATATTAAATATATTTATATATAATAGAAATTATATGAATATAAATATATACATGTAAACACATGCAAATATGTTTAATATATACTGTATGTGCGTCTCTTTATAATAAATATACACAGTACACACACATATGTACACAAAAACTTTTATTTTGGATGCGATTAATCGCGATTAATCGTTGCCCAGCACTACAAAAAAAAAGCCATTTTCAATACAACAAATATATATATAAATATATATATTAAATATATGTTTTTAAAATATATGTTTGTGTACTCAGACATACATGTATAAAATGCTTAAAATAATATTTTAAAAAACACAAACTTATTTCAAAGCTGATTAATTACAATTAATCGCAATTAATCGATTTAACAACACTAATATGTAGCGAAAGCAAACCCAAAATATGACCTGGACATGTTCATGTGAGATTCGCTCATGTGTGTGGGAAAGGGTGAGAAGGGGTTGGCGTTTGTATATGCGTCTGCTGTTGCTGTAATGTTTTAGTGCCTGGTTATCTATTCCCTCGTCTGAGTCAGCAGTTAACCACATTCACCACAGGCCAGAGACCTTCAGAGAGAGACAGAGAAACAGAGAGCGAGAGAGGCCTTGTAAAAAGTACCCAGCTATTCTAAACATTCCTCTCTCGCTATAAAAGCAGGAACATATATTCCATAACAGAAACAGAGAGAGAAAACGGTATGACATATAGATCTGGAAGTT
Organism: Labeo rohita; assembly: GCF_022985175.1. Lineage (NCBI taxonomy): Eukaryota > Metazoa > Chordata > Actinopteri > Cypriniformes > Cyprinidae > Labeo > Labeo rohita. The sequence goes on along the minus strand of NC_066872.1, from coordinate 32,691,006 downwards.
CCCTAAAAGACAAAGACTACAAAGAGATCAATACATACACTAACGTTCAAAAAATTTGGGGTTGTTTTGGAGGAAATGACTACTTTTAGCAAAGAGTCCTGAAAACGAGCATGGCTTTTTACCATCAGTTACATTACTGATCACCAAATAAGCATATCAGAATGATTTCTGAAGGATGATGTGATACTAAATACTGGAGTAATGATGCTGGAAATGTAGCTTTGCATTATAGGAATAAATTCTGTTTTGAAATTAGGGCTGTCAAATCGATTAATCGCGATTAATCACATACAAAATAAAAGTTTTTGTTTACAATTCTTATATATTTTAAAAATACATAAAAATATATACACATACAAATATTTCTGAATTATATTCATGTATGTGTCGGATGCGATTAATCGCGATTAATTGATTTGACAGCTATTTTAAATTGTAATATTTCACAATATTACTATTTTCTGTATTTTTTATTAAACGCATCATAAAACCTTTTTCAAAAACATATCAAACTTAGTAAACGTAAGTCTACTTATATAGTTTCTGTTTCTACATTGTCATTACTAACTATATTATCAGCATATTTTGAGTGAAGTTTTTGAATGTCTTAGTATTTGGTCTCTTTTTTTGCTTTAATGACAGCAGCGTTTGAGCTGCACAAGCTTCTTTCCAAATCATAAAACACTTTCAACAATTTTGATTCTAGATTTTTAATGTGGACTTAGACTTTTGAACCCCACTGTATATATAAACAATTTATAGACAAACAGACTGTATATCAGCAGTAAAGCAGAGACATCTCCTCTGGTGAACCTCGCTATCAGCTCCATGTCTGTCTCCAGCAAACAGCAAGAGTAACAACTAAACCATGATAAGATAAGTGTAAAAACAACAGATAACATTTTCTTGATGCTTACTTTACAAACTACTGCACACATAAAAACATACAAGGCGGTACGTCTACTTCTGAACACTATTTTCCAAGTTATATACACAGAATAAAAGATATATTTGTGGTATTGCCTTTCATATTATGTATAATTAATAAAAAGAACAAGCTACCAGTTCCACAGAAAATATTCAGGGGGATGAAAGCAAAGAACACCTGGCAGGAGTAGAAAAAGTGTGAATAAAAGAAGAAAGAGCGAGAGAAAAGCAACCAGGTGAGTCTCTCCCACAGTGACAGAGAGACTGCAGTTTCCTTCCAGCTGCTTGCACTCAGGTCCTCTTTTGTTGTGGCCTTGCGCTGCAGATGAAGAACGAGAGGGTGGTTGAGCGCCAAAAGGCAGATGTAAGAAGAAAGAAGAACAAACTGAGCCCACACAGTGCTGAGGAACACACACTTACAGCAAATCCAGATACAGTATGTTTTTACTATGAATTCTAGCATCTTAACACAATCTCAAGCTCTGCGAGGCTTTCTGTAAGTCTGTGATGTTTACCGCACACATACCTCCCTGGAAAAAACAGAGACGCTCAAGTGTTTCGGTCAGAATGGCTATGAAACAAGCAGGGCAACTTCTGGCAAGGCCTGCAGGTAAACAGAGGACCTGTTTGAATCACATGACAGGCACACCCACAGAATTTACGTCCCGTTTCAAAACCTCTCGCTGCTTTCCAAGTGTTCAGACAACTATAGGTCACGCAAACAGCCATCCAGGTCTTTTCATGCTCCCTTTGTTATACTCGTCTTCTCCCAACCCCCATCTTGCTTTCCTTCTGTCTTTGTCCACTGAATCGAAATACCCTCCAATTCAGAGCGCTACCAAGCAACCTATGAAAACAGAAGATTTGAGATTATGCCAAGTCAATCCACCCACTTTACTTTTTTTTTGCCAGAGTCAGCGCTTTGAAACAGCACCCACAATGCATTGTATTTACTGGTCTGCTCTGAGACAATGATCTTCGCAAACCTGCATGTTTTTCCTTCTCAAACACAAAAGAAAAATTTCACTGATATACGCAATCTTACTTGATGTAAGTTTGAGCTATAATACTTCAATTCCTTAAGAAAGCTAAGCCGTAGCATTCACATTTATTTTAATGCCAGCTACCCAGTTAGCGCAACACCTCTGAAAGTGTTTTTAAACTTTTCTCACTGTCTCTTAGTTTAAACTGAGGGAATTCAGTGGATCCATGAATGTCATGTATTCAATAACTCCGTTACTGCAGGAAAATTATGCTAATTAGCAAATTAGCACCACAAGGACACACTGTACTAGCAGCTATTCTGAGCTGTTGTCAAAATGCCAGGGAGAAATATCCAAAACAATCCTATTCCACACTTTCAAGAGCTAATTGAGAAAAAAAGACAGCCTAGACGTCTTCTGTAGTATAATGAATTACTAGTGACATGCTAAACAAGAAAATAGCGATATTAGCTTGCTTTTTGTAATGACGGTGTAATTACAGGCAGCTCCTAGAAGCATGGCTAACTGCTAACTAGCTAAATCTTAACACCTTGGGCTAAAGGCCTGTTCACACCAAGAAAGATAATTATATAATAGCTGTTATCTTAAAATGCCAGAGAAAAATATCCAAAACAGTCCTATTGTACACTTTAAAAGCCAGTGGAAGAAAAAAAAATACACACATAAACATCTTCTGTACTAACGAATTATTAGCGACATGCTAAACAAGAAAACAGCGATATTGCTTGCTTTTTGTAATGATGGTGTAGTTACAGTAGTGGTTAACTGCTAACAAGCTAAATCTGGACCCCTTTATAGGGCAAGGCCTGTTCACAACAAGAAAGATAACTATAAAATAGCTGTTATGTCAAAATGCCAGGGAGAAATATCCAAAACAATCCTATTGCACACTTTCAAGAGCCAACTCAGAAAAAAAAACACACTTCTGTACTATAATGAATTACTAGCGACATGCTAAACAAGAAAACAGCGATATCAGCTTGCTTTTTGTAATGACGGTGTAGTTACAGTAGTGGCTAACTGCTAACAAGCTAAATCTTGACCCCTTTATAGGCCAAGGCCTGTTCATAACAAGAAAGATAATTATATAATTGCTGTTATCTCAAAATGCCAGGGAAAAATATCCAAAACAGTCCTATTGTTCACTTTAAAAGCCAGTGGAAGAAAAAAAATACACACATAAAACATCTTCTGTACTATAACGAATTATTGGCGACATGCTAAACAAGAAAACAGCGATATTAGCTTGCTTTTTGTAATGATGGTGTAGTTACAGTATTGGCTAACTGCTAACAAGCTAAATCTGGACCCCTTTATAGGCCAAGGCCTGTTCACACCAAGAAAGATGACTATAAAATAGGTGTTATGTCAAAATGCCAGGGAGAAATATCCAAAACAATCCTATTGCACACTTTCAAGAGCCAACCAAGAAAAAAAACACACTCATAACACATCTTCTGTACTATAATGAATTACTAGCAATATGCTAAACAAGAAAATAGTGATATTAGCTTGCTTTTTGTAATGATGGTGTAATTACAGGCAGCACCTAGAAGTGGCTAACTGCTAACTAGCTAAATCTTAACTCCTTAGGCTAAAGGCCTGTTCACACCAAGAAAGATAATTATATATAGCTGTTATCTCAAAATACCAGGGAAAAATATCCAAAACAGTCCTATTGTACACTTTAAAAGCCAGTGGACGAAAAAAAATACACACATAAAACATCTGTACTATAACGAATTATTAGCGACATGCTAAACAAGAAAACAGCGATATTAGCTTGCTTTTTGTAATGATGGTGTATAGTGGCTAACTGCTAACAAGCTAAATCTTGACCCCTTTATAGGCCAAGGCCTGTTCACAACAAGAAAGATGACTATAAAATAGCTGTTATGTCAAAATGCCAGGGAAAAATATCCAAAACAATCCTATTGCACACTTTCAAGAGCCAACTCAGAAAAAAAACACACTTCTGTACTATAATGAATTATTAGCAATATGTTAAACAAAAAAAATAGTGATATTAGCTTGCTTTTCGTAATGATGGTGTAGTTACAAGCAGCATCTAAAAGTGGAGGCTAACTGCTAACTAGCTAAATCTCGAATCCTTGGGATAAAGTCCTGTTCACACCACAAAAAAGATAACCAGCACCTGAATGTAGTGGCTAACTGCTAACTAGTTAAATCTTGACTCCTTGGGCTAAAGGCCTGTTCACAAGAAATATAACTATATATTAGCTGTTATGTCAAAATGATAAGGAAAAATATTCAAAACAATCCTATTGCACACATTTAAGAGTCAGTAATACACTCATTTATGTACTGTAATGGATTATTAGTGATATGCTAAACATGAAAATAGCAATATTAGCTTGTTTTTTGTAATGATGGTGTAGTTACAGACAGCAGCTGAAAGCAGTGGCTAACTGCTAACTAGCTAAATGTTGACTCCTTGGTCTAAAGGTCTGTTCACACAAACATCTGTGCTATAATGAATTATTAGCAATATTAGCTTGCTTTTTGTAATGATGTAGTAACAAGCAGCACCTAAAAAAGTGGTGGCTAACTAGCTAAATCTTGACTTCTTGGGCTAAAGGCCTGTTCACAAGAAATATAACTATATTAGCTGTCAAAATGTCATGGAAAAAATCCAAAACAATTCTATTGCACACTTTTAAGAGCCAGTAATACACTCATAAAACATCTTCTATACTATAATGAATTATTAGTAATATGCTAAACAAAAAAATAGCTATATTAGCTGGCTTTTTGTATTGATGGTGTAGTTACAGACAGTAGCTAAAAGCAGTGGCTAACTGCTAACTAGCTAAATCTAGAAATCTCTAGGACCAAGGCCTGCTCACAACAAGAAAGATAGCTAAATATTAGTGGCAGTTATGTTGTCTGCCACTTTCAAAATCAGGATTCTGACTGTATTGTATTAATCACTCACCAGCTGGAAAAATTCCTAAAGTGATAACAACATTGTTGTCGTTCTGTGTCATCTTTCTTTGTTGTAGTTGTGGTGTGGACTTTCCTATTTTGATAGAGTTAGAATGATGGCCCATTAAGTCCTGAAGCTTTTCCACTTATTCATGATTAATAAGTAACGGTGTGTATTTATAATTAACTTTAAGCAGGTTAATGTCTAATATTTTCACAAGCTAGACGTTCATACAGACTTCCTTTCTTTGTCCTAACAGGAAAAAGACTGAATTCTGGCATTTTTTGTCTAAAATGGTGGAACTGGAATATATCAGTATACTCAGGTCTGTGATACAAAGCAGCGTTGTTATCGTAAATATCTTTTTAAAAAATTAAACATGAAAGCGATTAGGAGCATGTTAAAACGATAAAGAATAAGACCAAGTCCACGGGAAAACATTGCCAAGATAGGAAATCTTTTATTACAGAGAAAAAAACTTTTCTTCCAAAATATAGAAATCTGTACAACTTCCGCACAATCAATTTACATGAACTGTACAAATTTACAGCAGTTCATCACAACATACCCAAGAATGAGAAAAAGAATGAACACAAGAGATGTACAGACGGGAAAAATCACAAGATACAGACAGCTTTATCTTGGGTTGCTCAGAATTTTTTCTTTTTCTTTTTTTTCTTTTAATTAAAAAAAAAAGAAAGAAAAGATAAGAAAACAAAAACAAGGAAAGTCTATCAGCACAGAGCATGGAAACTGAGATATATATATATATATATATATATATCTCTTTTTTTTTTTTTTTTTTTTACCAAAACAACTTTGGTCCTCTCCAACACTCCTAACACAAATGGCTTCACTTATGAAAGAGGAATTCATGTTAAAATATGAAATACAAAAAGGAACACGTCTACACACAGCAAAATATCAATTATTGGCACTTCCCATTTGTATGGTTATGTACTTACTCTACCATATGTTGTACAATAACAATACATTCTACAAATATGGAACCACCTCAGATGTGAAAGTGGCAATAACGTGAATCACTTCTGAAATGACCGACAAAATTCCTAACCGAATCATTCCCTTCTGTTTTTCACATTTTAACCTGCACATCCTTACGGGTTTTAATGAATGTCTGTGGCCTGAGCTTGGCAATACATTCCAATCGAGACGCGTCGGTCTCAAAGTCACATAACTTCAATGTTTAACCTATTAGTGCATTTCATGTGCTCTTGCCTCCGAGTTTAGACTCACGACGATACTTAAAACTTGTGTGCAAACGATTACCGAAACGGAGAGAACGGTTTGCTGATGTTCTTTCGGTGGAGGTGGGGGACGGGGTAAAGTAGTTTGTAGCATCTAGATCTAAAAAGCACTCGATTTGTCTGTTCCAATTTGGTTACGATCACCAGAATGAGGTTAAAAAGCTTTAAGCCTTAAAGTGTTAAAACCTTCGGGCGAAGGGGGCCGCCTCTCAGAGTTCAAAGCATTCAGAAGGGTGGGATGGCGATCTGCGTCCAGGTTCGACCCGCACTTAAAAAGTCAATTTGATTTAAAAACGGACCAAAACAACACAGAAAGGGACGGCAGTGCAACGACAACCCGACGATACCCATGGGTCAAAAGTATTAGCACACTCAGGACTGATCATCAGCACCTTATCTCGGCAGTTTAGCGGCTAAGGCAAGTTCAGTCCCAACCCGCATATTTCCACCCAATGTAAACAGAATCGGCCAGAACCAGAAGCACACCGCATGTCTCTTCCCGTCCCGACTCGGCCTTGAATGTAAGGCTCAGTAGGTTTTGGAGTGCGCTCGGGATGTGTGCTGGCATAAATACTCTCCTCCAGGCTGCGAGAAGGGGGCCGGAGAGGATTGTAGCTGCCCTGATGTGAGGGTCCTACCCCCTCCTTCGTCCAGCCAATGGAGGGAGGTGATATGTTTTGACGGCGCACTCCTAGACGACTGGCTGGAAAGTGCGTCGGGAGACCCTCTGTAACAAGCGAGCATCACTGGCCCTGCGATTCTGCAAGACATTGGTCCGCTTTTCTTGCCCGTCTGTTGTCTCTTGCCCCGTACTGGCCTTAAATGGAGTCTTAGAGACAGAGAGCTAATCTCTAACAGCCTAAATCAGTCATTCGCAAGGATAAAAGCGTCTAGAGAGAACAAAAGTCTCCCGGAAATATTGCAACCAAGTCACAAGCGAAGAGGTACGCGATGGAATGCAGTAGGGTCGAAGCGAAACGTCATCCCACACAGTCTAAAATGGCAAAGTGCATTCAACGTCCTTTCTAAACCAGGCAGAAAGTAAAGACCACATCTGTTCCAAGTCAACAAAAACAAAAACAAACTTTGCTACATCTTTCATTTTGGTATGACGGGGGGCTTAAATAAATCAAATGTTTTGTTGCGCTGCAAGTTTTTTTTTTTCTCTGTTTTGTTAGAAATTACATTCATCCAGGAGGGAGCCCCTAGAAAAAGCTACAAGCATGAGAACCTTTGCATCACAGTGCCATCGACGGCTAGCGTGGGTAACAGTATGACACAGATATTCCACTGCGGATGGAGGCGGTTCGCGTCGACCTGAAGCCCAAAACAAGGCCCGGTTGCGTACCAGACACCGAGTAAAAGAGACAAAAGTACCGCTTTGTGGTCCAAAAAGTGAGGTTTTTAGCAAAAAAGAGGCTCGTAGCGGCTACTCGGGTCTGGCGGGGCTACTCGGGTCTGGGCTTTAGCTCGACACCGAACTGAAATGATAAAACAGGATTCTGAGCGTAATTCCTTAACATTTAAGAGGGAGTTTATGCAAACATAAACCATGAAAGCGAAAGTGCAAAGTCAACATCAGCGATGGTGGAAAAAGCCGCCCCAGGACTGTCGCCGCTGGGGTGGGGGCTGGGCGATGTTTCAGGTCTTCATTAGCTGCCCCAGGGTCAAGCCTCTGGTAGATCCAACACAATAACAGAACAGACAACCAAACGAGTGAAAATTAAACCTATGAGGTTTCCATCACCTGGACGATAGGACACATCCTGTTTTTTTTTTTCTTCTTCTTCTCTCTTTTTATTTTTTAAAAATGACTTCTGTGATCCATTTAGCTGGACACAGTCATCATGTATGGTTTAGCGGGGCTGGTGCGGCCCAAAACCAGTAGTTCCTCCTTGCAGCTGATGTGACTGTCCACCATAGGGGATACCTGGGCGACAGAGGCGGCGGGGTTGCTGTTTCCAGTGGTGACGCTGGGGTTTCCGTTGGTGCTGGGATGGGACTCGTAGAGCACGCAGATCGAGCCGTCCTCTCCGATGCGGTAGGACACTTCGAATGGGTCCACCCACAATGTGAGCTCGCTGGGAAGCAGCAGGTAGAGTTGCTGGATGCTCAGGCCGATGCGCTGACCGGCCTGTCCAACCAGAGGGTCCATCTTGTGGTTGATGCGTATGCAGCGATACCCAGAGCCTTTGTTGGGACGGTCTGGGAACCAGTGGTGCTTGTATTGCTCTGGAAGAGAGAGACGGAGGAGGTGGGTTTGTAATCTTGCATATATGAAGTAAGCAATAGAAAGCATTGGTAAACCAAACAACCAACAAAAAATGAACAGACATTACAAATTGCATGTAATGTGACCCTGGACCACAAAACCAGTCATAAAGGTCAGTTTTTTAAATTAAGATTATACATCATTATACATCATCTGAAAGCTGAATAAATAAGCTTTCCATTGATGTATGGTTTCGCTTGTAAACATGTCCAAATGAAGTTCTTAGCAATGCATATTTCTAATCAAAAAAGTTTTTATATATTTAAGGTAGGACATTTACAAAATATCTTCAGAGAATATGAATATCCTCATGATTTTTGGCATAAAAGAAAAATTGATCATTTTTACCCATACAATGTATTGTTGGCTATTGCTACAAATATATACACGTGCTACTTACGATTGGTTTTGTGGTTTATGGTCATATATTTGACTGAAATGTTGTTTGAGATTTTTTTTTTTTATGTAAAAAAAATTGCCATTATTTTTTAACTCACGTACAGATACACAGATATTAAAAATCTGAATGATAATGACTTGTTTTCTAAAAACAACAAGCAATAGTTTTAAATTATAACTATTAACTGTAATTTACATGATTTTACAGTGACTTTAAAATCTGTTAAAAAAAGATGCAATTAAACACTATTATCAACTTTTAAATTTTATGTAAAATATAAAAGTGGCAATTCCAAATATTTTTTTTTTTAAATCAGGTGGGAATGCACATATTAAAACCCTGATAAGTTGATACTAATATTTGTGTTACAGCCAAAAACTGTTAGTTTTTCTCAAAAAAAAATAAATAAATAAATAAGTACATTGTTTTAAATAATAAAGTTGTCAGTTATATTGCACATAAAATATAAATTGGAGGATTTTTAATATTTAAGTTATATTAAACTGTAATACTGAGTACATTAAGTTATTAGTAGAACACAGTTATTTATTTGTGACCCTGGACAACAAAACCAGACAAAAAAAGTGAGATTTACACATAATTCCATTGATGTATGGTTTGTTAGGATCAGATAATATTTGACCGAGATACAACTAATTGAAAATCTGGAATCTGAGGGTGAAAAAAAAGAAAATATTGAGGAAATCGCCTTTAAAATTTGTCCAAATGAAGTTCTTAGCAATGCATATTACTAATCAAAAACTAAGTTTTGACACATAGTATTTACGATAGAAAACTTACTGTCTTCATGGAACATCATCTTTACCTAATATCCTAACGATATTGTTTACGAATCCATTATAAACTGTTTTATGTTATTCTAGTAATAAAAGAAACATGTAATCATTTGCAAGTCCTAACTTGCATTGCATCCACCTAGAAATCTTTCCACACATACTCTAACCATACTAAATTAAACACAGTTTTATGAAAGAAAACACAAATTCTGATTCTGTTTGGCCTTGTGTTGCAGCAAATGTTACAGCAGAAAGGGGGCGAGGGTCTATAAAGGATGTTTTCCACAGTGTGAAATGATCGTTGGTAGAACACAGATAAACAACCATTAACCATCTGTGTCAGAGGCCTACGTGACGGAGAGAGAGCGAACCATTTGATTGCACAATCCCCTTTTGGCCCGAGAGTCACAAAGTCTTCAAACACAACGAGAGCAAAAGGGTGAAGTCCTGGCAGAGCAGCTGGAGGGGGAGGGAACGTCCTCTTAAAGACAAAGCGTCCCTTTTAAACAAACCTGATTTCATTAAATATTACGATTCTAAATGAATCACCTTCGGTTTTTTGTTATTAGATGATGTTTTTGTCCTTCTAATTCACTGATGCTAAACAACAAATCGTGACTTTTAAAAGCGCCAAGTTACACCCTACACAAAGACACTGCTTTCCCAAAAAGTCGACAACTTTTTCTTTCCCTTCTGGCTGTGTATTGGGTGACAGGTGGAGAACAGGAGACGAAGGGATGGGTCTCAAACCTCTTTGTGCGGCTCTGAAATAGGCCAGGCCCCCGCAGGCCACCTGTAGACCTGGGTTAGATAAAGCCGCCTGTATGCCTGTCTGTGACGTCTCATTCTCCTGAAAGCCTAGCATACAACGATCAATGCAGATCAACCCACCCACAACTCTGGACGGAGCCCAAACCGCAATGATGCTTGTACTACACAAAATGTTGCACATCGACGTCCAATTTACATTGTGGTGACTCCATTGCGAAGTTTGACTTGCGAAACAACGCCTGCTGTTAGGTTGAGAATTAGGACAAAGCCGTGACGAACGTGTATTTAGTGATGTGATTAGAGAACAGGAACCAGAGACAGATTTTCAGATCGATCTTACACAACACCTGTGTTTTCAATCTGGCAATCCTCTCTTAAATGCACATTTGAACTGTGTGGAAAAGAAACTAACCCACTTTTTTCTAGCCTGTAGGGATTATGAGGAGTCTTTGTTCTATTGTGTGGACGTATGTCGGGTTGAGATTGCCGGGAAGGGAAGGAAAGAGGAAAAACTAAACAAGTCCCCTCCAACAGTAATATGTGATGTGAAACTAGCAGCCACACATCCGCCCTTCCTCCACAAGACGGCCATTTTGTCTGACTTGGGCCACAGCTCCAATTGTTTACAAACAGAATTTAGTGACTGCCTATCCTGAATGAAAATAAAACAAGGATGTTATAATACTAAATATATATGTTTGCTAACCATTTAAAGCTCTTATCTGACTTAAACACTTGCGTATTTGTGTACAACCTAAATTAACTTGTTTGAGTGTTATTCAACTGCTTGACAACATGTTTTTATTCTAATTTATCATTTTTTGTTTTTTGAATCAGAACAAAGGCCTAACAAAATGCAGATCCGTTCAAAGCAGGAAAACAATGGGTGGTTGAAACAAAACAAAGAAAAGAAAACAACATACAAAACATGCTATTTTTATGTTTAATAATTAATGGACTTCACTTCTACCATTATGTCTTTTTTTCATCTGATTACACATTTGACAAAAACTGACATAAAATGCAAACGCCTCAATTATTTTTAAGTGAATTTTGCATTTGAATGCAAAACAGCTGAAATGTTATTCTATTGTGTATCTTGTTGCGGTTATTCATAGTACGCACTGTACTTACATGTTTATTATAACACAGGCACAGTGTGTATTATATGCACTACTACCAGTATGCAAAAGAGATGAGACATCAACCCCACATCTGATATCTTAGATATTCAGTCTTGCTGTGCATTACGTAATTTACTGCCTACAACATATGGCAAGCCATTTTAACATTTACTCCCTAAAACTAAACATCTAATTTCATAGTTCTTTTTTATTACTACCAAGTAATTTAACATTAATTATTTTTTCTCAATTACACCATTAGTAATAGATACTATCAACACTTTGAACGCATAAAACAGTATAAATATAAAACAGAATGTCATGTCTAGTTTGTTACAGTTAGTAAGATAGCAACTAGTAACAATTTAAAAAAGATACTAGCATGTTATAAGTAATACTGAGTAATAGATATAGGTCACTACTGGAATAATTGTCAATGAATAGCGGTTTCTCTTATAATACTTGCTTGTTAGATACCTATTAGCACTATTAGACTGCTTTACCCATTAAAAATACATAATTTGAACCAAAAATAAAATAAAAAATACTTTCGTTTTATGGAATTAATGTTAAAACGGCTTGCCATATGAGCCAATTCATCTATTTTATGAACTACGTAAATAAAGCGTCAGCAAACTGAGCTGGTAATTAGGAGATCATCTATATTCTCTATGTATATACGTATCTATAAATATGTATATCTTTTTGGCTGTTTTCTGTATTTTTTGGGGTCGCTGTTTGTGTCGAGGTTTTCGGCTGTTTATGTTCGTGCGCAACGCGCCCTCGCGCTTCCGCCTATGTGGCCAAGCACATAAATTAGCTCATAAACAAAGAGATCGGTGTTTTTCCACACTTTTCACAAACAAACGAGGCACTAAAATAGAAGGTGGACGTAATACAGTTCATATTCGTCTGATATTTACCTGCCAGGATGTCCTGTAGAGTCTGGCTGAACGTTTGGAGCTGTCTGTCGTTCACATGTCCTTTAATCCGCAGGAATCTCGACAGAAACCCGACGGCTGCGTTTATCTCTGGCTTCATCGTTCCTCGGGCACAGAGGGTATGCATTGAGAGGCTCCGTGCGCTGTATGGCTAATGCGCTTTTGTTTCCGTTTGCAAAATGATCCTTGTTTTTCGCGTGTTTTATTTCTCTGATGCCTATGCTGAGCATTTATTTGTCGAGGCAGGGAAAATTCGGGGAGTACTACGTGTTCCAGGACGATAGAGTGCTGTGACTTGGCTTGTTTTGTCCGATAAAACACATAGAGGTGGGCTCCACCCTCCTCCGTCACTGTCCTCCAGCAGAGTAGACCGTAAAGAAAGCGAGCAGCGCTTATGTAATGCCCCCACCACCGCTACCAGCAGCAACAGCAACAACGACCAGCCAATCACGACGCTGAAACCAGGTGACGTTGCGCGGAGGCGTGGGCTGATTGCGTCACAACTCTAGAAATAAACAGAGCATGTGAAAAAAGGGTTGGATGAAGGTTTTTAACCCTTTAGCTCCTCGGAACCACAACATTACAGGGACTTCATTCTCATATATAGATGTAGGCCTATAATAACGCCTGACGCTGTTAATTTTGAGATGTACTTCTGCATATTGTAGTATCCTCTTGCAGTGATATTTGGAATTTCCCACTCTCTTCAAGGGGAAGACCCCATGTTTAGTGCACTATGGTGTCTTTATAAACACACAGATGTACATCCCACACAACCACAGGTTTCTGGTCAAAGTAGGTGTTTTTTTTTTTTTTTTAAGGAAGTTTGTTAGATAAGATTTTAAAAAAATAATAAATAAAGGCCCACTGTGTGCTATGAAGTCTTACAGCAAGAAAAAAAAAAGTCTCAGTTACTCTAAAATTGATTATTTTTACTGTCTAAACTGGGGGGTGAATACTTTTTGAATTTAAAGACCGATTTTCATTTTTTTATAACCGATACCGATAATTTGCATAATCATGTTCCCGATAAGTGATATGCAGAACCGATATTTACTGTCATAAAGTAAATCAGTGACTGAGTGAAGTAAGTCCATACTTCACTTTGGTTTTTCCTCCTTTCAGTCATCTTAAAAAGTGTTAAAAAAATTAGCAGTCTTTCATGTTAAATTTAAACTTCATATTACTAATTACAGCAAAGCAAGAAAGCAGACTATGCTTTACCTTCGCACGCCGTTATCAAAACACCCACAAGATCGTTTATTGGCGTTCATCGGTAAACTCAATATTACAAAAACGATAACCGATTATGGTAAAATGCTTAAATATTGGGAAAAATATCAGTAAATCGATATATCGGTCGATCTCTAGTAAATTTAACTTATTTTGTCATTTGGGAAACATGTACGTATCTTCTATAGGTTCTGAAGGGCAGTACTAAATGAAAAATATATATATTTAGGTAAAATAAGATAAATGTACACGTCCTTGTTCCGTTCAAAAGTTTACACCCCCGGCTCTTAATGCATCACTTTTCCTTCTGAAGCATCAGTGAGCGTTTGAACCTTCGGTAATAGTTGCGTATGAGTCCCTCAGTTGTCCTCAGTGTGAAAAGATGGAGCTTAAAATCAAATAGTCATTGTTGGAAAGGGCTCAAATACACAAAAATGCTGAAAATCCAAAGGCAAAAAAAAGAAGCTGTGGATCATTCAGGTAACAACAGTATTAAGAATCAAGTGTATGTAAACTTTTGAACGGGGTTATTTATATAACTTTTAAACTATTATTTTCTCTTGCTGACTATATGTAAATGTCTTTTATGAGAAATATATAAAAATAACATGCATTTTGTATGATCCCTCTTATTTTGGTAAAATAATTAACATTTTGCAGATTCTGCAAGGTGTATGTAAACTTTTGACTTTTTGTATTCTTTTCACTATATTTGCATAAACTGATAATGATTTTTGAACACTGCTGGCAAAAATAGAAAATAACCACAAAAAAGTCAAAACCATTTGTGTTAGCTTCAAAAAGAGCAAAAAGAAAATTCTGGTAGACTCATGTTGTTGACCCATACATTTCCACATCTTGTTTTCCATCCCTGGGAGAAATCAGCAGAACAGCGGGTTAGGATGTTTGTATGTGGCTATGTATTTACCTACCAGTGGGAATAAAGCGCTGAAAGGTGTTTCAAAAGCACTACAAGGAACACCCTGACCTAATTCTGTTGCTTTTTCTGTTGTGGCCAAGGGCAAATCACCTCTGAACTACCGTGTGCTGACTCAAGGCTCAACCTGACCTGCCCTGCACACCTATCATTCAATTACACTGACATCTCGGTTGGTCCAAGAGCAGCTAGTATTTAGCAAATAACTATTCTGAGATCGTTAGGTCTCAGGCCTGGTCATCTCTGCAAATCTCTTTGACGCCAATGTATGTGTATACGTGCAAGTCACTGGCAGTATTTAGAAGGCACTTTCTAAACACTTTCTAACATTAGTTAATAAAAAGAGTTGTTCATTGTTAGTTCATGTCAGTTCACAGTGCATTAACTAATGTTAACAAACAACTTTTAATTGTAATAATGCATAAGTAAAGGCTGAAATTAATATTAACTAAGATTATTAAATGCTGTAGAAGTATTGTTCATTCTTAGTTCATGTTAACTAATGTAGTTAACTAATAAGCCTTATTATAAATTGTTACAGATTTTTTTAATTTAAAAAAGTAGCATTAAGCTACCATTTAGACTGGCTCAAATGAATCAACAAAATATGGAAGCCTGACTCTCACAATTCTGAGTTTATGTCACACAATTCTAACTTTTTTTCTCACAATTCTGACTTGAAAATATAACCTCAGAACTGTGAAATATAAACAAAAGTCACAATTGCAAGTTATAAACAGTAAATTCTGAAAAGAATAGACATAATTGCAAAATATAAACTCGCAACTGTGAGAATAAAGTCAAAATTGAGACTAAAAAGTCACAATTACCTTTTATTTTTATTAAAACAGAATTGTGCATTATAAACCCAAAGGGTCAAAACTGCAAAATATAAACTCAGAATTTTGAGACGTAAACTAAAAATTGTGAGAAAAAGGAATTCCAAGTTTCTGTCATTCAATTCAGTGTTCAAGTTTTAATTTTGAGAAAAAAAGTTTTAATTAATGCTATTTTTTTTAAAGGGCTCCCCAGTTATTAAGTTATTAAGACTTGTATTGCTTAATATAACATAAATTATGTCTCTTAGTGAAATATGTAGTAGAAAACCCAAGAAAGATTTACGTTATTTAAAAAAATCCACATCGTTTTATACATATTTTGGACTATGGGGGGGCGCCATTATTTTGATGACATCAAATGGTTGCACTCAGTGTGTTACTAGCATTACCTGTTGCTATTTTTACCACAACACAACTTCGGAAAATAAAATACTGATACGATGACCACAGCTACCAAATGCCATACATCGATTTTTCCCCACAAAGAGTCTAAACGCCCTGCATATCAAGTGAAATCCATGCTAAGAAACTCCTTCAGTGGCTGCGGTGTCATGACAAGCGTCAATGTTTACATCCTGCCAGAATGGCATCTAGCGTTTCTTGTCTCTGCCATTCATAAGCTTTTTCAGTAGCTGTGGTCTACTAAAAGCTTCAAAGGCATCAGGGCTAAAGTGGAGAGAACAAAGACGCAAGTCTTTAGGAAGTTTTATTCATCTACAGGCATCTTCCCATTCTTTTCTCCTCTTCTTGTTGCTAGGAAAGCAGTGAAGACAAATTGCTTCTCTTGTTGCCCATTGACTGAAAATTACAACCAAAAGCCACACAATGTGGCATTGTATCAGTATTTTATTTTCCGAGTTGTGTTGCGGTGAAAATAACAACAGGTAGCGGCAGTAGCTCACCGAGTGCAACCATCATCAAAATAATGGTGCCCCTCATAGCCTAAAATATGTATAAAACGATGTGGATTTTTTTCTACTACACATTTTCTACACACTACAAGGCTTCCATAACTTCCACAGGCTGTATTTGAATCGCAATATGTTAAAGTCCATGAAACCTTATTTCACAGTTAATAATTAATAATTCTCCTGGGGTGTTTTAGAATCGACTGAATTGAAGCCTCAGGTAAACACAGCAGCCACGGCGGGCCTAGCCGCCATTCACCGGCACTGGAAAAATCCAGCGTGACTGAAAATAATCAACATTTTAGTGGCGGCAATGAATCACATCATCACTATGCCTGTCCTCTCTCCACCTACAAGTCCAGGGACTCGAAGGGTTGAGAGGATTTCATGCGTTTTGCAAGACTGGGATCAACTTTCCCCGTTTCTCTTAGGCAGGATTTTGGCGGTGGGAGCAATGACGCTAATGTTAACGCTGAAACCAGAACAGCGCTATACTTAGTCCTCCATAGCCCACAGTGCATCAGAAGTAACAGTGATACCCCATATTAACAATTACTGACCCATTACCGGAATACAGATTTCACACAGACAAGAATAATGACTGTTAAAGAGAACAGAAGGAAAGTAAACACGTGACATGCGAGTTTGAGCTCCTTTCTCACTTTTCTCAAGGTGAATGAGACCTGTGTAAGACAACACCAATAAAAAGCAAGCTGTGGATTCACTTGACTGAGACAATGTTTTATTACCCCGTTATTTCTCCATCCCTCACTTCTCTCCATGACCTCTCTTCAGAGAAAACTGCGCTCATCTGTTAGAACTGACGCAATCTTTCCCCTTGACACGACTGATGAAGTGAGTAAACACAAGAGAGGGATAACAGAGAGGTGAAAACTGAGAACAGAGAGGTGGAAGAACTGAAATATGCTTATAAGGACATAGATATAACTCTCGGTTATCTAAAATAATCTATCAGTTGTTTCAGAGTTTCAACTCTAATTTGTAACTTCTAATAATATATATTTTTATAATATTTAATTAATTATGTAAGTGTGTAAGTATGTTTATTTAAATAAGTTTCTTATGCTCATCAAGGCTGCATTTATTTGATCAAAAATACAGAAAAAAAAACTGTAAAATGTTGAAATATTATTGTAATTTAAAACAAGAGTTTTCTATTAAAATACAGCTTAAAATATAATTTATTCCAGTGATGCAAAGCTGAATTTTCAGCAGCCATTACTCCGGTCTTCAGTGTCACATGATCCTTCAGAAATCGTTCAAATATGATGATTTATTTTTAATGTTGGAAACAGTTGTGCTGTTTAATATTTTTTTGGAGCCTGTGATAGTTTTTTCAGGGTTTTTTGATGGATAAACCGTTAAAATAGAAATACTTTCAAACAATATAAATCTTTACTATCACTTTTTATCAATTTAACACATCCTTGCTGAATAAAAGTATTAATTTCTTTCAAAGAAAGAAAGAAAGGAACTATTTACTGGCCCCAAACTTTGCACAGTAGTGTATATTGTTAAAAAAAGATTTCTATTGTAAATAAATGTGGTTCTTTTTAATGTTTTATTCATCAAAGAATCCTGAAAAACACATCACAGATTGATTAAGCAGCACAACTGTTTTTAACTTTGATAATAAATCAGCATATTAGAATGATGTAGTAAGTAATGATGCTAAATATTCAACCTTACCATCACAGGAATAAATTCTATTTTAAAATATATTAAAACAATAACACACTATTCTAAATTGCAATAATATTTCACAATATTACAGTTTTTTCTGTATTTTTAATTCAATGAACGCAGCCTTGATGAGCAGAAAAGTCTTTAAAAAAAAATCTACACTAGGATTAGGATGGGTTAAATTGATAAAAAGTGATAGTAAAGACTTATATTGTTAGAAAGATATCTATTTTGAATTAATGCTGTTCTTTTTAATAAACGTTATACTTATAAACGTCCTATCTTCTTATAAACGTTATATTTATCAAAGAATCCTAAAAAAAAAGTATCACAGGTTCCAAAAAAATAAAAAATTAGCTTTGCCACCACAGAAATAAGTTCTTTTATACTATTTTTGGTGTATTTTTAAATCAAATAAATGAAGCCATGAGCATAAAAAAAAAAAACACACATTAAAAATCAAACTGATCCCCAACTTCTTTTTAACTTTTTATTCATCAAAGAATCCTGAAAGTATCACAGGTTCAAAAAAAAAATAATAAAACAGAAAAGTTATTTTAAATTTAAATTATATTTCACAATATTACTGTTTTTTGTGTATTTTATAAAAGACTTCTGCTAAAAAAAAAAAAAAAAAAACTTATGAACGGCAATGTATATTACAATTCACAAAATAAATGCTGTTCTTATAAACATTATATTTATCAAAGAATCCTAAAAAAAAAAAAAGTATCACAGGTTTCAAAAAAATAAAAATAAAAATTTAGCTTTGCCACCACAGAAAAAATTTTTTTTTGAAGCACAAAACAAAAATGTTCTTTAAATTGTAACAATAATAATAATAATAATTCACAATATTATTATTTTTTGTTTTAAATCAAATAAATGCAGCCGTGATGACCATAAAAGACTGCTTTTAAAAAACATTAAAAATCTAACTGAACCCAAACTTCTTTTTAACTTTTTATTCATCAAAGAATCCTGAAAAAAGCATCACAGATCCCCCAAAAAATGAAACAGCTGTTCTATCCTCTTCATTAATAAATGACATTACACTGTGGCAAGATTCTACCATTACAGAATAACATTGTAAATGAACCACACTGTACCCCACACCCATCACACAGACACATTTTACACACATTACACATACCCGGAATGATTTTCATTGGACTGAGTATGACTGTTGTGCTTGGGATGTGTCTCTGAATCATATTACTTGGTTCAAACCAGAAACACACATGAAATAAAAATGCCAGTAGTAGTTTGCACACGTACTGTTCAATCCACACTTTTCTATTCTCAAAACACTTGATTCTGTTCTTATATTACTCAGATAGTGCCTTATTGTATTTAAGTCTCTTAAGAAACAAAGTGTTTGTTAAAACTAAAAAAAACCCTAATCAAAAATCTAGTGCAGCTCTACCAGTGCGTCAGAGCATGCAAAGTCATAAAAAGGAAAAGCCAATAAACTTCAGGGACTGCGAAGACTTTCAGCATGGCTTATGAATAAACTGCTGATGGAAAAAAAGGAAAAATATCCTTCAGGTATATAACTACGGGTCCAAATAAAACCTCCAAACCCCTCCATGACTCATCTCGCTCTCTTTCCTCTATTTCTAATCCAGGAAGTATGGGAGTGCTCTTTCTAACGGTTGGAAGTGAAAACCTCCAGCTGTGTGGTTTGGCCATGGCTTCCACACGCAGGACATTCCACTGGAAACTCAACCCCTTTTCGGCTCAAAGACCTTCACACGCTTCCCATTCATTTCCACAGGCTCTGAAAACACGTTTTTTAAAAACTCCAACGAACAGGAAGCGACGTTCAGGAACAAATACTCCGTTTTCTGAAGTCGCATTAATGTGTATTGACCCCTGATAACCCCCAAAGTGAGCTTGAGCAACCTTAAAGACCTTGGCTCTATTAATAGGGGTGCTAATCTGTGCGCCCCACACTCCGTATCTGTCCATATCTCCCCTAGTCGCCAGGCTGGTATGACTTTATTTTTAGAGGTGAGCAAGAAGAGGAGGCCGTTCCAGAATATCCTCATAAGCCCTCGGCTCCATCAGATGCTCAGGAATTGTGTAACTTTGCTGAGACACGTATGGTAGGCTTAGTGTCCTCAACCACTGCTTAATTTAAAAACATTTTTGCTGTTGTTGTTGACAATGAAGTCCTTTAATGTGTGTCCACACGCACACACACACACACAATTAAAAATTATATAAAACATGTAAACTTAAACACACAAAACAATATTTATACATACATATTTAATATTAATGTTATTAACATTTTGTTAATGTATAAATTATAAAAGTATAAATTATTAACACACACACACACATAAAATTATATATGTATTTATAACATTTGTATACATAAATTATATTTACACACATATATTTAACGTTATTCAAATTTTGTTACTGTATAAAAAAAATTAATACACACACACACACACATTAAAAAAATATAAAAGTATATACAATAATTCTATATATACTTTATATTTTCACAATTTACACACACTATATAATATAGTATAATATTACTACGTTTTTTTATTTGTTCTACTAATTTTTCCTCAAATATGATTATATAAAGTATTAATTATAATATATATATATATATATATATATATATATATATAAATAATATTAATTATATAATATATAATTATAATAATAATTAATTTAAACAAATATAATTAATTTTAAAATGAAATATAAAATAATACTCAAAATATAAGAAGACAAAGAAGTATTGTTATACTCAAATAAATGTCCAGAGACATGAAGGGGCAATTTTCATGTCCTCACCGGGTTGAAATAAAATAAAATAAAATAAAATGACTACTACAACTATTACTATCATCATCATTATTATTATTATTACTTCTAAAATAAAACAAAATAATATTTAAAATATAAGAAGATGAATTAGTACTATTATACTCAAACAAAAAAAGTCTAGAGATATGAAAGAATTTTCATGTCATCCCAGGTTGTTAAAATAAAATAAAAATATTTATTTTATATTTCATTATTATAATTATTATTATTATTAGTATAAGAAAATAAATTTAATATATTTATATATTTAATATATATATGTGTGTGTGTTTGCCTAAAATATGAGTGTGTACTATACTGTGTATTTATTATGTATATATAAATACTATTATGTATATATAAATACAAGCACATTCATGTATATATTTAAGAAATATTTACAAGTATATGCACTTATTATAATTTTTATAGAATTTATATTATATATAAAATATATTTTGTACCTAAATAATATATGTCTTAAATATATGCAGTAATTTGTGTATTTATATAGACATCATAATTACTTGGGTAGAAACCTATACATCAGAGCCTGATAAAAATGCATTTTTAAAGAAAGACGTCAGATGGATTTAGAGACTTTTGCATCTGAACTCTTCATATATAAAAATAATACTCAAAATATAAGAAGACGAGGTATTATCCTTAAATAAATGTCCAGCATAGCTTTTAGTTTGTTCTACTCATTTTTAGTCAACAATATGTTTAAATTAAAAGCATATAATTATTGTCACAATGCACATTTTCATCACATCTTTATTGATTGCATAAAAAGAAACTCCTCTCCTCAATGGAGCAGATTTTTTTCTACACCAGACCTGAGTGTCCATAAGTGCATTCAAAAGAAAATATGAAAATATAATTTGTGCAAAGCCCATTGACAGGGAGGCAGAGGTTTTGAGGAACATCACAGCAGCATTCTGGGCTATATTTAAGCGGTTTTGCCTTAAATGAGGCGTAGCAGAGCAGGGCTGATCCAGCTCTCTGAAGTTATGGAACACAGTCTGGCTGTGGGAGGAATGTTACGGGTTTAGGCTTGAACCGCTTCAGCTGCTTCGTACATATGCTCTGGGTGTTATTTTAATCTCCAATGTAATCACGAAGTATCGCACACCCCAATATCATATCAGAAAGGATACAACCTTGTCCAGCCTGCCCGGTGTGAGTGTGTCCGTGTCCTTGCGGTTTTGCCAAGTACTATGTGTTTCTTCGTGAATCTGCGTGTGTGTGTGTGAGGACACGTTCTAGAGCTCATATGGATGTCTTCCAGGTTTTGGTCTCAGCTGAAGCACACTTTCGCCACCCTGTGAGTCACATCCGGTAGCAGGTCTGTGGGTCTGTGTTTGTGTGTGTTTTAACATGAGCCTGAACACACTGTAAACTCTCTCTCCTGTCACTGAATTCATAAAGAGAGTTCTGTACTACACTAATTCTTCTGTCAATGCTAATTTGTGTGCAAAGGAAGAAAAATATGTATGAATATGAACTCAAACATTCAAATACTTCCAATTTTATATAACTGAATGCGAGTTAAAGTTTAAACTTAAGTTCCCAATTACGCTATGAAAGAACCTCTGACTATTAAAATTTTCCTCTAGGACGCCCAGGCAAGAGAGGACAGATTTTTCAGCCAGCCAGTCAGTGCCAACCAACCAACTAATTAACTAACTAAATAAATAAAACCCAGGTTGCAATGCAATGCAATGCAATGCAATGCAATGAAATAATTTTATATATATATATATATATATATATATAATTATTATTATTATTAAAATAATCAAAATATAAGATGAAGACAAAGAAAAAGCATTAATATACTCAAATAAATGTCCAGAGATATGAAAGAGCACATTTCAAGCATGTCATCTCATTATGTCATGTCATCTAAAATAAAAATAAAATAAAATAAATAATTTGATATTTCATTAATCATCATCATCATCATCATCATAGTCATCATTATTATTATTTATTCTAAAATAAAATAGAAAATAATACTCAAAGAATGTCTAGAAACATTTTCAATTTTCATATCATCCCAGGTTGTTCTAATAAAATTAAATTAAATTAAACATTTATTTCATATTTTGTTATTATTATTATTATTATTATTATTATTATTATTTAGTGAGTTAGTTAGTTAGTAATAGTATTATTATGCTCAAATAAATTTCCAGAGTAATTTTCATATCATCCCATGTTGTTCTAATAAAATTAAATTAAATTAAATTCAATTAAATTAAACACCTTTATTTCATATTTTATTATCATTATTACTATTATTATTATTATTATTATTATTATTACTTAGTTAGTTAGTTAGTTAGTTAGTAAGTAATAGTATTATTATGCTCAAATAAATTTCCAGATTAATTTTCATGTCATCCCAGGTTGTATAAAATAAAATAAAATAATACAACATTTATCTGATTTTATTATTATTATTATTATTATTTCTAAAATAAAACATCAAATAATATTCAAAATATAAGAAGTATTAGTATACTCGAATAAATGTCCAGAAATAAAATTTTTTATGTCATGCCAGGTTGTACTGAAATAATTAAATAAAACACATTTATGTAATATTTCATTATTATTATTATTACTTAAAATATAAGAAGTATTATACTCAAATGAATGTCCAGAGTAATTTTTACGTCATTCCAGGCTATATAAATAAAAATTCAATTCAATTCAATTCAATTCAATTCAATTCAATTAAAATGCATTACATCAAAATATAAGTAGTAGCAGTAGTATTATACTCAAAAAAAAAAAAAGTCCAGAAATATGAAAGAGCTTCCTCTGGCCATTCAAAATTTTACATCATATTCAATTAAATAAATACTTTTTATATAATAAAAACAATATATAATACAATTATTTTTTTTAAAGTATAGATATCATGTATATAGCCAGATAATTAGGATCAGTCTCACATCTAAAACACAAATAGTCACACTGACTATCACACCACAAAAAAAGTGTTATATCAGTGCAAGCGGCTACAGTCTGCTCTGTCCACACTGATCTCAGGCATGTCTCAGGCTACGAATGGCAAATAGATGACACAGCTCCTGAGGACTTAAAAGGGTGTGTGTCTGTGTGTGTGAGCGAAACATGACAGACAGCCAACAGTGAGTCATTCTATAACCAGCTCAGCAGCTGTTGCCTTATCAGATAAGGCAGAAACTCATCACACACACACACACACACACTCACAAACAACTAATACCCGTTTTACAACTTGCTATAAAAACGCTACTTCATTAAAACACCAAACAGATTTTATTTCCTGGTGCAGCTGAGGACCTTTTCTACACGGTTTATGGATGGAAAATCACCTGAGCAGATAGTAAAATGATTCCTTATTATCACAGAAAGAAAAATATCCTCCTTCCAGAATCACTAAACTCAAACTATCACAAAAAGCAAGCAATGACATTAAATAGGGCCTACAACAGGTACAAAAAGACTGCTATCAGCAAATATAAACCTATTATTTATTAATCAGGGAAAAAAGTCCTTCACAGTCCAGCATCAGTGCATTTCTAGGATGTAAATAGACATGATAAAACTAGGTTGAACACATGACTACAGTATTTAAAACAGTTTGTGCTGTAGGACCAACGTGTGTTGACTTTTTGCTTGAGGTTGTGCTGTGGTTGCAGGTTTAGAGATTAGGCCTCTGATCTGTTTTCAGTAAACGGGACCTGCTTTCACATCAAAAGCGACACAAAAAAAACTTTCCCCACTCTCGAGCTCCTGACATCCCCCTCACAAGCTATTTAAAGAGCTGTCTTGCAAATATGTATGTGTGCGGGGGTTGTTAAGTGTTAAAACAAT
The DNA here is from genome assembly GCF_022985175.1 of Labeo rohita. NCBI lineage: Eukaryota > Metazoa > Chordata > Actinopteri > Cypriniformes > Cyprinidae > Labeo > Labeo rohita. Next base: position 32,666,226 of record NC_066872.1, on the reverse strand, counting down.
CTAAAACTAGAAACGAACAGTTAATGTATGTAATATGTAGTTTCCATCAATCACTGACACACTAAACCTGACATACCACAATGACACATTTCTTTAAAACAGGATAAGATGTGCTCATTAATAGTTATAATGACAGATAACTACCTTAAGAACTATCAAACAGGATTAGTTTTCTAATGTACGCTATTAACGTATGATGTCTGTTACTCAGAAAGGATTACAATATCTAGTAATTTACATATAATTCATTTCTAAAAGTTAAAATTGATTTTTCTTTTAAGGTGGGGCTGATGAAAATGTTTACAGGAAAGAGTAATTAATGAATTGATTGATCTTGAATGGGATGCTTGAACTATTAACTTATATTTTACCTATAAAGTTGGCAATAAGGAAGGTATACAACCAAAACAGATGGATAGATAGATAGATAGATAGATAGATAGATAGATAGATAGATAGATAGATAGATAGATAGATAGATAGATAGATAGATAGACAGACAGATAGACAGATAGACAGATAGATAGGTAGGTAGACAGGTAGACAGGTAGACAGATAATAAACTAACTAAACTAAACTACACTAAACTATAAAGTTGGCAATGAGGAAGGTATACAACCAAAATGGATAGATAGATAGATAGATAGATAGATAGATAGATAGATAGACAGGTAGATAGATAATAAACTAACTAAACTAACTAAACTAAACTACACTAAACTATAAAGTTGGCAATGAAGAAGGTATACAACCAAAACAGACAGATAGATAGATAGATAGATAGATAGATAGATAGATAGATAGATAGATAGATAGATAGATAGATAGATAGATAGATAATAAACTAACTAAACTAACTAAACTAAACTACACTAAACTATAAAGTTGGCAATGAAGAAGGTATACAACCAAAACAGATAGATAGATAGATAGATAGATAGATAGATAGATAGATAGATAGATAGATAGATAGATAGATAGATAGACAGGTAGACAGGTAGACAGGTAGACAGGTAGATAGATAATAAACTAACTAAACTAAACTACACTAAACTATAAAGTTGGC